>NC_087207.1:25113570-25156498 GCF_015104395.2 Macrobrachium nipponense | reverse complement strand
GCACACAATACAGTACATTTCTGACACTATGTCTATCAGCCATTTGAAATACAAAAACAACAATGACTTAGTACTACTTGTACACCCATGCACCTTTTGCGATTTACTCCTACATTTGGACTCGCTCACTCTCTCAAATTTAGATATGTACACTAAAATGAAATAGAATGCTGCTGTACTTGTAATGAGCAAAAGTTTCATTTTCAGGTAAAAAGTATTACTGTCAGTGGTGTAGTTGGCAATGCCGAGTTCAAGAATTGCTATAATGGATCTGATATGTCACTATCCACGATGAGAGGAAGACCTTAACGATTAGCTGCACGAGCTCAAATTAATGAATGGCAGATTGATAATGAAGGTGAAATCTTTTAATGTGGAATTTTTATTTTTATGAGACGTTTATGAATAAAGAAGTTACATATTTGTTTTCTTACTGCAAATTTGGTCACAGTTATATATTTCTCCTTGCAGAAGATGTAGCTGAAGACATGATTGCTTTAAGTTTGGCAACCGGAGTAGTATGCAGAAGGACAGCTTTAGTTGGTGTAGATCAAGATATGAAACCTGTTGGACATAATTCAGAGGTATGCTGATGACTCAGTTTTATATGTGGTTCTTGTACTTCAAGGGCCTTAATGAAAGTAGCTTTATGACTTTGTAACATATCTCCTGAGATTTTTTATGTCATTTAATTATCTTATTAAAGAATTGCCTGCCAGACATAACTTGAGAAAAACTAGTAGGTCCATTCTTTAATCCAAAAGGTAACATGTTGCATGAGTGCATGAAATTTCCAGCAGCAAGGACAGTTTTGCTTGGTTGTCAGGCTGTTTGATGACATCCAGAGTTCAAATCTAATGCTGGAAAGAAAGAATGGTTGTGGAATTTATACAAAATCTCCTCTGTCGAAGGCAAAGGAAATACATTACTTTTGGTAATGGTGTTTAATTTAGGGTAACCATCCCAAATTGTTACAGAGCCATTCACATTACTCACAACTCTGACAGGTTACCAAGGAGAACCAGTTAAAGAAATATTCCTTTCTATTGCTGTTTCGAATGCTGATTACGTAACTTGTTGTGAAAGAGGTACTTGATGTGGGGAAGTTACAACAGGCCAATGATTACCTCTGTCTGTATGAAGGGCAAGGTACTATTGCAATAGCTAGGGGGTTCATGTTCTGAAATATTATTTTGATGCTGTCATTTACTGTACTTCTGAGATGGTCATATGGTATTTATAAGGAGTGGATTTCAAAGTAATTTCTTGTAATTTATTAACCCTGCTCAATGTTTCTTCAGGCTGGATTGATAATAAAGAGCTTATTTCAATCTCTTCTATTTGTCCAACAAAATATTTTCAGACATAAATTTTTCTGGTACAAAAGTAAATAGTACATACTGGGATTTTCACTTACAAGTCTACGTGCTATATGGCTGACTATAATCATCCAAACCAAAACCCTTATTAAGGAAGCAGTTGCTGTGCAATTATGCATGTTCCCATTTAGGCACAATATACCATATCTTGCATACAGCTACCATATCTTGCATACAGCAAGATTTGACTCGTTCATCAGTTATTGTTTCTTGCATCATCTCTTTTATTATCACCTTCTTGACTAGCCTCAATCATAATAGTTGAGGAATGTAACTCATATGGATCAATACTTATTTTCCCTTTGGAAAGGGACTTGGCAAAATTTTCATTCTCTTCACTGTAACAGTTATTTCTGGGCTCAGCCGTGTCGCTCCCGTGAAATATGTCTGCTTTAGCACTATTTCTAGTAAAATATTGCTATAATACCAGAGAACTGCTAAATTGGACATGTCAGAAGCCTCTGACTTCGCCTCACACCTATATAAAAGGTGTCGGTTATAAAAACTGGGGCGAGTGTTAAACACTACCACAGCAACCCCTCCAATTAGCCTTTTCCTCATCAAAAGACCCTAAATACGGGGAGCCGACCCATAGGTCACACCTAGCTACCCCGTTGAAGGCGGCTGTGACGTCATACTTTTCGATAACCATTCCGTGTTCACACGTTCGAATATTACTATTTGTTCTTTTATTTTTATTCTGGTTACGGATCGTCATCTACCTCTTCACCAAGTTAAGTACTGGTTCGCCCTTTTTCAATATTTAGGGAGTGAATTTGCCTATCGTTTTGCCTTTATTTATTTTGGATTTATTAGGCGTCACTTTTAAATAGGGGGCGGGCGGCAAGTCGCCTTTACGGCTTACCCTTGAATTGTACCGATTTACGCTTGAATTGTACGACTTCGAGTAGTTCTTCCTCTCTGCTTGTAACATGTGATATTTCAGTACATGTATGTATGTATGATAGTATATATATATGTATATATATATATAGGGATGTATATATTTATTTTATTTATTCTTGGGTGGCAGTTTTTTAGTCGATCCGATTTCCATTTATGTTTTGTTATTTTCATTATTTTCACGTTTTTCACGGGGGTCTTCTTCGAGCACGTTTCTTTGTTTCGTGCTTCGCCGTTTATCCACCGTCCTATTTTCATTCAAGAATTTTCCCTTTTTTCTTTTCGTCAGCTTGCCGTTTCTTATCGTTTTGTCAGTAAGTAAGTAGTTTTTCCCCCCCCTTTTATTTTCTTTTCTTTTTTGCCACGGAACTTGCGAGTTCATGTGGCCGTCCCGGGTTACTTCGTGTACCCCCACTCCGGGTCATACAGCTCCGGGTGGTTTTAATTATTATAGTCCCCGGGACGTAAATATATGAATATATATATACATATATATATTTTTTATATATATTATTTTCCTTTCTTTTGCCACGGAACTTGCGAGTTCATGTGGCCGTCCCGGGTTACTTCGTGTACCCCCCACTCCGGGTCATACAGCTCCGGGTGGTTTTAATTATTATAGTCCCCCGGGACATAAAATATATGAATATATATATACATATATATTTTTTATATATATATTATTTCAGTTCGGCATGCTCCGGCATATGACATTATTATCATAATAATCCTATAAGTTTTTGTGCAATTGTTCTCATATATTATTGCACTTACAGGCCACTCAGTGTCTGGTTGCCGATCTACAGGATCTGTGCAACCATGATGTTTGCCGGAACCATGCCCCGTGCGCAGTATTGCTTACCGGTTCCGTAGTCTGGCATCACGTAAACGGACTTTGCCTGCTACTACTTGTACAACAGGGTACCTGTTCGATAAGTTACCGCACTGCTTGTTCTATACATATTGTGATGGAATTATATTACACTACTTGATTAGTGTTAAAAAAAAAAAAAAAAAATGAAATAAAAAAAATAAAAAAATAAATAAATAAATAAAACAATAATAATAATAATAATAATAATAATAATAAATAAATATGATAACTAAATAAACAATTAAAATAAAATAAATAACTAAATAATAATCAAATAAATTACTATATAAATAAATAAATAATTAAAATTTCTGTAAATTAAATTACATTAATTAATCAACATAATATGTAAGCATAATGTTCAAAGATTTTACTCGAAATTGACACATTCTTGCATTACAGACAGAGCAGTCTGTTAAGCATGCTGCACTCTCCACCCTCAAGGTCTGGGTTGGAGGTTTTGGACAGAAAGTAGGGGTAGCTAAGCCTTTTTATGCTACCTCAAGATATGGCAGCCTCCCCAGCCGGGAAAGCTGCCGGATACGTTGACCCAAAAGTCGCAGCACCAATTATCAAATAAATTCAAGATTCAGTTATGGAACAGCAAGAGGCAGAATTGCCAGACCTTGGTTTGGAAGAAGTCTCACTTGAACTAGTGAGGATTTGCCCATTACACTAGATATGGTTACAGGTAACAGTGTTAATGAGGCTAGCCTAGTTGGTCACCGGGTCTTTCCTCGAGTGACTCTGATTCTTCCTCTCCCTTTACTCCAAATTCCTTCATGGGTTTCACAGGAGGTTTGCCCCCTCCCAGGTCGCATTCCTTCTCTGTGATTCCTAGATTAAAGAGAAAACCTTCGGGTAAAACCTTGCTTAAAAGCCAATCAGACACAAAGCCAAGGCCTGGCAGGTTCCAGAGGTTCATACACATATTAAACCTAGGATGAGATCCAAGGCCTCAAGGAGAGAACTCTTCCCCATTGCCCCTCAAGTCCCATCCCTGCAACGTCTAGAGGTCGGATACCTCATAAGGTACCGTAGGGAGCGCTGGAAGGTTCCCCTTTAGTCGGCAAAGACCTGTTCAACACGAATATTTTAAATCAGGCCAGTAGTCTTGCTAGCTTAGTCAGTTCAGTCGCAGCAAGGTTTGAAAGGGTGTTTTTAAACGTTTACGTGCACAGGACTCCCTGATTGCAGGTCTCAGACAGGAGTCGGCAGTTCCGGCACCTCCTAGTAATTTGGTGCAAAGGTCAGAGCATGCCTGACGGGTCCACGTTCCCTCCGTTCCACCCTGGTGATTTTTGGAGGGTAGTGAACTTCGCTCCGTTTGTCAGCGGGATGTTGACTGTAGAAGGTTGTGGTACACATAGACTCGAGGATTTCTAGTTATTCCCGAAAGGTTATGGCCACCATTTATAGCTTATGTTAGGCTTATGGAGGCAGCTTCGATTATAAAGGACAAGGTCTCCAAGGGGACTGTTATCCTTTCTAACAATCAGGCTCATCAAGTATAGATATGGAGCCTAGAAGTGGATCTGCTCAAATACTAAGGTAACAACATGACGGGAACTCCTTACCTTTTACATCAAAGGTAGCAGGATTTACCCTTCAGGCAGTGACTCGGGAAGAGCCCCAGCTTAGCGAGACAGATTCCACATCATTGCTACCCCCAAGGTAGAGAGAGTTTGTGGGAAGTTTTGCTGGCTACATTCTCGGCAGGCAAGCTTAAGCCAAACTGTGCAATCAACTTGTTTAGTGAGCGCCTCTGTCAGACGCACTGATCCAAGCCGGATTTGATGCTAGGACACGTCTTGCAAGGTCTCTTAACTCTCTAGTGATGACGGAGACGGCGGTTCTGGAGTATGCTCATGAAACCGCTGTATAAGGTCATTGCGGAGTAGTTACTTTTTAAGCATGCAATGTGCCTCGTACGGCTTTGCGGTTACTAAGAGAAATGGCAAGAAGCATGTTCTATCCGAGGCTACGATCAGGCACGAACCCAACAGCTTCTGGCTTCCTCAATCTAGGGTGCAGATCTCTTCCAGCTTCGGCAGTAAACGAGGTTCAGAATGAGGCATCACATTTTAATCAAGCATCAGATTGCGTTGGGGCATCCCTTTCAAAAGGATATTAAGAGTCTTCTTCCTCCAGTTTTAGGACTAGGAAAGTCAAAGAAGGTACCAATCTTTCCAAGTTCCGCAACAGCACCCTGTGCTATAAGCTGTACTAATTCAGCAAGTTCCCCAACCTTCATCTTCTAAGACTCAGCCTCGGCAACAGCCTCAATTTGTCTCCCTTTCGCCGTCGGCTAGCCAACAGGTTCCCCCTTTCGTCAGAGTGGAGGAACCGGAGCCCAAGGGCGAGCTAGAGGTGTATGGTCAGGAAAGGAACCCGACCCTCATCATCTCAATGAAGTTCCTCAAATAGGAGGCAGGCTGTATCTCTTTTAACATCGTTGGGAGTTCAGCAGCTGGGCTGGAAAACATAGTATCTATCTATCAGCATCCAACCCAAGGGTTGATGGATTACCCCAGGGACCTTCTCCAGAAGGGAGCAGTCTCCAGGACAAAGAACTTAAAATTTCAAAGTCGTCTATTCAGTGTCCCAAGAAAGGGACCGACCAAAGGAGGGTGATCTTAGACTTGTCCCGTTTAAACTTGTACATTCCTTGCGACAAGTTCTAAAGGCTGACCATCTCTCAGGTAAGGGCCTTACTTCCCCGTGGGGGCGTCACCACCTCTATAGGTCTTACAGACGCATATTATCATGTTCCCGACGGTCTCAGCACTCCCATCCATTCCTGGGCTTCAAAACTAGTAAAAGAAGCTTATTCCTTCAAGGTGATGCCCTTTGGGCTGAATATAGCCCCAAGGGCTGGGTTTTCACGGAACTGGCGGAGGTAGTGGTGCAGGAGCTAAGGTCTCAGGTTTTATTGGTAGTGGCGTACCTAAACGACTGGCTAATCTGGGAGATGGTCAAAGACAAGTTTAGGAAAGCCATGGACGGGTCATATCTTTCCTGGAATATATAGGGTTCAAGATCAACAGGACCAAGTCCCGATTGGCCCCAGAATCCAAGTTCAAGTGGCTAAGTTTCCATTGGGGCTTGGATTCACACAACCTTTCCATTCCATCAGGGAAGGGGATGCCAAGGTAACAAGCCAATTCTTAAAATGCAAAAAGGCTTCGAGAAGGAATCAGGAGACGATCCTAGGCTCGCTCCAATTTGCGTTCAGTCACAGACGTTCTGTTGAAAGCCAAGCTCAAGGACATCAATCGAGTTTGACGTTCAAGGCCAATGCCAAGTGTCGTGACAAGTTCGGCCGGGTACCTCTGATTCCCAAGGAATGTCTACGTCCATGGGCAATAGCCAAAGAGTTACAGTTGCAGTTCCCTCCCCCGTCCCTACTGATGCATACAGTCGCATCACTATCAGGTTGGGGAGGTTATTCACAGCACGACAAGGTTCAGGGAACTTGGTCACCTCAGTTCCAAAAGCTTCACATCAACATCCTGGAAGCTATGGCAGTGTTTCTGACCTTAAAGAAGCTCCGTCCTCCGGAGGAGACTCATATCAGATTGGCTCTCGACAGTGCAGTAGTGATACATGGTATAAACAGAGGTGGTCCAAGTCAAGTCATGTGAACCACAGGGTGATAGCAATTTTTCTCTAACTGACAAGAACACCTGGCATCTATCGGCTACCCATCTGGCAGGAGTCCACAATATAGTAGCAGACGCATTGTCCCGGTCAGTCCCCCTGGAGCCAGAATGGTCACTGGACCAGGAACCCTTCGAGAGGGTTTGTAGGAGAGTACCGGGTCTGAAAGTAGATATGTTCGCTACAGGGGCAAACCACAAGCTGCCTTGTACGTAGCCCAAAGTATGGACCCTCTAGCATACGCTACGGACGCCCTGAGTATAGATTGGAAACCAGTGGAGGGAGGTTTATTTATTCCCTCCAGTGAACCCTCTCTGAAGGTGTTGCACAAGTTGAAATCCTTCAAAGGTCAGGTGGGCTCTCATAGCTCCTTACTGGCCCCAAGAACAATTGGTTTCTCCTTCTCCTAGAACTAGGTCTTCATCCTCACCCCCCCCTCCCCCGGGCTTGAGCTGACGCAACAAGTTCAAACGGTGATGTGTTCGATTCCTCAGGTCTTCACAAAACCCTATCTTTATGGATTTCATGAAGTTTGCAGGTAGGAGGGTAGGGGACATTGATCCACAGAACATTCTGTTCTTGGAGTCAGACAAAAGAGAATCTACACTTCGCCAGTATGATTCAGCAGTTAAACAATTGCCTACATTTCTCAGGAAATCAATGTCAAAGTAATGACAATGAACGTGACTATAACATTCTTCAGGCCTTTATTCGAACAAGGCTTGGCAGTTGCCACAATAACAACCACTAAGTCAGCTCTGAAAAAGATTTTCTTCTCGGGTTTGGTATAAATCTAACTGAGTCTTATTTTACCTCAATCCCAAGGGCTTGTGCACGCCTGCGGCCCATTCAAAGGCCGTCGTCAGTGTCATGGTTTCTTAACGATGGTCTCAGGTTTAGACTCTAAAACAGACAACTTCAAATGTGATTGCCAAACCCTTTTGCGTAGGGCACTGTTTTTATTAGTTCTGGCTTCAGGTGCCAGAACATCGGAGATGTCATCTTTATCTAGTGGCCAAGGGCATATAGAATTCCTTCCCTCGGGTTACGTGTGCTTTCACCAAATAATTATTTTATGGCTAAGAATGAGGAAACCCTTTGGTAGGCGATCCCCTTGGAAGTTGTTCCGCTTCCGCAACATCCATCTTTATGTACTGTTAAAACCCTAAGGACTATTTATCTAGCACATCTACCTTTTCCGAAGGCCCCCCCCCTCCTTTTCATGTGGGGCGGTGGTGGTACCATATCCCTAAAGGGCATTACGCAGCAGTTTTTGTATTTTACCAAGGAAGTCAGCCCAGGGTCCTTTCCCAAAGCGAGTGCTATTCGGGCTATAACAACTTCTGTAAATTTCTTCAAATATATGAACTTTTGATGATCTGAAGAAATATACTGGTCGGCAGTCGCACTGGGTTTTTCCAAAGCTTTACCTTAAGTCCTTGGAGGATCTTAAATATCAGGCAATAGCTGTAGGGAGGTCAGTGTCTCCTTGCAACATCAATATAGTATTTGTCCTTGTGTCATATGAATATTTTCCATTATGCCAGTTTTATTAACATCCTACCTATCGCAGCAAATCTCTTTGCTATTTCACTTGGTCTATGGTGTTAGTTTATACAATTTAATATTCTGTTTCATTTCAGAGTGATGTAGCTTGGTGTTTCTCTGGTACAATTTCACGGGAGCGACACGGCTGAGCCCAGAAAAGGGATTTTGACGTAGGAAAATCTATTTCTGGGCGAGGAAGCGTGTCGCCCCAGTGAAATCCCCCTGGTTTTTTTCCCTCCCCTTGCAGTGCACCAAGCTTCATTGCTATCGATAAGTATGACGTCACAGCCGCCTTCAACGGGGTAGCTAGGTGTGACCTATGGGTCGGCTCCCCGTATTTAGGGTCTTTTTGATGAGGAAAAGGCTAATTGGAGGGGTTGCTGTGGTAGTGTTTAACACTCGCCCAGTTTTATACCGACACCTTTTATATAGGTGAGCGAGTCAGAGGCTTCTGACATGTCCAATTTAGCAGTTCTCTGGTATTATAGCATATTTTACTAGAAATAGTGCTAAAGCAGACATATTTGTCACTGGGCGACACGGCTTCCTCGCCCAGAAATAGATTTTTCCTACGTCAAAATCCCTTTTCTTCTTACTCCTTCACATGTGTCATCATTAGAGGTGTAGTCAACACCTACACATATGCAAATGCTTTATTTTCTCTAGAGCTAGTTTCTTATTTAGTTACCTGTACTGACCAGAGGATTTGGGTCCCCTACTTACCATAGTCCCCAGGAGCACCATGGATCCTGCAGGTCACAGTCAGCATTCTGTAGCATACGACATTCCAAACCACAATCAGAAATTCCAATTTAGGCTGTATTTAAGTGATGGGTTTGTGGTAAAAGAAATTGTTCAATAAAACAAAGTGGATGTTTTCATTAAAAACCCATCAATCGTAACAAGTGCCCTTCTGCCACCCACTGACGTTACTGCTGACATTCCTTATAGCTGAGAAAAATACAGCAGTAGCCTACTGTGAACTTAAGCATAGATGGCACATGTACAGTATTAGTACTAGGGTCCTTCTTATGTCTTTAGTCAAAAGACTGTAGTGTCTGAAGCATAAGACCATGAATGTGGTCTATACTATATTATGTGGTGGAAGAGAAATTTGTCTTATAAAAACAAATGTTTGTTTTTAATTATACCTTTATCAAATGCAGACTTTATAGCCTATCTCAAAGGTTTATAAGAATATAACATATTCAACAGATACATCCATCAGAAATTCCACAAGGGCAGTTCTATGCAAAACGGGCACGAAGGCATGTGAGTACTATATCTCCAATTTGCAGAAGTTTCTCTGACAATATGATGGAAGGTTTATGTGCTGCCAAGTTTCACTTTTAGATCAGATATTATATACTGCCTGAAATTTTTTGAGTTAAAATTAATAATACATGATTACATTGGCTAGTGTTAGTTTTAAAACTGTTTTATCTAGAAGAAATGCAGAACATTCAAATTTTGAACCTGGTTTAATTAAGTATCCTACAAAGGACTTCTTGCACTGTAACCTAGGTACTTGAAGATTAGTAGGTTTCTAAGAATAGGACATCATCTTCCTGTAGATGCTTGGAAAATTGTAGAAGAAACCTGTACAGAAGAGGATGCATGTCTGTGTTGCTAGGTTGAAAAATCAAATTCTCTCTCTGTCTCTCTCTCTCTCTCTTCTCTCTCTCTCTCTCATGGCTATGCTACTGATGTACAGTATTTTCAAGTAGTATGTAATTTTAAGATATTTGATAGCAGTATTATTTGCCAAACATGTTAGAGTACTGTACTGAACATTTGTTAGTATGTAACTCTCTCTCTCTCTCTCTCTCTCTCTCTCATGACTATGCTACTGATGCACAGTATTTTCAAGTAGTATGTATTTTTAAGATATTTGATAGCAGTATTATTTCCCAAACATGTTAAGAGTACTGTACTGAACATTAAATTTTGTTAGTATCTCTCTCTCTCTTCTCTCTCTCTCTCTCTCTCTCTCTCTCATGGCTATGCTACTGATGTACAGTATTTTCAAGTAGTATGTATTTTTAAGATATTTGATAGCAGTATTATTTACCAAACATGTCAGAGTATTGTACTGAACATTTGTTAGTTTGTAACTCTCTCTCTCTCTCTCTCTCTCTCTCTCTCTCTCTCTCTCTCTCTCTCTCTTTTGCAGTGCTGCTACAAATGAAGCTAAATATAAAGTAGTACAGTATACATAATGGGGTATATATATGCACTTTAATGCATATAAGAGAAATTCAACGTTGGTGGAGATTACGTGGAAGATTATTGCCCAGCAGACAAAACGAATGAGGTATAACAATTATGTATGTCTTATCTATATTGAAGATAGCACCTTTTGTATCAAACATGAAGGATTTGTGTGTATTGTCACCTTAGATGTTATTTACATAGTGTTCCAGCAGAATCATAATGACTACAGTAATGCATAATGACCACAGTTTAAAACTATTTATGTTAGTTGCTTATTGTGTAGGTCATATGCATAGATATTTTGTTGAATTAAAAGATGACTTGAATTTATTGTCTCTACATGAGCAATACAGTATACTGACAGCTGTATACAAAGTTTGGTAATTCTTATAAACAAAAAGATATAAAATATTTTTTTCTGGGCTCAGCCTGTGTTGCTCCGTGAAATGCTTCCTTTAGTATACATTTCTAAGGTAAAGTATTGCTACAAATACCAGAGAAAAAACTAAAATGATAGTGCCATAGTATAATGGCTCGCTCACCTTTAAGGGGGCCGGCCGGAACCTCTATATATGGAGGTATAGGGCGAAAAATGCAAAGTCATGAAAAAAATTCATGGAGCTTCATATGGCAATTGAGAATACGTATACGAAATATTTTCGTCAAAATTCCTCTTACTTTCGTAGTTACAGGGTACTTATTTAACGTAACTCAATAAGCCTAAAACATTGATCCGTAAACCAAGAAAATGCAATATTTCTTCTATTATCGTAAAATTTTTGATAACTATTGTCAAAGAAATTGGAGAAATGGCCATCTGTAGACATTCCCCGAGTCGAGAAGGAGACTCAGGCTCAAGCTACCAAGTTTAGTGCGATCACAGACGTTAAGTAGTTTACACGTTCCATTTCACGTCTGACATTCGCCTGATTTCACGTATGTTTATGTATGTTTCGGCAAGAATTTCATTCATGCCAATGAGGAAAAGACAAGGGAGACATCTCGTAAACATCAAAAGAAGAAATTCGCTGTAGTAAGCCGAGTTAGTGAAGGGGAGAGAGAGAATTGCGTAGGAAGGAGTGCATCCATCTTGCCTCAAGCAGTGCCCCAGGCTGCGATATATGAGCAAGGGGATCATCATTTATGATTAAATTATGATAAATAAAATAGTTTTTGTTTACTAATACACAAAAACAAATATACATTCATAATAATCATTATTTATTAATACTGTCTTTATAGAAATACGAAGGAAAACTTTGAACGCCCTCCGTATCTCAAAACTATACTTATTGACCTTCAAAATCTATCTTCTCACTTAGTTTTAAAGCTATAACATTGGAATTTGGTATATAACTCAGAAAGACATTATAGAACAATCAAATAGAGCCCTTTTTTCCAATTTTTGTTTCATATTTTTTTTATAAATTTTTTTCTCCTGATTTATAGGGTTTATTTTTTGACCATATTGAAAAATTCATATCTAGCAAAAAAAACAAAAATGACTTTTAGAAAAAAAAACTCTCCATTCGATTGGAGGTCTACATCAGGTCCTATATATGGTAGTAATCCCAGTCTTAATATTAAATATCAAGGGAGGAGATAGAATTTGAAAAATGGTTATTTTCGGGATAAATTGCCCTGGCGTCACAAAACCGAAGGTCAGAGGCGAAAATCATATGCGGTTTGGAGATGTCCCAAGTCACCTTATTAAGTGGTATGAATATCAAAGTCCTGTCCTTGAAAAAGGGCATTAGCCGGCCGGCCCCCCTTAATTAAGGTGTCGGTATGGTAAACTGGGGCGAGTGGGAAAACCCACTACCAGAGGTCCCTTGCCATTTAGTCTCTTCCTTCTTCAATATCCTCGTCTACAGAGGAGCCGATCTAAGGCCCCGCTACCCGCTACTACTACAACTAGCGTCTTTGTTTTTATTCCTTTCGATAGCACAGTTCACGCTGCACGCGTTTTTTCTCTTGTGCTGTGTTTCGTTCTGGATTAACCTTTTTCGTATTTGTCATGGAACGTCAAGCTTCTGCATCCAAGTTAAGTACTGCAATTATTGTTTAAGAGCATTTGAGCAACCTTTTGGCAAGATAAGCCAAGTAATTTTAGGTTATATGTGAGAGCGGTAGAACGTGCATTGTCGTTCCCGCACCGGCTTCACATGGCTCACCGGCTGCGTATGTTTCGCTGCTTCTTGCACCAATTGGTCTTCCATACTAATTGGTCTCATTGCTTTGTTCAGCAGTACCTTATTTATTTTTATTTTAAGATGCATTTGTTATTGACGTTTATATTTAGTCCGTTCACGGGGGATAGCCTTCTTTCGAACCGCATGCTTTCGGTTGTGGCTTGTTTTCCTTTCTTGGATGGAAGTTTCCTTATCAACCATTAACGTCTCAGTAAGATAGGATTTTACCTCACTTGCCTTACGGAAGGACTCTGGCCCTTTCGTATCCCTTACCGTCCCTTACCGTCCTTGAGCCACCCTAGTCACTTGTCCCTCGAACTTTCGTTACGGTATCTAGGCTAGGCCGCTCTGAGTTTCTAGGCTACCCTCCAATTCGTTGGATTCGTTTGCCTAGTTTCTCAAGGACAATCCCTTTCTCTCTCACTCATATTTATTTCTTTCTCCCCCGTGTTAGGACAGGTTTTTCATGTTATGTGTGATTTTCTGGCCGGCATTAATTGGCCTACAGGCCTTCTTGGATCGACTGGCCTCCCACACAGCGTGAATGTTCACCCGGCTGAGAGTGTCTCCAGTCGATCACGTACGAGCCACCCTGCTACTGACCCCTCTCAGTTCCCCCCCCCCCTCCTCCTCTTCCACTTCGGTGGAAGGACGACTCGCTCACGCTATCGCAGATAGACATCCGAGTCACCATTTGGGGGAAAAGGGGTTGTCTGGGGGGGTACACTCGGTGAGCAGGCCCACTGTCCTCTGCCACGCAGCTAGTGGCGATAGGGAGAGACCCTACTCGACCGAGCTATGGTTGGCCACCAGGCTCGGGAAAGCGGGTTCTCCCCGACCCACTAGGTAGTGTATCCCCCTCACTATCTTTAGAGCCCACCCTTTCCCAGCTCCACTCAGGCGACCTCAGGGCTCCGGCGTAAGCCGGACCCGACTCCGGGATAGTTAGGGCGTTTGGATATGTGATAGGCCCGGCCTGTCTATGGGATTCCCTTTTTGCATGCATGGTTTTTACACATAACATCCACATTCTTTTGTAAGGATTAGTAAACTGGCTCACCCTGTTACGTCTCGCTCTTCACCTGTATCGGATATTGGGTTATTCCCTCTCTCCGGCACAATGAGGACAGCCTGAATCCACTTCTGCTGTGGAATCATACTAGTTCCCTTTCCTACCCGTGATGTTCCTGCGAGTATACACGGGGCACCGGAGCTATTAGTAACAGGTGACATGTTATTGATCATTATATTTATATACTGGAGCCGGAGTTACTCCGGCAAACAATAGTATACCTCGCACAACCACGGACCTATCCCGAAAGGTTGTTGGTGATACTCATGTATTATTTGACTTTACAGGTTACCTGTTGTCTGGAGGAATGGTGTAAACGCCGTTCTCCAGGAGCCCTGTGGGCACGTCTGCCGGGCACATGCTGGCTGCGCAGTTCGCCTTGAGGACTACGTAGTCTGGCATCACGAGAACTGCGTTGTTTGTTACACTTTGGTGAATCAAGTCACCTCCGAGGTAGGTGACACTTCAGTCTATACATAATGATACAATGAGAATCAATAAACTATAATATACACTATTATATTAGATTAAGTCTATCTCTAGTGTTAGGTATTAATATTAACCCCCCTTTTTACAGGGAGTACAAGCGGTCCGAGAGGCTGCCTTATCCACCTTGAAGGCATGGGTTGGCGGATTTGGTCGCAACTCCGCCAAGGGACAACCCTACATCCTGTCCCAGGACATGGCCGCCCTCATCTTCCCAGGTGCAAAGAAGGGATCGGTGGTGGACGCTGAAGTGGCTGCTCCTCTGATCACCAAGATCCAAGAAGCAGTCGCACTCCCGACGGAGGAAGGCATCGCTGAAGAAGTCGTAGGAAACGTGGCAGCTCTCGATTTGGACCTTGAGCCCATGGCTATTGACGACATGGGTAATGGTAAGAAGGGTAGTGAGGCAGGTTTTCGTAGGGACTCAAGGGCTGTCCTTGAGTCCATCTTTGTCTTCTTCTCCTTCTACTTCCAATTTCTTCCAGGGATTCACCGATAGACATCAGTCGGTCAGACCGAAGTCTTCATCGGCGATCCCTAAAGTTAAGGCAAGAACGGACTTTAAATCTAAACAAAAGTCCCTGCCAAAGAGGTCAGGAACCAACCCGGCCACCAAGTCACCGGCTCATAACCCGGGACAGACAGGTCAAAGGTCACTCCCCCACCAAAAGGGAAAAGGGTCGAGGTCCCCAAGGTTCCCAAGAAGAAGGCTCAGCCTTCTTCCCTTGACCCTGATGCACTCTCAGAGAGCATCATGCAGCGCATGGGCAGCATGGTTGTTGGGAACTTGGTCCAATCCAAGTTCCAAGAAATGTTTGCCCAGCTATCTAACACGCTGCAGGGATCAGGCCAATCCATCCAATCCTTGTTGGAGAGGATGGTAGCTCAGGAGAACATGATGGCAGGTCTCCTAGATATGGCAGCAGACAGGCACAGCCCGGCCAAGCAACTCCTACATGGACTATGCCGGACTCGACCAATCTCCCTCCGTTTAAACCTAACAACCCATGGAGGGTAGCAGCACACGCTCTGTTTTCAGAGAGTATGCTGGCCATTGAGGGTTGCAGAACTCGAAGGCTAGAAGACTTCGAGTTCTATCCTGAGGGACTCCAGCCTCCTTTCCTAGGCTACGTTCGCCTAACGGATGCTGCCGTGAGGAGGGAGGATAAAGTTCTGAAGGAAACAGTAATCCTTCCCCGAGACCAAGCCCAACAAGCTTGGCTCAGAAACCTGGAAGAGTGGGAATGTATAAATACGAAACTCACTGCGTTCAAGAGCCTGTTTACGATTTTCACCGTAAACGAAGACACCCCGTTACCATTCACTTCCAAAGTAACGGAAGCAACTTTCCAGGCAGCAATGAAAGACAAACCTATGCCTCAGCTCCGAGAGACGGATCCAACCTCCCCTCTGCTCCCCGGGTTAGAGGAGTACTACTCCGACGCACCCGCCACCTTTTCGGTGGGTAAACTTAAGCCGGACTGCGGTAACACACTGTTTAGTGAGAGGCTACCTAGGCTGCCGGAAGCGCTGTTACAAACCGAATACGACGCCAGGATGAGGCTCAGTAGATCCCTCAATTCGCTGACTATGACGGAGATGGCGTCTATTATCTACGGTCAAGAGACACTGTTTAAAATCATGGCCAAGTCACTACTGCATACAATGTAATGTGACTTATATGATTTCATCATAGCTCGGCGTAACTGTAGGAAACACGTTCTGGGGGAAGCCACAATCCGCCATGAGCCGAATAAGTTGATCGCCTCATCCATATGGGGCGCGGACGTTTTCCCCGCCTCAGCTGTAAATGAAGCGTTGTTCAAAGTGGCAAGAGTCAATCAGAGCCTGAAGATTTGGTGGGGACTCGTACCCAAGCGGAAACCCAAGTCCACCGGATTGAACCCCCAGAATCAAGAAGAGACCTAGGAAGTTCCAGCCCTTCCAGGCTCCCCAACAGACTCTGATGCAGGCGGTTCCGGTATCTCAAGTACCACAACCGTCTACGTCCAAAGCACAGCCGCAACAGCAGTTTGTGCTTCTGGCCCAGCTGGCACAACAACCTCAGGCTTCAACCTCCTTTGGAGTCTCTCCGGCCTATAATGCGACGTTTGAGTCACAATCCTTTCAGCCGTTCAATAGGTTCACCAGGGGCAGCGGAGCTAGGGGTCCCTCCCGTCACCGGGGCGCCAGAAGAGCCACCAACCGAGGAAAAGGCTTCCGAGGAGCACGAGGTGGCCGCCCATCGGCAAACCAGTGAGAATCCCCAGGTAGGAGGGAGGCTGTACCTCTACCGACATCGGTGGGGGAGGGTTCAGCGACTGGGCGGGCAAAAGCATTGTGACCAAAGGTCTTGGGTGGAGTTGGATTCAAGGTCCCCCTCCATCCAACACCTTTTACCAAAAACCAACAGCGGAATTGGTAGAATATACACAAGAACTCCTTCAAAAGAGAGTAGTATCAAGAGTCAGAAACTTAAAGTTTCAAGGACGCTTGTTCAGCGTGCCAAAGAAAGACTCAAGAAAACTAAGAATAATTCTAGACTTGTCCCATCTGAACTCATTCATTCACTGCGACAAGTTTCGAATGCTGACCGTTTCACAGGTACGGACCTTACTTCCCCATGGGGCCGTCACCACCTCTATAGATCTTACAGATGCCTACTATCATGTCCCAATAGCAAGACACTTCCGTCCATTCCTAGGCTTCAGACTAGGGAAGAAGGCTTACTCCTTCAGAGTAATGCCATTCGGGCTCAACATAGCGCCCAGAATATTCACAAAGTTGGCAGAAACAGTAGTCCAGGAGTTGAGAACTCAGGGAATAATGTTAGTAGCCCATCTGGACGACTGGCTCATATGGGCCACAAATGTCGAAGAGTGTCACAAGGCGACGGTCAAGGTAATTCAGTTTTTGGAACATTTAGGGTTCCAGATAAACAGAACCAAGTCCCGGCTAACTCCGGAATCACGTTTCCAGTGGCTGGGAATTCAATGGGACTTAAACTCCCATACCTTATCAATACCGCCGTTAAAGAGAAGAGAAATAGCCAAGGCCACAAGACAATTTCTTAAAAACAAACAGATGTCCCAGAGAAACCAGGAAAGAATCCTAGGTTCACTCCAATTTGCATCAGTAACGGACGTTCTACTGAAAGCCAAACTAAAGGATATAAATCGGGTTTGGCGCTACAGAGCAAACTGAAGATCCCGGGACAAGATGGCCCCCATCCCGGCGATCTTACGCAAGAGACTCCGCCCCTGGACGGAAATCAAGAATCTGTCAAAGACAATACACTTACAATTTCCTCCGCCGACGCTAGTAGTCCATACAGACGCCTCACTAAGCGGCTGGGGCAGTTACTCACAATACAAAAAGGTACAAGGAACCTGGTCCCTACCATTCCGCCAACTACATATCAATGTACTGGAAGCTATGGCAGTGTTTCTTACCCTGAAAAGGCTACGTCCAGCCAAGAAGTCCCATATCAAGTTGGTATTGGACAGTGCAGTGGTAGTCCACTGCATAAACAGGGGCGGCTCCAAATCGAGCCACGTGAACCACGTCATGATAGCCATATTTGCCTTAGCAGACAGGAACAAATGGCACCTGTCAGCCACCCACATAGCGGGAGTGAGGAACGTGGTAGCGGATGCCCTATCACGATCCGTCCCGCTAGAGTCGGAGTGGACGTTGGACAAGGAGTCATTCAGATGGATCTGTCAACAGGTACCAGGGCTTCAGGTGGATCTCTTTGCCACGGAGTTGAACCACAAACTTCCATGTTATGTGGCCCCCAACCTGGACCCTCTGGCCTACGCCATGGACGCTATGGCTATAGATTGGAATATATGGAAAAGAATTTACCTCTTTCCTCCAGTGAATCTACTCCTGAAAGTCCTAAACAAGCTCAGGACGTTCAAGGGTCAAATCGCACTAGTAGCCCCCAATTGGGCCAAGAGCAATTGGTTTCCCTTACTACTGGAATTAGGACTCCGGCCTCAACAGATTCCCAATCCCAAACTAACACAGTTGGTACAAACGTGGACTGTGTCCGCTTCCTCAGGAATTCAGAAAGCCCTAGCTTTATGGACTTCATGAAGTTCGCTGCTCAGAAAGATGCCAACATTGATCCTCAGAACATCCGGTTCTTAGAATCTGATAAACGGGAATCAACCTTGCGTCAATATGACTCAGCAGTTAAGAAACTAGCTGTATTTTTAAAGGACTCAAATGCACAAACCATGACCACGAATCTGGCCATAACCTTTTTCAGAACCTTGTTCGTAAAAGGCTTAGCAGCAAGTACAATAACTACTACCAAATCGGCTCTTAAGAAGATCTTCCAAATTGGATTCAATATAGATCTAACAGATTCGTACTTTTCATCCATTCCAAGGGCTTGTGCTAGACTTAGACCATCTGAGAGACCCAGGATGGTTTCATGGTTCTTAAACGATGTCCTGAAATTGGCTTCTGACACCAATAACGACTCATGTGATTATATAACCCTCCTAAGAAAAACATTATTCCTAATAAGTTTAGCCTCAGGGGCCAGAATTTCTGAACTGTCGGCCCTATCTAGGGAACCAGATCATATTGAGTTTCTACCTTTAGGAGAATTACTTCTCTCTCCAGATCGTCAATTTCTAGCTAAGAATGAGGACCCACAAGATAGATGGGCCCCAAGGAAGATCGTCCCATTTCCCCAGGACCCATCATTATGTCCAGTTAATTCCCTAAGAGCATATTTAAGCAGGACTGTCCTAATATCTTCAGGTCCTTTGCTCATTAGGGAAAAAGGTGGTACTATTTCCCTAAAAGGAATTAGGCAACAAATTTTGTATTTTATAAAGCAAGCTAACCCGGAATCTTTTCCGCAGGCACATGATGTTAGAGCAGTAGCCACCTCAATTAATTATTTTCAACATATGAATTTTGATGATCTCAAGAAGTACACAGGCTGGAAATCTCCAACAGTATTTAAACGCCACTATTTGAAGTCTTTAGAGGCCCTTAAATTCCCAGCAGTGGCAGCTGGAAACACAGTTTCCACTGACACTGCATAAACAGTATAAGTAGTCATGTAGCCTATGTCTCTCTTACATCTCTCTCTCCTACCTGCCTCGCTAGCTTTCTTACCGTAGCTCGGTCGTTACTGGGTTCATTTGTTACCTTGGATGGCACTTTCTGTATATATTGATAACTTGCACTGTATATATTTGTAACTGGGTCTAATTTCCTTATGTGGTTATTTTGTTGTCTGGTGTGTGTTATTGAGACTTTATGGTTATTTAACTTGTTTGCGTAGATAACTTAATCGTAAGGATTTATTGAAACTTACAATTATGTGATAATTTTATTATTTGTTTTAGAATTAGCTAGATTATATGTATGTAATTCTGATCGAGTTTTTATTCACCTGTATTAGTTGGTTATCTGCATTTTCTTTCCAAGCTAGTGGGGCCAATTCTCTGGCACTATTTCACGGAGCGACACAGGCTGAGCCCAGAATAGGGATTTTGATGGAGGAAAAATCTATTTCTGGGCAATGACCTGTGTCGCCTAGTGAAATCCCACCCCATAATTTTTCCACACCCTCTTTGGCCCAAGCTTGAGTGCTATCTGCAGGAATGAAAACAAAGACGCTAGTTGTAGTAGTAGCGGGTAGCGGGGCCTTAGATCGGCTCCTCTGTAGACGAGGGATATTGAAGAAGGAAGAGACTAAATGGTAAGGGACCTATGGTAGTGGTTTCCACTCGCCCCAGTTACCATACCGACACCTTAATTAAAGGTGAGCGAGCCATTATACTATGGCACTACCATTTTAGTTTTTTCTCTCTGGTATTTTGTAGCAAATACTTTACCTTAGAAATGTATACTAAAGGAAGCATTTCACTGGGCGACACAGGTCATTGCCCAGAAATAGATTTTTCCTCCGTCAAAATCCCTTATTTCATTCTGTTGCATGGCTCTTATGTCCGTTGATTCTAGCTTTGTCTGATGGTTGGATGTATTAATTTTGAAAAGTGATACCTGTACCCACAAGCATGATTGGTTAGAAGGAAGAGCTTGTGGGTATGAACTCTTTTTTCCATTAGGAATACTGGGAACGGGATTACAGTAGTATTGGTTTTCCAGCCCCAAAATACCACCATAAAAACATTTTTAGGTACAATAATTGAGCTTCTGTTGACAATATAAGTACAATAGTATAGTTTAACTGAGAAATACTGTACCATATTTACCGGTGTATTAGGCACACTTTATTTTTAAATGTATAAAAATACTGCCCTGCATCCAATGCAGCTGTACATATTATGGATGTTAGACTGAGCGCCATAGGCTTGGATAGGCTAGCCTACGGTAAACATACTTGGTAGGTACAAAAATTGTTGCTAATAATAAAACATTAAAAACAAAGTAATAAAGTATGAAATCATATGTAAATTTACACTCGTGTTAAAAGGAAACTATATGAAATTTACCTTAAATAAACAACTTTTATGTGTTCCCGCAATGGGCTACCAGGACGGCGCTATGATTTTGTTTACATCCACTTGTTGCAAATGGCCAACAGGCTAACTGCTGATGTATCATAAGCAATTTTTTTTTAAGTTTGTAGTAACACACTGATAATTTCATAAATCATTGCTTGTGGGTACAATGACATTTTATTGAATAAAAGTGCCCATGTCTCCAGTTACTCGTGGCCCCATACACTCTTGGGGGGCAGTTCCGATGTATGCTAGCAAATTCTGGAACTTCCTTTCAAGATACTATGAGGAACATCTCCCTGGAATTTGTCAAAGGTAGCATTTTGCCAGTACTAGGTAAAGTGAACCACTTTGCTTTCAAGAATATTAGAACAGGTGGCAGTTCATTCAGGAGAGGCCAAAAAAGTGGGGTTTTTAAATTATGTGGACAGAATATGGTTTTATGGCAAATTAAGAAGTAAGGGAGACCAGTGCTGTGTGACCATGCAGTAGGGTGTAAGTATACTGTCACTGTAGGTCCTGAGTGTCATAAAAGGCGACTAAAAGGACAGCTACTGCCTTGCAGTCTTACTTTTTAGGAAAAGGCTAGGCCCACTGCCAATAACTATGGAAATTGCTGCCTTGCAGGTTGACTTTTTAATCAAAGGCAAGGCCCACTACCAATAACTGGTTGATGACAGCAAGGGCATGTGGTCATAAAAACCCCTTTCCCCAAAATATAAACCATGCCAAATATTGTAAGGAAGGCAGTGGAGAAGGAACATCAGGCAACCAACATCTTAATGTAGGGTTAACAGTAGGAAAGAAGGAGACCAGTGTTGTGCGACACCGTTCACATTAACAGGAGACATGAAAAAATTACTTTCCGCAGAAAAAAATTGGCAATCACAAAACTGATTGATTGATTGATTGATACTATATTAATCTAGCATCGTGACAACTAGGTCATTGATGCCAAACTATATATAAAAAGACCCTATAAATTTTAATAATAATAATTTAACAGAATTATTTTAAAATATGATAAAAGATTCTGGCAATTATAAAATAAATATAAAAATAAATTATATAAAAAATTATTATTCATACATACATACATACATATACACACACACACACATACATACCATAAACATACGTACATGCACACTCGCATACATACACAACAATTTCAATAAGAATAAAAGCAAGGCGCACACAAGCATTACAGTTTATCTAAAATACCAGAGTTTAAAAAGAAATCCAAACAAGCCAGTCATGTTAAAAATCCCATTTGCTCCTAAAATTTTTGATAACTTAAAAACATTATTCTCCTTCCCATAGTATAGATATTGATTGCGCTGTTCCACAAAACTGGGGCACTCAACCAGCAAGTGTATAACAGTCAGTGGAACCAGGCAATCCTCACAGTATGGTTCGTGATCACGACTCATCAAGTAGGAATGTGTCAGCCTAGTATGTCCAATACGCAGGCGGCACAGAGCTGTTTCAAACCTTCTGGGCATAAAATCGTACTGCCAAGGATTGATTGCAGGTGCAATTGTTCTCATTTTTACATTTGTAGTTATATTTGACCAAATATTTTGCCAAAGTACTTTATGCTTCTCTCTAATTGGAGTATATAAATCTCTGCACGGCAGCTTAAATGATCTGGGCTCAATACGAGAAACAGCCTCCTTGGCAATTGCATCAGCGCGTTCATTTCCAGATATTCCAACGTGTGCTGGAACCCAACAAAATTCAATATTAAAACCCCTCCGTTTAGCTAAAAATAACCATTCCAGAATACTTAAAACTACTGGATGTTTGGAATAAAAATCTTTCAGTGACTCTAGAGCGCTTTCTAGAAGTCACAGTACACAATAAAATTCTTATCATTACTTTTTAAAACTTCTTTGACAGTATTTAAAATTCCATATAATTCTGCAGTAAATGCAGATGCATTACTTGAAAGCCTTCCACTACGCTCAAAGGACGGAAAAACTATGCCAAAACCAGCGCCTGCACTGGTTTTGGATCCATCAGTAAAAAACTGGGATAAAATTGTCATGTTGTGACATATGATCTAAAAAAGGTATAACGTAATATTTTATCAGAGACATTCTTTTTGGTTGATTGAAGTAGTTACAAAACTCTACTGCTGGGAATTTCCAAGGGGGAGTTACAGATGCCTTGACCGGTAGTACACATTTGTCTGGAATGTTCAGGTCTTGGAGGGTTGATTTCAGTCTGAAGGCATATGGACGTGGCATCTTTGGATGACTTTCATAAAAGCTATCAAATCTTCCATTTCTTAGCGACTGGCATACTAGGGATCCTGGAAGTCTTTGGAATCTGAACCAGCTTCGAGCCAGAAGAGTCTGGTAATGTAAGGCTAGGGGCATTTCCCCAGCATCTACTAACACTCTCTCTATAGGGGAAGTCCTAAAAGCTCAGTAGCAATCCTAATTCCAGTATGGTGAATGGAGTCTAAAATCTTGAGGCGACTTGGGGTAGCCGAGGTGTAAACTTCACATCCATATGTTAATTTTGATAAAACCAAGGCTTTATACAATCTCAATAACTGGAGTCTATCTGCTCCCCAAGATGTACTTGACAAAACTTTCAAGATATCCAAGGATTTTCTGCACTTAGCCCTGAGATTTAGGATATGGGGAAGCCAGGTCAACCGAGTATCAAAAATCATTCCTAAAAACCTTGTTTCGTTAACACAAGATATTCTCTGGCCATTTACATATAAATCTGGATCTGCATGTATCCCTCTAATTCTACAGAAATGCATGGCTACAGTCTTTGATGAAGAAAATCTGAAACCATGACTTCAGCCCATTTCACTACCTTATTTATTACTATTTGTAGATGACGTTCTGCTACTGACATACGTGCAGCTGCAAAAGATAAAGAAAAGTCATCCACAAAGAGTGTGTGCATAACATCAGCAGGTATTTGCTTTACTATGTCATTAATTGCTAGAGCAAAAAGTGTTACACTTAACACACTGCCCTGAGGAACACCTTCTTCTTGTTTACAGACTTCAGACAGAACTGCTCCTACTTGTACTTGAAAATAACGATTTTTTAAGAATAGCTTGATAAAAATAGCTAATTCTCCTCTTAAACCATATTCATGGACTACTTTCAGAATTCCATACCGCCACGTAGTATCATACGCTTTTTCCAAGTCGAAGAAAACCGTGATAAAGTGGTGCTTAGAGGCAAAGGCTTCACATATTGCAGACTCCATTCTAACCAAGATATCAACAGTGGATCGCATACTGCGGAAACCACATTGGGCCGGAGAGAAAAAGTTTCCTCGCTCTAAATACCACACTAAACGAGCATTCACCATTCTCCATTAGTTTACACAAACAAGATGTTAGGGCAATTGGACGATAATTTCCTACGAAAGAACTATCCTTTCCAGGCTTGACAAAAGGAAGGACTCTTGCTAGTTCCCAACATAAAGGGTAGTAATGTTCTTTATAAATTCTGTTTATTATACTGAGGATAAATCTTTTTAGTATTCTGAGCAGCATGCTTGATCATAGAATATGAAATTTCATCAGGACCAGGAGCAGATTCTTTACACTTTGAGAGAGCCCATTCAAATTCTCTCATAGTAAATGGAATATTATATGACTCCTCTTTATTTGTTGTGAAATCAAGATAATGCTGTTCCATTTGCTTTCTGCTGTTTGCATACGGTTTCTCATTATCTTTTTTAGATATTTTAGCAAAATGTAGGGCAAACTCATTTGACACTACTTTTGGATCTCCTACATTTATGCCATTTATTTTTAACACAGGTGGTTGGCTAGGTACAAACTTTCCTGCTATTTTCCTTATCTTCTTCCACACTAATGTGATGGGAGTTTTGCAATTTATGGAAGAAATGAAGTTTATCCAAGATTTTCTTCGTGCATTTTTAATTTCAAACCTAAACTTTGCCCTAGCCTTACGAAATTCTACCAGATAATAGTTACATTTCCGTCTTTTATACCTAGTAAACCAAGATCTCATAGTTCTATGGGTTTCATGGCATTTCTTTGACCACCATGGAACTGGTCGGCGCATAAATAGACCTGGTGTTCTTGGAATTGGACTGAAGTCCAGCTGCAAATAAAGTAGTAATTAACAATTCCATAGCATCCTCAATGCATCCAAATTCATCTGCTGTAGCTTCGATTGAACTATGCTCTTCAAAATTTGCCCAGTCAGCTCTTTTTACACTCCAACGGGGTAATCTTGAACATGGAGGACTTGATCCAGTGCTTAAAACAATTGGAAAGTGATCACTACTATACCTATCATCGATCACTCGCCAATTAAAGTCCATAATGGCATCGGCACTACATATTGACAAGTCTATGGCTGTTAAAGTACCGGTCTGTACATGGAAATGGGTGGGTTCTCCAGTGTTTAGAACACCAACATTTTCACTTTCAATAATGGATGACAGGCAGTTTCCTCTCTCATTAGTAATTAAATCCCCCCATAAAGGATTTCTTCCATTCATATCACCTAGGATGATGAAAGGCAGAGGAACTGTCTGATGAGATTACAAAAATCAGTACTAGGGAAAGCTACATTTGGTGGAAGATATACAGAACAAATTGTATATTTACGTGCCAGAAACACTTGCACTGCAACAGCTTGCAAAGAAGAATTAACAGGAAAATGCTTGTGTGGAGTATCATGGCGAACATATAACATTGCTCCACCCCGGTTTCTATTGTTTTGATTTAGATGTGAATGGTAAGCAACATATTCTTTAGGGCAAGGAATAAAATCACTGCTGAGCATAGTCTCCTGCAAAGCTATACAAACAGGAGACAACTCAAAAATTAACATTTTGAGCTCCTCCCATTTAGCTCTCAGGCCCTGACAATTCCACTGAAGAAAATTTAAGAAATTACTTGAGTTTAGAGGCCTTGATAATAGGGCCTCTTTGAAGATATTTTGTCTTCGTAGGGTTGCCAGGAATTTGGGGAATCCTACTTTGTTTTTTCTTAGAGGGAGACTGCTGCCACCCTCAGCCTCCTTTCTTTTGGGAACTGGCATTGCTACCTGCATACAGGAAGCAACTTCTGGTTCTTGGTTGGCTGCCTCCGTAGCTGGTGTTCCAGGCTCCCAAGAAGCCATTGCATCAGCTAAGGAGGGCGACTCCCCACAAGCGGCATGCACATCAGCAAGGACAGACGTAAATTCCAAATTACTCACACCAGTCAAAACTGATGCTGCTTCTAAAGAAATTGATGCACCAGCCAAAGCTGATGCTGCCTCCAAAGAGGTTGATGCATCAGCCAAGGCTGAAGCTGCCTCCAAAGAGGCTGATGCCCAGCCAAAACTGATGCTGCCTCCAAAGAGGCCGGTGCACCAGACAAAGCTGATGCTGCCTCCGAAAAGGCCAGTGCTCCAGCCAAAGCTGATGCTGCCTCCGAAGAGAGGCTGGTGCACCAGCCAAAGCTGATGCTGCCTCCGAAGAGGCCAGTGCTCCAGCCAAAGCTGATGCTGCCTCCAAAGAGGCCGGTGCACCAGCCAAAGCTGATGCTATTGAAGTTGTAGACATTTTATTTTGAGCTTTACCCAAGTTGTTTTTGTTGCTACTTTCTGTTACATGGGATTTTTGAGTTTTTCCACCTGTTCTAAATGAATTTGAAGCAGTATTTGAATTAACTTTCCTCCTTCTCAATTGTTGTCTATTTGCAGCAACACTTGCAAAAGATACTCCTGGTCTTATATATTTGTTCAGTACTATTCTTCTGGCTTCTGCAAAAGTAACTTTCTCAAGGACTCTAGTATATTGTATTTCTTTCTCAAAAAGGAAAACATCACACGAGTTCGAGGAGGACTGGTGTGCTTCCCCACAATGAATGCATTTTGTTCAGCATGGCAATCACCATGCTCAACTTCTCCACAATTTATACAAATTGCAGGGTTTCCTTGCAACTTGGATCTACAGGATCCAATAATATGCCCGTATTCCTGACAGTAAAAACACCTCCTTGGTCTCGGCACGTACTGTTTCACTTTATATCTGTACCAAGCTGCTTTAATAAAATTGGGTAAACTTACAAGAATTAAAGGTTAATAACAACTGTGGCATAGGACACAATGCCCCGTTTACTTTCTTTTTCAGTCTTTCCACCTTCAATACCCCCTGATCTTTAAGTTCATCTTCCAGTTCCTCTTCAGGATGAATCATAAGGTGAGGAGGGCATATATAATTCCTTTGGTATGATTGAAGGTATCGTGTGGTTTACATTCACTCTGAACTCCTCCCAGTAAACTCAGAGATTTCAATTTCTCACTTTCTTCTACTGATCTAGTCTCTACTACAAAAGCTTATTTCTACCATGTGGCAATATCTTAGGTTCCCTCCCACAGCATTTTACAATATCCCTATGTACTTCAAAAATATTCATAACTTTATCCTCAAATGTAATGGTTAGATATTTATCAAACTCATTAGGGACACATCCTCCAGATTCTTCTAATGATTTTCTTCCTACAAAAATTTCTTCTCCCTTGATGGGAGTATATGGTGCCAGTGTAACCACACTGGACTGAATAGTCCTTCCCATGTCTGGTTCCGTGCAATGGTCATCAGGATTTTGGGGTTTCAAGTTCCTCATAGAATGATATATAGCAAATTCGTCTAGGTTTTCCCCATACCCACCATGGAGCCACAATTTAGAGGATGCAATTCCCTTACTGGGGCACCCTAGGGGTACAACCTAGATATACACCCCACATCCAGTACCTTGAGGGTCATCAGTCCATCGAGATCAGACCCAGCACTGAATGCAGGGTTTGACATAAAAGTTTCCCCTCGCTCGAACACGTTGGGTACTCCAGTTCTACGGGTGGAGAGGCATGCCGTCCCACTCCACCCTCCTTCAACTCCAGAGAACAGTAAGAGCAAGTCCAAATTCATGCTAAGGTCATCAACAAAATCCATCCGGACAGAGGAAGGAGAGAAATTGTGAAAATAGGAGGAGGTGATACAGAGTACCAGGATTAGTCAGGATGCTCTGAATTGACCTTAGTGGCATGGCAGTACCTACCGGGATGAATAAATCACCCCACCACCATTGCTCAATTCTTCATTGCACCACGCAAGCCCCCCCACTACAGCAAAGTTCCTGGTCACAAGGGGGGAATCACAAAACTGACAAGAAAATTAACCAAATACTGTAATTTGGTTTTTGGGTTAAAATTTGTGAGACATTCCATACCCAGCATTTATTTCATATATATTTCCTGTCCTAAGATAACCTATCTTTACACTTACCATTGAAACCTGATAAGTTGAGTGCCAATTAGGAAAAAATTAATTTGCCAAGAAATGGCACTGTAAATTGTATATTGTGTTCTTTGCTTGGTCCTAATATTATTTTTAATTGTTCAGTAATTTCATTATTGTATTTTCTAGATTAAACAGCCAAATTTATTGAGTTAAGTCCTTTCTTTATTTTCTTGCAGGCACAACCACAAGCTTTGGGTTCTACAGTTTCTAGTCTATTTGGCTCAATGGTAATTTTCTTTTGAATATACATATCTGCATATGCTTTACTGAACATCTAAAGTGGGTGTTTGTATATACGTAAGGAAATTTTTTAAAGTTTACTGAGTATCTGAGAAGGGTGTTCGTATATAAGTCAGCTCATTAATTTTTATTTGTTCAGTTATTTCATTATTTGTATTTGTTCAAGTCCTTTCATTATTTTTACTTTGTTTCCTTGCAGATAAAAGCGGTGTCTCCTCATAGTGGTGAATTTCTTTCTAGCTCGTCCTCAAGGGTAATTTTCCTTTGAACACTCAAAGTTGGTGTTCATATATGTGTAATATATATATAAATGCTCAAGATCTATTCAATATCTCAAGTGTTTGTAGTTAACTGTAACTGTAGCATATCTAGAAACAATCCCTAGGAATATACTCCAGTATTTTCTCGATATAACAGCCAGATGTTGCTTTCATGTACTAGTCACTGACCATTCATAACACCAAATTTATTGAGTTCAGTCCTTTCGTTATTTTTACTTTATTTTCTGTGAGGTACAACAACAAGCTTCTAGTCCTGGAGTTACTGGTGTATTTGGCTCAATGGTAATTTTCCTTTGAGTAGGTAGAATTGAGTCTGAGGTGGATGTTTGTGTATACATATACGTACATATCTGCATATGTTTTACTGAACATCTGAAGTGGGTGTATGTATATACAAGCAAATATGAACAAGTTTTACTGAGTATATCTGAAGAGGGTGTTTGTTTTTACAGTAGCACATAGTACATGTAAATATGTATGTATGACTGAATATTTGAAGTGAGTGTTCGTGTATGTGTATATGCTTAGGATTTACTAAATACTTCCAGTGAGCATTTGTGTATGCATGCTGTTGCGCACAAGTTTTACTAAGCACCTTAATTGTTTTATATATCTTGCTTTACCATGATAAAGTTATACATTTGTCACCTGTAACTATCTTTCCTGAAAACAATCCCTAACCATATGACCTATGTATTTTATTGCTAAAATGGTCAAATGTTTCTCTCATAATCAATGACTATTCATAAAGACACCAACCTTCCTAAGTGTCTTTCATTATTAGTTGTTACAACAGGAATACAAACCTATGCTTTCATTAATGTAGTTTCTCGTACAAGGCATGTGTGGGTTGCTACTGTCTCACAATAAAGAACAGGTTTTGACATAGGAAGGAAAAACCTATTTTTGGTAGTCGCTGTTGACTCCTCAAAGGGATTTACCGTCCATGCTATGTGCCAGCACCCCATGGTGATCAGACTAATATCGAAGCAATATCTTTTAGCCTAGTCTTGTAGCCGGGTATTATGCCATAATGATAAACACTGACAAGTGATAGAGTATAATGGACTCAAAGACAAGAGGGCATTTTATCTTGTCTTCAGCAAATTGTACCCAGTTTCCTACGTCAAAACGTGAAGAAGTGACTATTGCGCATGTGCATCGGTCATCTTGTTTTATGATCAGGCTGGTTTAAAGACCAAGATCCATTACTCTGTTGGTCAACGCAGGATGAACCTTTTACCCAAATCCCATGGTTTTTCGTCAGGGAAGTGGGAGGGTTTTGAGGACTCAACAGCAACTACCCAAAATAGGTTTTTCCTACGTCAAAACCTGTTTTTTGATAGTGTAGTCCCTATTTCGTCCTCAAAGGAGCATTGCAAAGAAATTGACAGGTGACGAAAAATTTAAGCTCACAAAACTTTCATCCCAAATATTTCAAAGTTTAAAACTAAATCATCTCAGGTCCAATGTCAACCCACTAGTTTCAGTAAAAAAGATAACGAAACTAAACAATAGGATATACTTTTAGTTTAGTTTTATGGTGACTCACCCAAGCATGCCAGGGGTATGGTTGCGATCTTGACGCACCTTCCCCAGCGATAGTCAACATACCCACCCGTTATGTAGACCCCTGGTTTTCTGCTGTGGTGCCTATGGGGTCAGGACTAACCATACCACCTACTGATACACAGTGCAGTCGAATTTGTTCCAGCTCATGGCAGTAGTGTTTTAAGAATACTGACTCTGATGACCACCCAGTGCATTCAGAAACCTCTTCAAATAATACATTTCTGAAGAAGGCCAATGATGTACCTACTTACTTTCCTAGTATAATGTGATCTAGGAAAGGAATGTGGGTTAGCCTTTTTAATGAGGGACACTAAAATTATTCTTAGCCCTTTTAGAGAGAGTGGTTTGTTTGTGCCAGGATGTAGGAAAATTGGACCTTCTGAAACATTTGCTGTGATCTCTAGGTAAACCTCAAGTGTCTGAACTGGGTACTATAATGTTTTGTCTGCTAGATTGAGTTTTCTTATAAGAATAGATTTCCTCTTTCAAAGGATTCTCATTCTTGGCCAGGAATGTTGGCCCAGGGGACAACAATTGGTTATCAGCAGTTTGTGTGATATATCATCCCTGTCTAAGAGAGCCTAATTCACTCATATGGGCTCCTGATGCTAATGCTACCGGGAAGATAACTTTTTGAAGCATGCAGGTCCGTTGAATTGACGAGTACATAAAAGTTTGAGTACCCTATTCAGGGACCAAGTAATTGGAAGTCTTTTGGGAGCGGATCTTTGTAGAAGAAAAAACCACAGAAGAGAAGTGACAACTTCTATGTTGGAATCAATCCTGAATCCATAAAGTAAGGATGGATGGATGGATGTATGATATTTAGGGCTAAAGCCCAGGCACTGGGGCAAAGAAGGCCATTCAGCGCCGTAATGAAGGTTAAATAAGTTGAATTATGGTAAATGAATGAATGAATTAGTGAAAGAAATGATTCATAAAATTAGACGTGACTAATAAATAAATTAAAAATATGAATTTTAATGAATGGAGTAATATATATTCAAAATAGTTTAATGTCCTTAAAAATCTGTATATGATTTATAAAAATTTATCTAAATATTATTAAAAATTTCTATACACTTTAAAAAGGAGATGAGAGCAGAAATGTCTGCTTCATCTCCCAAGATACTTGAGAGGGATTTACCCTGGAAATATCTTTCCCTTTTGGTTAAAATATCTGGGGCAAACCATCAGAATGTGCTTCACTGTTTGTATCTCGTCACAGTAAGCACACAATGGTGGGCTGCTTCCTTCTAAAATAAACTGATGGGTAAATAAGTGTGCCCAATCCTTAACCTCGTTAAAATAACCTCTGCTCGTCTGTCATGCTGGAATGACGAAGGCCACGGCTGTATATTTTTCCTAACACTTCTGTACTTACTGTTATTGGCAAGAAGAGGAGAAGTCCACCTTTCTTGCCACTTACTTAATACAAAGGACCTAATAGGACCTTTTAGGTCTGTATGAGGCACTTTCCTGAAGGTTGCTTCTGGCAGAGCGCTAGCAGCTTTTGCTTCCCTGTCTGCAGTCTCGTTTCCGTGAATCCCCACGTGAGAAGGACCCAACAGAAAGAAACTGACTTACGCAGACAATATATACGACAAGTGACTCCTGAAGCTTTTGGATTAATGGATGAAAGCTATTAAATCTTTTGATAGCTTCTAAAGTGCTTTTAGAATCAGAGTATATGACAAAATTAGTGTCACTACTTTGAAGAACTAAGTCTAGGGCAGAGACTACGGCTGTTAATTCGGCAGTGAATATTGATGCAAAGTCAGGTAATTTAGCTGTATATGCTGTATCACCAAGGATAACAGCACACCCAACACCACTATCTGACTTTGATCCATCTGTATAAATCTTCACATAATTGGCATGGGTAACGTCGTGCTCTAAGAATTTTCCCCTAATCTCCTCTTCAGTACAATCCTTCTTCTTAAATGATTTCTTGCATACCAATGCTTCAGGAATAAGCCATGGAGGATTTACAGGATGTTTTACTTCCAGGACTTTCTGGATTTGAGATGGTTATCCCTAAGATCCTCATTCAGTCGAATTTGGAATGGTTTAGAAGCTCTTGTACCAGAGAAATTCCGCGAGTCTGTTTCCTTAAGTACTTCAAAGGAGGGATTTTTGGGAGCACTTTTCATTCTAGCCACGTATCGCAACCCTAGCTCTTGCCTTCTTAGATCTAGGGGAAGATGATCTGTGTCGACATATATGCTTTCAACAGGAGAAGTTCTAAATGCAACCCCTGAGCATATTCTCAACCCCATGTTCAGTACAACATCCAATTCCTTTAGCTTGGTTTTACAAGCTGAGGAATAGATCTGACAACCATAGTCTAGCTTGGAGCGACACAGTGAGTCATATAGCCTCAAAAGGGATTTTTATCAGCCCCCAACTAAAACCAGAAACAACCTTTAAAATATTCAAAGATTTTTTCACATTACTCTTTATAGGGCATTTATGGGTGGCTGGCCCATGTTAGTTTGTGGTCAATAATTATCCCCAGAAATTTTACTTCACTTTCATCAGGAATGATAGATCCTCTTAAACTAAGTGTGGGAACTTCTTCCACATGCCGGCATCTGGTAAATCTTACTGCAACTGTTTTGGAACGAGGGAGAAATTTAAAACCCATTCTCATCAGCCCACTTAGTAATTGCGTTAATAGACCTTTGCAGAAGTTTACATACTGACAATGAATCATATCCTGTGCAGTATATTGCAAGGTCATCAACAAAAAGTGAGCATTTAACAGGAGGCAAGATTTTTTCAACCACACTATTTAATGCCACTGAAAAGAGTGTTACACTTAAAACGCTTCCTTGGGTAACTCCTTCCTCCTGCACAAAAGGTTGGGAGAAAGAGTTTCCCACTTTTACCTTAAAAAATCTGTCCGTTAAAAAGGAATATATAAATCTGATCATTCTTCCACATATGCCCATCTTGTGCAATTTTTTCATGATGCCAATTCTCCAGGCAGTGTCATATGCTTTTTTCCGAGGTCAAAAAATACTCCAATGGTCTGACATTGTTTGGCGAATCCTTGCTGGATTTGGTTGGTCAGCCTCAGCAACGGATCAAGGGTGGAGCGGTTTTTCCTGAAACCAAATTGAAATGATGATATTAATCCTTTAGTTTCTAAGTGCCAAACTAGTCTAGTATTTATCATTTTCTCCATCAGCTTACACACACAGCTGGTTAGAGCTATTGGTCTATAGCTGTGGCTAGGGAAGCATCTTTATTAGGCTTTTTAACTGGAACAACTATGGATATTTTCCAGTCGTTGGGTAAAATTCCAGTTTCCCATATTTTGTTTATAATCTTCAGTAAATATTTTTTGGCATCGTCTGGAGGTGTTTTAGCATTTCATATAATGATTGTATCCTCACCTGGAGTTTGGTGGATTTCACTAGAAGGAGAGAGCGCATTCCCCGTAATTCTCTCAAGGAAAACCTGTAGTTGTATGGTTCAGATTTTCCTGAATCGAATTCCAGAATCATTTCAGAATTCCTAATTTTTTGAAATTCTCGAGAATAATTCTTGGCGCTGGAAACTTCAGAAAAGTGTTTTCCTAGCTCACTGGCAACTTCAGTGGGCTCTGTGATCAGAGTGTCATTTATTTTTAATGAGGGTAATGGGGACGCAACAAATTTCCCACTCAGTTTCCTTATTTTGCGCCACACCACTTTCAGTGGAGTCTTTGAGTTTATTCCATTAATATAGTGGAGCCAACTTTCTCTTTTGGCTCTCTTATAAAATCGGCGTTGCTTTAGTAACTTTCTTCAGAATACCACAAGTCTTATTCCACCAGGGAACTGCAGGTCTACGAGGTTTGCCTTTTGTTTTGGGAATCGAGCCTTCAGCACTCTTCAGAGTAGATTCAATAAAATAATCATAAGCATCTAGATGAGATTGAAATGACTCAAACTCCCTATTCTAGTATGACGCCCTTACTGAATTTATCCAATCTGCCTCCTCTACCTTCCACTTCGGTAAAACTTCAGATGGACCAGTCACAGCATATTTTAAATGGATCGGGTAATGATCGTTCCCATTTAAATTTTCGTTAACAGACCAACTAAAATCAAGGTGGATGCTTGTTGAAGAGATACTAAGGTCCAGGGCAGAGAAATGATTATCATGAATACTGTGGAAAGTCATTGACCCATTATTATATAGGATAACATCATTCCTATCAATAACGTCTTCAATTAATTTCCCTTTACTGTCTAGAAACCGACTTCCCCAAAGGGGGTTGTGGGCATTAAAATCTCCTAGAAGTAGAAAAGGAGCTGGAAGTTGGTTAATTAAGGCATGAATATCTTCACTGATAAAAACAAGATCTGGTGGAAGGTATAAGGAGCAGACTGTTATCCTCTTTTCCAAGATGACTGAAATAGCAACAGCTTGTAAAGTTGTATTTAATTGTATTATGGAGTGCTGCATAGCTTTATTAACAATAATTGCAACACCTCCATGGGCCCCAACCACCACTTGGGGGAGAGGAGTTAAATATTGAATAATTTAGTCCAGGATTATAAGGGTTGTTACCTAACATTGTCTCCTGAAGGCATATAATCCCTGGATTGGATTCATGAATTAAGACTTTAAGGTCTTCTGCACGGGCTCTGAGACCTTTACAGTTCCACTGAAGGATATCAAACATGAATGTTACGGTGGTAAAAAGTGCTACTTCCCACTCCTTAGAGGGGAAGTACTGTTCCTAGTGTGGAGAGGAAAGTTCTCCTTTATAAGTGACTGTTTCTTTAATCCCTTTTCATTTGAATTGGAATTTAGAGTTTTTGGCTGATCATATTTTTGGTATTGATTCTGATCAGAATTTCTACTGTGATTCCGCGAATCACAAGGTTCATTTGTCTTAGGCCGGCAAGACTGATCAGAACTCATATGTTTTTGGGCTGAAACTGCTTTTGGAACCACCTTTCTAGGTGGAGAGATCTCTTCCAAAACACTGAACCCATTTGAGGTTTTTATTTTAAAGCCGTCATTATTTGGGGATGTTTTCCTTGTGCGCTTCTTAGTGGTTGTAATTATAGTTTTGCTTTTATTTTTGTTTGTGGCTGTGACAATTGATGGCTCTGAAGTAGCTCTATCTAATTGGGCTTGGTCCCTTGGTTTATTCTTGTTGGAAGTGTTTTTGGAACAGCTTCCCGAATTGTTGATTGATTTGGCTCCCTTTTTTTCCCTTTTTGGGAGGAGAGCTGCAAACTATCATATTAGTCACCTTTGTATTGACTTTGGTAGGCGAGTTTTCTGTACTTCTTGAAGTACAACTTTTGGTGTTGGAGTTCAAGGCACTAGCAGATGAAAATTTCCTGACAGAATGGGGATTTTCATAATTTACAGTCCGTGGAGTAGCAGGTATGTGATGCCTATTATCAGGTGCAGTTGTTTGTTGTCTTACATTGCTGGAACTTTTCATAAGTTTTATTACCGAAGCATAGGTAGAGTTGGCACTTTTGTTTGCCCCCATTACCACACGCTTTGCTTCGCTAATGCTGACATGTTCATTGTCAGCCACTGCCAATACATCTTCTTCAAATCTGTATCTGAGGCAAGTCCTAGAATTTGGAGAGTGATCACCCTTACACTGAAAACAGTATTGGGTTGCTACACACTCGTCAAAATTATCATGCTCCGCAGAGCACACAGAACATCTTTTGTTGTTTTCACAAGAGTTTTGAATGTGGCCATATTCAAAACATTTGCGACACTGTTTCGGATTTCTTTTATATCTTTTAACCTGCATCCTCTCATGGCCAACAATGATAGTATCAGGTAAGTAACTGGAGGAGAAGGTTAAAAGGATAGCTGCATCCCCTCCTAGCTTTTTTACGTGAGATACACAAGGAGGACATCGATTGAGAATCTCCTCCTCTTCAAAAACATGCAGGTCTTTTGAGTATACTACTCCTTTCAGTGTGTTAAAGAATCTATGCGATGCAATAGATTTGATATTTCCACTTTCAGGAGGTTTAAAATTCGCTAGCAAAATTGCTTGGGTTTCATTACCAGCTTTTATTAGCAAGTTCTTTCCATAACGCTTCAAGTTTCCAATGGGAATGGAACCTACCTTGCTCTCGATGCATTCAGCAGCCTTTATCAAATTTTTTCCTCCTTGTAGCTAGCAACATGCCATATAGGGGTAGGAAGCGCTCTGGTACATGGGGCTGGTCCATGTTCTTCATTCTTAGGGATAAAATCAAATGGCTCGTCATTTAAATTTTTCACTGAAAACACTTTCGTGCTAAGAACCGAATCATTAAGAATGTGGCCATGGAGTCTTTGTTGTGCCTCAGTAGCTTCCAAGGGTGAGGAAAATTTAACAAAAGCAGAAAATGACTGCTTGTCTTTTTCCAGAACTAATTTAATTCTTTCCACTTTACCAAATTGTTTCATTACACTGTACAAACATTCATAATCTAATGACAAGTTTATATTAGTGCAATGAAGGACTCTACTATAAGGATCAAATCCACCAGATTTACTAATACCCGGCTGGTGTCTCAGTTTTTCATTCTGTCCGATAGCCGAGCTCATATCCATCTTCATGCCAGAAGTCGTTGCCAGTGCCAGTAAGTCGTCGGATCCAGGGGAGGGAGAACTAGTAACCAAATCCATAGAATTATGCTGGTTCACATTCAGAAGTCCAAAAGGTGCGCACCCAATACCCAAGAGCCCCGCTGAGACCCCAACAGCACATCAGAAAGGGAAATCAAGGCAGCCTCTAATGCCCAAACTCCCCACCCCAACAAACCGCACAAGCCCACAAAGCGATCCCAGGATACTAAGCACGCACACACCAGACCACCTCACACAAACCGGCTCACCTACACACCCAAAACTGCTTGGTTTTATCAAGAAAGTGTCGTGGATCAGTCAGGTATTCACATTCTCCACCAATGGCGCAAGTGAGAGTTGATTCCCAATAGTCCACCCCATACCCTACCCTTACGGGATAGCACCAATACGCTTACAGTGGCCCAGGTATAAGCCTATCCGCCTGCTGGGAGTTCTGCCCCCACTAATGGGGACCGACTCCCCACTCCAAACGTATTGGTGGGCTTCCGGACAAAAGCCAGGAGTCCCATCCCAAACACCAGCCCCCCCTGGATTCCGATGGGCTGATGTTTGGAGATGGTTCCGCCCTCAAGGTAGCAATGGGAGGGTCCCATCACTATCTCCTGGGTCCAAACCATATCGGTGGCGATCACCACCAACAACTCCCACTTGGCTTCGAATGCAAACCCCTTCCAAAACACGACCCTTCTTCAGACTTACCTAAGCAGTAAAATTTAACAAAAGTGGAAAATTCCACATAATTAATCCAAATGCTGATAAAAAATATTACATGAAGGAGAAGGATGTAGTAAGAATGAAAAAATTGCAGAAAGAAGGAAAAGTTCTGACTAATTTAGTTGGATCAGCAGCTGGGCCCCAAGGACCACTGAGAAAGCAACTCCACCAGGCATCAGAGCCCAGCTGCTGGTCCCTAAGCCCCCTACCCACGTCAAGGGGTCAGCATCTAGGGGGCATAAAGTAAGGGTTCTGTTAATGCAGCCCTGTATGCCATAATTGTTGTAACTGCAAGATGTTTGTCTTCAAAGAGGTGTATAAGAAAATTCATTTGTGTTTCTGTAGAAATCTTGATTGGGCTCTCATTCTGGATATAATCTAACTATATTCTCCATACAGACTGGTATTGTCGGATAGTTGATGCCTATAGTTTTAGCACAAGGTACCTTGCAATATTGGACAAGTAGTTTTCAAGGTAGATTATATTTAAAAAATCCACACGTGAAGGTCTCATCTTAGAAAGGAGGATGAGGAAACGACTTTCCCTCCTACTTTCTGGGATAGTACAGTGGACGGTAATGGAATTGATCTCTTCATCCGTTGTTGAAGTAGTGGGAACCAATGCCTGTTTGGCCACTTTGGGCTATTTGGTAAGCTGTTCCTTTGAAGGTTAGGAGCTTGTTCAAAACCTTCGAAATCTGGGACAATGGAGGAAAAAGATATATCGTCTCCTAGTTGTTCCAGACCTGTAGGAAGGCATCTCTCACTATTGCTTGAATGTCCAAATTCGGTGACACATACAAGGAGGTTATGATTCTTGTATGTGGCAGACAGGTCCACTTCCAGTTGTGGAAGTAGGTTGTTTAATATTTGAAAGGAGTGGTTGTCCAATGACCACTGTTGAGGCTGTCGTATTCCTTGACAAAGAGTCTGCTATTACAATGAGAGTCCCTGTAAGATGAATTGCATACAAATGCCACTTCTTTACCTGTGCCATCTGAAGGATGGCTAACATTAGCATATTGAGAGGAGGTTAGCGTGATCCCAGTTTGTTGAAGCAAGACATTGCAGTTGTGTTGTGTAGGACCAACAGAATGTGTGTCTCTTCCGGAGGTTTGAGTTTCTTTAGAGACAAAAAGACAGCCATCAGCTCTAGGAAATTGATATGACAATTCTTTAGGGTAGCTGACCACCTCCTCACCACCTGACGATCCTCCCAATGTCCTCCCCAACCTGTCAGGGAGGGATCTGTGTGTATTGTCACTTTTACAGATGGAGGGGTCAGGGTGACTTGTTTTGCCAGATTCCTTTCTTGTCCATTGCCAAAGTTTTCCCCAAGTTTCTGATGCATTTTGTGAGATTGATCTCACATCCATTTTCTTGCATGTGACATCCAAAATTTGTTCATGTTTTTCAGTTGCAATCGGAGTATTGGATATGTTATAGACACAAACTGGAGCAGACCCATCATACGCTTTAATTGGCGTCTAGAAGCAATGGGCTGTGTCAGGAACCTTTTGAGATTTTTCCCTTATTCTGTCCTGTGTTTTGAGGGGAAGATACAAAAGGCCATGAACAGTGTCCCAACACATTCCCAGCCACTGAAACTGTCTGCTGAGTGTGACGCAGGATTTTTTCCCAAGTTTAATATAAAGCCTTTTGACTAGAGTCTGTTGACTGCTGTTTCTAGTTTTTTCAAGCACTTTTCTTGTGGCTCCCCAGACTAAACAGTTGTCTAAATAAGCTATCAGATGTATTCCTTCTTTCCTGAGTTCTCGGACAACTACCGTCACTAATTTTGCAAAGATTCTAAGGGCAATGTTCAGCCCGAAAGTCATGACCTTGAATCTGTATGTATTTTTTCCCTATCCAGAACCCTAGGAAGGGGCAAAAGGGAATAGCAATAGAGACGTGCCAATATGCATCTTTCAGATCTATAGAAACTGTCCAGGTCCCTTTTGGAGTGACAGAATGTACTTGGGCAATGGTAGTCATGCGAAACTTTTGGCAAACAATGTGTTTGTGCAACGTTGACAGGTCGAGAATCACCCTTCGTTCTGAAGAATCCTTTTTGGGTACACTGAAGAGACATGCTTGGTGACGAATGTAAGAATGTTTCTCTATGGCTCCTTTTGAGAGGGCCTTCTGGACGTAATCTTTCATAAAGGGGTCCGGTTTTTTAAAGAACCCTTTCAAGGGTGGAGGGTGGTGAGACCATTTCCACCCCAGACGTTGAGAATAATGCTGTGTCCCCAAGGAGAAGACTTCTATTCCTTGTGATATTTCGGAAGTCTACCCCTGACCAAACAATTCCTATTGGGATCCCCCTTTCCTCCGCCTTTTCCTTTAATGGGCATTCCAGGTGTTGCCTTTTGTTTTTCAGTATAGCCTGTTTTTAGACCTTATGAAAAGGATACCCGTTTTGCTGAGCAGGTTGTTGTCCCTTTTGAGGGGGCTGTCCCTTCCTACCTGTATATGAGGAAAGCTGAGTTTTTGAAATGAATGAAGGCCTAAGGAGTAGTATATGATTTTTTATCAAAGCGTGCCTTTTTTGGATTGAGTTAGTGGAAATTTCTGGTTTCTTGTTTCCTGAAGACTTTTCCCTGTAGAGCATATTTTAGGGCTGTTGCCTTGTATGATAAGGCGCCCTATGAGGTAATGTTAGACTTGCGATAATCTTACGCTAAGTCGGTTGGTATTGCACTTCCATCTTCAATGGAGTGTCTTGGGGTTTGTAGATCACTTACGAAGTCGGGATTATCTTCTTGTTTATGACGACGATGTGTTAAACTCATGGTGAGGAGGTTCTTGTAGAAAACACGAAGTATAAAAATATATATATTCTTCTGAAGTTTTACATGCTGAAGATCAGATATGATTGTACAAGTCTTCTAATAACGATAGCTTGATCGCTTCTGCCAATGATGATGGCTAATCCTATTCCTCTACATGATAAAGCTTAGGTAAAGAGGTACAGGTCTTCTAATGACGATAGCTAACTCTGTTCTACCTCTACTACCATCTCGGTTACCAGTCATAAAGGAACAGACAGTAGTTCGAACATATGAACATACATACAATAAAAAATGAGACACGCTACAGATCACGTAGGCCGCTTGAGCTATAGGTCACGGTGTTTGTCTCAAGCAGGAAGCTTGGACTAAAGTTTATAAACAATTGAATGACTACAGGTGACGGCATGTTATCTTAGCCTACTTTTATTTGTATACGTCATCTTTAGCGTCTCTAGTCTGATCACATTCCTGCAAGCAATCTGGTTGACCTCTTTAGTTTTAGTCTTTTATATATATGGACTAACATTCCATATTTTTATTATGTAAACACTTACACATACACTGTGCAATTTTGTTGACATGCTTGCTTTTTTACTCAGAGTTACAATAGACTTCTCAAACAGGTCTTGACAGAAGGCATTAGACTATAATAAGGCAGTCACATTGGGAAGCAACTGGAGTTTTCCAGTACCTCCATTCATGCTTTTATGCATCAGTCTAAAGTCATATAGAGCTTCCCACAAAGTTCTCATCAGGCTTTTAGCTACAACAGCAAAAATCATCCTAGATTCTTTTGGAAGCCTTTTTGTGGCTACTTCTAACAATGTGGAAGTGGTTAAGACACTAAGGAGGTGGATCCTACCACAAAACTCTGATGCTGATGTCCCCTCTGAAATCTTTCTCATTGGGGGTACCAAATTGCTGAGTTGCAATATCTAAGGGGAGCTTTTTCCTATCAAAAGGAAGCTGAAGTGTTGTCCATTCTTCGGTGGAGTTTTTTGAAACCGGGATAACCGAAGCAAATGGTTTTAGTTCTGCCAATGGTTCACGCTTTCCAGTTACTACATAATTTTGAAAATGTTTTATGATTTTAAATGTGAAGAGGCAGAAGGCTGGTGGTACATGATGAGCAACCTGAATTTTGTTCATGATTGAAGTATAAATCATTTTTCCAGTTACCTGATGAAGAGTTTCATCTACAGTTCTCAATGCCAAATTGCCAAGTAAAAGAATAGTTTCCTTTTGAGGTTTCTCCATGTCTGGCACAGGTGGTATCAGGTGCCATTCAGTGTTAGGAAATGCTGCCCTGTCCATAAATTCAACATGCACTACTTCATCATGGTCTTTCTCTCATTAATAAGATACTCACCATCCTGAGAGAAAATACACCATCCTGAGAGAAAATACACATTGAGGCATCTCACCAAGGATTATCAGCATCAGAGTAGGATTTAGGAGTCTCTGTTAGATTTTGGTCGTAAGAGTCATAACTGGGACGGGCCATTTTGTTGGTTTCAGTTGGGTTTTCACTCTTTACTCTTGTTTGGGCAGATTTGCTTTCAACTCTACCTCTTCTACTGCAAGATGCCAGACGCTTACATTTTGGTGTATGCATTGCTTGATGTTCAGAATCATGCCGTATGTTTATTATTTGTTGCTGTTTGGCAGCAAAAGCATCTTTGATGTCACTCATTATTTCCTTATGGAACTGATCTAATACCATAAACTATGTATCCCTTTTGGGGGAGCTTGGGTAACCTGATCATGTATCTACGCTAGCTGCAGCTGTCTGTTTCCCAGGGGGCAGAAGTCCTGGGTGAATTGCTATAACCTTCTGAAAATGCTGCCATTTCCACTGGGTTCAGTTGGATCCTTATATCCCTTTTGGGGGAAGGATTCTGATCAGCTTCTGAAAGCTGCACGGGGGATTGACTTGCTCCTACAATGTTTCGCCCATGGTTATTAATTGACATCTGTGTCCCAGGTCCTTCTGGGTTCAAGAAGGTTCTTTTGGTATCAATATCTATCTCAAAGTCTTGTATCAATTCCCCTCTAACTGAGGATTTCCTCTATTTCCTCCTGAGGATGCATGTGGTGTGCAGTGATGACTGAAATTACTGGTTATGGTCCAAATATGGATCTTCAGAGAAGGGATTAAATATATGCTGCCGGAGTTCTGCTGATAGACAATCTTCCCCTCCCTCTCAGCCTAACTAAACCCTAGGACCCGTTGAGATAGTCTAAAACAGGCAGTTTCATCTTAAAAGCTTGCTGCCAAGAGCACGGTACAAATTTTGCGCATGTCCAGGCGACCAAACAAATTTGTGCTGATCATTACAGGGACTATGTCTATGGCAGGTGGTATGGGCAGTGCCCACTGGCAAAAACCATACCGAGCAACCAGCTACGGAACACTTCAATTGAGAGTCATTTATCAAGATGGCCCTATAGTGAAAAAACCAAGTTGTTATTATTAACATTTAATTAGTATAAATTATTTTTAATAATGGACACCCAAATATATTAACAAGTAGTAGATATTATATTTTAAAAGTCAATTTGACTACAAATGTACATT
>NC_087207.1:25101070-25108570 GCF_015104395.2 Macrobrachium nipponense | reverse complement strand
TGACATCTAAACCTAAGAGCTAAAAGCTTAGAATATGCCAATAAAATATAAATAAATCAGTATGTACTCATTTCAAATAATTATTAATTAATCATTAACTATAATACACAAACAAACAAAAAAACAAACCTTCCAATCGATTGTTTACATTCAGCTCTTACCCGTCTTACGAGTATCGAACGAGCGCCAAGCAATCATTTTTCCTAGCACACAGTAAGCCATAAATAGTCATTAGTATCTCTCTTCAACTAATGAAACTACCAAACAGTATAATAACCATTCATTTCTCTATTCTTTATTCTATCTTGACCTAATGGAGATACCGAGTTACTGACAGCTATAATGAAACATACGTATACGTAACGTAATAATAATACAGAAGAAGTATTCTAAAAAATACGTATTTGTTGGCAGTCTGATTTATTTTATATTTTATGATATCTAATTCACAATTTTTTTATTAAATGTATTGCATGTACTCATTTCAAATAATTATTAAGTAACCATTAACTATAATAAACAAACAAAAAAAGCTTCCAAAGGTTTGTTTACGTCCAGCACTTACGAGTATCGAACGATCGCCAAGCAATCACTTTTACACAGTAAGCCATAAATTTTCATTATCTCTCTTCAACTACTGAAACTACCAAACAGTATAATAACCATTCATTTCTATTCTTTATTCTATCTTTACCTAATGTTTTTTTTTTATTAAATGTATTGCATGAATAAGTTTTTCAATTTACAGCAACCTTTTACCAATAGAATACTTAAAGCACAAGGGGTAGATGCTGACCAATAGGAGAGCAGGACCTTATGGGGTGACTAGCAACAGGAACCAATGGGAGAGCGGGAGGATGGTGGCGAGTTTACTCAGTTGGCGGCGCAGGAGTTTTAAAATTGTTCTCGGTGGTCCGGGCGAATCTCGGGACTTTACAGCAACAACCTTTCGTATCTTGAAAACTTTTTGTATGTAGAGCAGTAAAATTTTTCGCATTGGCTTTCGTATCTCGAGGTACTACTGTATATATATATATATATATATATATATATATATATATATATATATATATATATATATACGTACAGTGGTATCTCGCATACGAAATTAATCCGTTCCGAGGTGGCCTTCGTATCATGAGCTTTTCGTATCTTGAACCGCATTTTACATGTAAAATGGCTAGTCCGTTCCAAGCCCTACAAAAACACCCCAGTAAATTTCATAATAAAGCTAAATTGACCTATAAACAATGAAATACTACAACAATTTGGACCATTCAATACCTAACTTAATACGTACTAGTACTAATATGTATGTACCTGTAAATAAAGTGTAATAGTGTACATGGTATACAAGAAATACTGTACGTACATATGTACGTATGTAGTAAAGTGTGGAAGCTTACCTTTCGAGTGAGGCTATCTCCGAAAGTGGCGACAGAAGAGGAGGACAAACGGCAGAAAACTTCTTATAGTACGTACACTTAACTTTACGAAACACATTAAAAAATTTCAGGAAACATAAACTAAACTTTACGAAACACATTAACAAAACTGTAACACTTAACTTTACAAAAAACTTAAAATTAATGTTTTTTTTTTCTTTTGATTTTTACATTTTTTTTTACTTTTTTATACTTTTTTTTTTTTTTTTTTTTTTTTTTTTTTTTTTACAAAATTTCAATTTCTTCACCACTTTCAACTTTCTGTTTTTTTGTAGTATCAATTGGATCTTCCTTTTTGCTTACTCCTACTAAAGGCCTCTTTAAAAAATAACTATCCAAGGAAGATTAATTGCTTCTGCCTGCTTTTCACAATGTTCCTGAAACGACTATGGCAAACGTCATCGAATTGTGCAAGCATACGACTTGTGTAAGCCTTTTCGGGGTGTCTATTTTCTACAAATGATTTCACCTTATGAAAAGCAGCTAGAGCATCCTTAATTTCTGCCGTTGTCATAGGGTCGTCCTCCTCCTCCTCGCTGCCGCTAGAGAACTCTTCTTGAACGACGTTATGTTGCATGGCCTCCAACTCCTTCAGGTCATCCGTCGTAAGCTCCTCTTGGTGCTCCTAGAGAAGGTCATTGATGTCGTCCTCGTCGACGACCAGCCCCATGGACTTGCCAAGTGCAACGATCTCGTCAAGATCTGGTTGCGAAACAGTTTCAGGATCGTTAACTGTTCCTGAATCTGCAGCACCAGCTTCGCCCACGTCGAATCCCTCGAAGTCTTGGGTGGATACGACGTCAGGCCAGAGTTTCCTCCACGAGGAATTCAAGGTTCGCCTCGAAACCTCATGCCAAGCTTGGTCGATGAGTCGGATGCATATCACAACATCGAAATGCCCCTTCCAAAATTCATGCAAGGTGAGGTTTATGGTATCGGTGATGTCCAAACATCTCTTGAAAAGATGTTTCGTATACAGCTTCTTGAAGTTCAATATCACTTGCTGGTCCATGGGCTGGAGGAGAGGGGTGGTGTTAGGCGGAAGATAAAGAACCTTGATAAATGAATACTCCGCTAGGATATCTTCCTCGAGGCCAGGAGGGTGAGCAGGGGCATTGTCCAACAACAGCAGACATTTCAGAGGGAGGCGCTTCTCTTCCAAGAATTTCTTCACTGTCGGACCAAAACACAGATTTACCTACTCCGTGAACAAAAGTCTCGTTACCCAGGCTTTCGCATTAGCCCACATCACTGGAAGCTTCTCCTTAAGCACTTTGTGGGCCTTGAAGACTCGAGGAGTCTCTGAATGATACACAAGTAGGGGCTTCACCTTGCAATCCCCACTGGCGTTCGAACAAGGTGCGAGCATAAGCCTGTCTTTTATGAGCTTATGCCCGGGTAGCTTCTTCTCTTCCTGCGTGATATACTTCCGACGAGGCATTTTTTTTTCCAAAAAAGGCCAGTCTCATACAGTTGAAGACTTGCTGAGAATTGTAGCCTTCCTTGATTGTCATCGTCGTCAAACGTCTAATAAAGGCTTCGGCCGCTTTCGTGTCCGAGCTGGCCACCTCCCCATGCCACACCACCAAATGGATGCCAGTCCGTTTACGGAATCTTTCGAACCACCCATGAGAAACCTTGAACTCTGGGGTTGGCGTCGATGTCCCTTCTCCGTCATCTTCGGCCTGGGCAATCAAATCTCCAAAAATAGTGCTGGCCTTGTGGCAGATTGCCGTCTCCGTTATCGTATCGCCAGCAATTTCTTTGTCTTTTATCCAGACAAGAAGAAGCCTTTCCATCTCAGCATGCACGTGACTCCTCTTGCTAGACAAAATAGTCACGCCCTTGGAAGGTGCAGCTGCTTTGGTGGCATCCTTCTGCTTAAGGATGGTGCCTATTGTCGACAGATTTCGGCCGTATTCCTTGGCGATCACACTCAATCGCATGCCAGCTTCATACTTTTTTATTATCTCCTTCTTTGTCTCCAAATAAAGCATCCTCTTCTTTCTTACTTCAACTTTCTTGGGACCCATGACTACGTATATACTGTATGTAATTAAGTTATGTAGTACGTACACGTATGAAGTAAAGTAAGTTCTCACACAACACGATAAAGTAGTACTACAACGAAATCACTAACAAAATTACGTTAATAAAGGAAATCGTATAGAACGAGCGAATTCAGCGTGCTTACAATCCGATGATGCCGCAAAGTGGCCGAAAAAGCACGCCGCTACGTAGAGCACGATGGGAGAGATGCTGACCAATAGGAGAGCAGGATCTTATGGCGGTGACTAGCATCAGGAACCAATGGGAGAGTGGGAGGATGGTGGCGAGTCTACTCAGTTGGCGGCGTGCGAGTTTTAAAATTGTTATCGGTGGTTGGGGCGAATCTCGGACTTTACAGCAACAACCTTTCGTATCTTGAACAATTTTCGTATGTAGAGCCACAAAAATCTTCGTATTTGCTTTCGTATCTCGAGTTTTTGTAAGTTGAGCCTTTCGTATGGCGAGGTACCACTGTACATATATATATATATATATATATATATATATATATATATATATATTTATATATATATATATATATATTATATATATATATATATATATATATACATATACATATACATATATATATATATTTCTGGGCGGGCTCAGCCGTGTCGCTCCGTGAAATGTGTCCTCTTAGCACTATTTCTAGTAAAATATTGCTATGATACCAGAGAACTGCTAAATTGGACATGTCAGAAGTCTCTGACTCGCTCACCTAAATAAAAGGTGTCGGTATAGAACTGGGGCGAGTGTTAAACACTACCACAGCAACCCCTCCAATTAGCCTTTTCCTCATCAAAAGACCCTGAAAACGGGGAGCCGACCTATAGGTCACACCCAGCTACCCTGTTGAAGGGGACTGCGGCGTCATTCTTATCGATAGCCTCCCAGCGTTGCACGCTTGTTTTTAGCCTATCTGTTCTTTTTATTGGTTTCTTTATTCGTTTTCGTTATGGATCGTCAATCTGCCTCTTCACCCAAGTTAAGTACTGGTTCGCCCTTTTTCTGTATTTAGGGAGTGATTTTGCCTTTCGTTTTGCCTTTATTTAGGGTTTTGTTAGGCGTCTCCTCCGTAGCGAGCGGTAGCGAGCCGCCATTACGTCGTTCCCTTGTTTTGTACCAATTTCGAGCGGGCTTCTTTCAGTACCTATATATTTATATTTATATACTCGTAACTTATAATATTTCAGTATATATTTTCAGTATATATTTTATTATGTCTTGGGTGGCAGTTGCTTTGTCGATCTTGTTTAATCTATGTTTATTATTTTCATGATTTCCTGTTTTTCAAGGGGGTGGCGTTCGTGCACGTTTCTTTGTTTCGTGCTTCGATGTTTATCTACCGTTCCCCCCCCCTCCCCCTTTTATTTTAGTTTGGTATTTTCCATTCAAGAATTCCCGCTTTTTCTTTTCGTCAGCTTACCGTTTGTTTTCGTTTTGTTGGTAAGCAAGTAATTTTTCCTTGTTGCGCCCACTCTCATCGAGTGGCCTCCATTGCTTTTTATATTTTGCGCCCCTTATTTTCATTACCCCTGTTAAAGCATGTTTTTCCCTTAGCTTTAAGTAATTGATTTTATTTTGTCTATGTATATTTGGGTGTTCGGTCGGCAGCTAGCCTTCATAGGCTTTGCCTGCGTTTTCCTCGTGATCCTTTATTCGTGGGGATTCGCTGGTCACGTGATCGTCCCCCCTTCAGCCCTCCCTCCCTCCCCCTCTGTGGGACTCCCCGTAGTTGGGTGCCGCTCTCGTTGTTTGTCGCTGACGGCCGGTCCCACCAGCGGAGGGGGAGGTGTAGTGGGTCTCCCAGGACCTTGGGCTGGGGAGTGTCGCTTCTTAGCCGACTGCCTCCGGAGTTGTTAGTCGCACTGCGTTTCAGCCTCGGCTTCCGTGGATTGTTACGCTCTGCTTCTTTCACTCCCGGAGCTTACATCCACCCGCCTAAAACATTCCCTCGTTTAGATTCCGGCCTCTCCCGGAGTCATTGAGGGTTATGTTTCCGGAAGTTACTCTTCCGTAGGCGGAGATAGTATAATTGTAAAAAAAAAAAAAAAAAAAAAAAAAAAAAAATAAAAAAAAAAAATTGAAATGAGATAAAATAATGATCCAATTAAAATTTCTTTAAAATTAAATTACATTGATTAATCAATAATTATAGAATAATGTTCAAGGAATTTACTTGGTATGACACATTCCTTGCATTACAGGCTGAGCAGTCTATTAAGGATGCTGCACTCTCCGCCCTCAAGATCTGGGTTGGAGGGTTTGGACGGAACGTAGGGAAGGCTAAGCCGTATATTCTGTCCCGAGATATGGCGACTTTGCTCTTCCCAGCCGGAAAATCTGCTGGATACGTTGATCCAAAAGTAGCGGCACGATTATCAAATCAATCCAAGACTCAGTTATTGAACAGCAAGAGGCGGAATTGCCGGACCATGGACTAGAGGAAGTCTCACTTGAAGTGGTTGAGGATTTGCCCGTTACACTAGGCACGGGTACAGGTAACAGTGTTAATGAGGCTAGCTTAGTTAGTCACCGGGATCTTTCCTTGAGTGACTCTGATTCTTCCTCTCCTTCTACTTCCAATTCCTTCATGGGTTTCACAGGAGGTTTGCCCCCTCCAGGTTGCACTCCTTTTCTGTGATTCCTAAACTAAAGAAAAAACCTGCGGGTAAAACCTGCTTAAAGGCAGATCAGAGACAATGCCAAGGCCTGGGCAGTCACCAGAGGTTATACACATATTGAAACTAAAATAAAGTCGCTTTCCAAACCTTCAATCCCAAGGTCTCAAGGAGGGAATTTTTCCTATCGCCCTACCAGTCCCATTCCATTAACTTCTAGGAACCGGATACCTCATAAGGTACCGCAAGAGGGACAGGATGATTCTCCTTCCGTTGACCAAGACCAGTTCAACACAAATATTCTAAATCAGGTCAGTAGCCTTGGTAGCTTACTCAGCTCAGTTGCAGCAAGGTTTGAAGAAGTGTTTAGCAGGTTAGGTGCTCAGGACTCCTGATTGCAGGTCTCAGACAGGAGTCGGCAGTTTCGGCCCCTTCTAGTAGCTTGATGCAAGCTCAGAGCATGCCTGACGGGTCCACGCTCCCTCCTTTCCACCCCGGTAATCCCTGGAGGGTGGCTAACTTCGCTCCGTTTGTCAATGGGATGTTGACTATAGAAGGTTGCGGCACACGTAGGCTCGAGGATTTCGAGTTTTTCCCCGAAGGTTTACAGCCTCCATTTATAGGCTATGTTAGGCTTACGGAGGCTGCTCTGGTTAGAGAGGATAAGGTCCCCAAGGAGAAATGTTATCTTTTAGAGAGAGATTATATAATATATATATATATATATATATATATATATAATATATATATATTTATATAGTTTATATATATATAATATATATAATATAGTATTATATATATTATTTATATATATATATAGATATATATTATTATATATATTATTATATAATTCTATATATATCTATATATATACAAACAATATATATATATTATATATACTCTATATATATATATATATACATATATATATATATAATATTATTAAGGCTTGTGATTAGGGCTGTGCCTTGTATGATAAGGCGCCCTATGAGGTAATGTTAGACTTGCGATAATTTTACGCTAAGTCGGTTTGTATTGCACTTCCATCTTCAATGGAGTGTCTGGGGGGTTGTAGATCACTTACGAAGTCGGTATTATCTTGTTAGTTATTACGACGATGTGTTAAACTCATGGTGAGGAGGTTCTTGTAGAGAAACACGAAGTATAAAAATATATATATTCTTGAAGTTTTACATGCTGAAGATCAGATAGATTGTACAAGTCTTCTATGACGATAGCTTGATCGCTTCTGCCAATGATGATGGCTAATCCTATTCCTCTACATGATAAAGCTTAGGTAAGGAGGTACAGGTCTTCTAATGACGATAGCTAACTCTGTTCTGCCTGTCTACCATCTCTGTTACAAGTTATGAAGGAACAGA
>NC_087207.1:25097665-25100570 GCF_015104395.2 Macrobrachium nipponense | reverse complement strand
TCTTATAGATGCTTGTAAGCCGTGTAGAGATCTTGCATACAACCAAGGAAATACGAAGGAATAACTTCAAGTAGAATTCCCTGAAGAAGTGAGTCCATTTTTAGACATATTTTTAAAATTTTCATTTTTTGGTGCCCTATATCTTTGTGATGCCAGTGTATTGGTTTACGAATGCGATAATTCTTTGATATGCAAATTCTCTCTCTCTCTCTCTCTCTCTCTCTCTCTCTCTCTCTCTCTCTCTCTCCCTCTCTCTCTATTCCGGGCCTTTCTTTCAATTGGCCCTTTTGTTTAATTCGTATTTGACTTGCTGATGCATCCTTGTTGCATTGGAGGTTTTGTGTGTAATACGTGACTATGTATATTGCATTAATATCAGCTAGCAGGTAAACTTTCGTGCTATTTATATATACACATAGTTATTTGAACCTAAAGACCTCATGGTGGGATTTGTCGTGACATTCACGAACTATTTTTTCTTTTAAATTTGACCTTAAATATCGCCAGCCGATATCATCGGGCTAATCGTGATTGGTGGATCTATCGGTTACAGTATCGACTGCGGAGATTTACTTCTGTTCAATAATAAGTAAAAAAAATTAAAAATAAAATGCCACAGAGTGATTAATTTGACCCGTGAGGTAATTTTTGAAATGTTTTTTCAAGTCTGATTTCGGTGTTTTATTGTGTGTGGGTATTTTTTTTTTATCGTATTTCATCTATTTTTGCTTTATATGATGACATGTTAACGAGATGGGGCATGGTAAATGAACTTAAATCGTATTGAATGTGATAATATATTTGTTACACATGTACACACACACACACACATCACACATATATATATATATATATATATATATATATATATATATATATATATATATATATATATATATATATATATATATATATATATATATATATATATATATATATATATATATATATATATATATATATATATATATACATTAAAGCTTCAAAAACGAATCCGCTAATCCAGTTTGCCAGACAGACCTCGTAGACTCAAGGAATCCAACGCTTGCATATCATCAGTTAACGCCGTATATGCAACGTATCACGCTCTGCCTGCCTGTAGAGTGACAGAACTATCTCTCTCTCTCTCTCTCTCTCGTTACTGCGTACTCAATTGAATTTGAATTGTGACATTTTCTAGCAAGCACTGACTGACTGGCCAATCACTCCCTGCCTCTGCCTCCTTCGAGGAGATCGTCGCTTGATGAATAAATGCGGTTTCCCGTTGGATAAGGCAGTCTTTTTTTATTTTTTTTTATTGTGGGTTCTCGTCTTGAGTTTTGGCACTTTGCCAGGAATGCCTGATCGTTGCTAAGATGCATGAAGAGGGCTCTCTCTCTCTCTCTCTCTCAAGATGAATCCTCCTTTTTAAATCCATATGTTATCTCGAGTATTGCGTTCAGAATCCAAAGTGAGAAGGAGAGACAGAGAGAGAAAATTCTCTCTCTCTCTCTCAAAATGAAAACGAAAAGCTCCCTTCCATCTGTAACAAACCAGTAAAGTCACAATCTCTCCCTCGGCGATAATACGTGATTCTCGTAAGCACTCCTTTGTAAACCTCCAGAAATTGGGGAGCCAGATATAGCAAGTAATCAACCAATCGGTCACCAATCTTCGCCCCTTGGAATCATGATTCCTGGAAAAGCTTCGTTGTCCTTGAGAGAGATGTGTCAGGATTTGATGTCGTATGAGGTTTTTTTAAAGATTCGTGAACTCCTCTAACTCTCTGCCCAGCATGGACGGGATAGAAAAAAAACCAGTTGGCTGGGAAAAATAAAAGGTGTGCGGGAAGTTGCGTAGTGGGTATGTTTGTTAGTTACATTGCACATTTAATATAACTATACTCTGTTTTTTTCCATCTGTCCATCCGCATGGTAACACTGCGTCCGGGTCTTTAAATAGTTACGCTATGTGTAAATTTTATGTAAATAAAAGGATATCTGGGTGTGAATTTGCAACTGAAAAGAGTTTTAATAATTTACTGTATGCGAATTACACCGTTAATATTCGAAATAAGATATTATAATAATTGTTGAATGTAACTATCTAAAGCCCGGGACGCAGTGTTACCATGCGCGACCACCACAACCGGATGGACAGATGGAAAAAAACAGAGTATAGTGAATAGGTCTTGAAAGCCTCCCAGGGCAGAGAATTGAATGGGATGTCAAAATTTAGGCCAGAGGCAAAGCACTGGGACCTATGAGGTCATTCAGTGCTGAAAGGGAAAATGGACAGCAAAAGGTTTGAAAGGTGTAACAGGAGGAAAACCTCAAAGCAGTTGCACTATGAATCAGTGTTAGGAGAGGTTGGAAATTCAGATGGAAGACGGAGAATATGAAGGGAGGTACAGCAAAAGGAAGGAAAACCTCAAAGCAGTTGCACTGTGAATCAGCTGTTAGGAGAGGTTGGAAAGTAAGATGAAAGGCAGAGAACAAGAAAGGAGGTACAGTAAAAGGGAAGAGGCCGAAGTGGTGCGCTGCAAAGAACCTTGAGTAGTGCCTACAGTGCATGCGGTAAGGTGGACTGGCGGGGCAACCCTCCCACGGAGGAATGCGGCAGAAAAGGAAGGGTGGAACCACGAATTGCGTCGCTACATTGGATTGGAAATATCGTCATTGTTTCTCCAACTACTTTTAAAAATCTGGTCACGTTTTCCACGTTACTATCGTAACACTTCAATCAGAGAGGCATAAGTGTTACTTAAGTAAGTCTGCTTCGTGATGGAAGTCTCCCTGTTGCTGTTAGCTGCAACCCCTTGCTTAACTGTACCTCCGTTCGTATTCTCTTTTTCTTCCATCTTACTCTCCACCGTCTCCTGACGAAGCCCCTAACTGCAACCACTTTCGTTCCTTTTACTCTACCT
>NC_087207.1:25092665-25095165 GCF_015104395.2 Macrobrachium nipponense | reverse complement strand
TAGTATTTCCAAGTCAGATAACAGATCTAGAGTAATATAAACGGGCAAATCGAATAAAGATGGACAGAGGCCTCGGCCTGATCAGAATTCAGACCTTCCCAGACCCAGTTGAAGGTTGTGCGTCTGTGAAGATCGTATTCATGAATTTCCAGATCATCTACAAATCATTTAGCTGTGGCCCAAACGCGCGTTTTTCAGGTAGTACTGAAGCGTTGGTCGAACCAGACGGTTCTCACAGGGCATTGTGCTTCTGCAAGCGACATTGCAATGACTTTGCTGCGCCTTGGCCACCTTTGAACTCACAGGTAATGAATTGTTTGTGTGTGGAGGTTCAGGACCCCCTTGGTGTTGGCTTTTTTGTTGTTGTTGTGTGTTGTGTTTTTTAAAACTTGTTTTCGTTCCTTATCAAGAAGATACAGTAATGTGATTAATGTGTCAGGTGTTAAAAGTATTGTATTTAACGGTAATATTTCAGTATACGACGATATACATATACATGCACGTACTGTAATTTCCTTTATTATATTATTATATAGAGGCAGTAGAAAACTCTCTCTCTCTCTCTCTCTCTCTCTCTCTCTCTCTCTCTCTCTTATATATATATATATATATATATATATAATATATATATATATATATATATATATATAAGTATATGCACACATATATGTATATTATTGCATCCACTTCCTAACACATGTTTAAACTGCATGCGGGCGTCGATGCAATTTTGTGCATACCTAATTTTGGGTGATTTTGGTCTTTAAATGAATCGTAAAATTAGCCTGCAGCTGCGAATTTCCTCGTCTTACAAATTATCGTTTGAAAGGTTGGGACTTGCATTGTTAATGAAATGGAATTAGATATTATTATTATTATTATTATTATTATTATTATTATTATTAGTGAAAAACACAGTGCAGAGAATGAAGTCGAAGTTATTGACTTCTATATATATATATATATATATATATATATATATATATATATATATATATATATATATATATATATATATATGTATATGTATGTATGAAAGAGAAAGAATTCAGTATCGAGTCATTATATCATCTGCTTATGTGAAAATATATATATATATATATATATATATATATATATATATATATATATATATATATATATATATATATATGTATAACATGAGGATTTCTTATATACTTCTCTCACGGGACCATGTATATGTACTATATATATATATATATATATATATATATATATATATACGTATATATATATATATATATATATATATATATATATATATATATATATATATATATATGAAAGCAAAAGAATCCAGCAGGGAGCCATAACATCATCATCTTAGGTGAACAAAAAATATATATAATTATATATACATACATATAAAAAGTGCGATAACAATCGTAATATTTGAAAAGAATAGAGCATTGTCTGGAGAACAGTGTAATGAAATATGTCTTCCAGAACTATGAACGTTAGTAATGATTAAAACATAAGTAGAGGAGATAAGCCGCCAAAAGCCTTGATGGAAGGAAAAGTGGCGAAGTTAAAGCTGCCAAATTTCGTTTAGCCCGAACGAGAAAGTAGTTTCTAAGTGTGTGTGTGTAACCCGCGGTCTAGGAAGGTTAGCGGTGCATATTAAAGAGAGAGAGAGAGAGAGAGAGAGAGAGAAAGACCCACGTAATAGCTGCTTGCGGATTGCTTTCAGCTCAGTACTTCAGAAGTTCAACCGAAGATGGCAATGCATTGCTACCCTATGAACAATTCAACTTGTATTTTAATTTATTGTACTTCCATTTTAACTGATTTATTTGTTAATTTATCTGTTTTTATGATTACTTTGGAAACTTGAATTCCGTATGAATAGGTTTCATTTTCTAAATAATAATAATAATAATAATAATAATAATAATAATAATAATAATAATAATAATAATAGTAATAATATAATAATGGGTAGTGGTGAGTAGATCTTTTCTCTCTACACCTCAGCTCCGTAGTAATATACCGCCATCTGTGCACCTCACACGGTGCACTGTAGGCGTTACTAAGGTTCTTTTCGGCGTCCCTTCTGGCCATAGCTGCAACTCCTTTCGTTCCTGTTACTGTACCTCCGTACATATTCTTTTCCTTCTTACTTCCACCCTCTCTCGTAGGTCTCAGCGGTTGGCCTTCGGCCTAGATTCTGTATCCTGTTCCAGTCTAGGTTTTTTCGCAATGTCTCTCAAGAGATGGACCACTCCCTCTAAAATGAAGTGTTCTCTCAGTGTGGCGTAACAACGCACAATCATTCAGCGATTGTTACGCCCTAACCGGAAAAACTGGATCTCTTATATAGTGGTTTGTTTCTTGTACTGAATTCCCTACAGTACTCGCGTCAGCATAGTTAATAATGTTTTTTTTTTAAAGGATTGGTAGATTCTATTTCAACAGATAGAGAAGGTGAAATGGATGAGAATTAGGCGGCTAAGGTGATGACCTACTTAATGTGGGATTA
>NC_087207.1:24930165-25090165 GCF_015104395.2 Macrobrachium nipponense | reverse complement strand
AATGAACTGGTTTGAAGATTTTGTGGTGTGCCCTTCTTCTTCATCAAATAGTAAGGGGTATATACTATATATTTAATTTATATATATATATTATCTATAATAATATGTATATGATATATAAATAATATATAATATATAAATTAATATATCTATATATATAAATATTATAATATATATATATATATTCTATTATATTATAAGCGAATCAACCCACAGGAAAATGATAGTCAGAAATCCAAGCGCTTTCGTCTTTACTAAGACATTGTCAAGGAACTAATAAAATACAATTGGAGAGAAAGGTCTCAGGTACATAACAAGATCAAGAATACCAGATGGTTAATTGTCAAAGGGGTAAAAATTAAAAGAGATAATCCAGGATTATCGGATATCACACGGTCACAAACCTAAACAGATTTGACCCTAACCGAAGTTACAAAGTATCTTTACAGTCCAAAACATGTAAAAACTGAATATATTAATTTTGTTGCTTATATTTATCTACAGCTTTTTTCATTATGAAAGCATCAAGTTTAAATAAACCAAGACTTAAATTTAGAACATTTCTATTATTTGACTTGATGAAACAAGATTCAATGATATTCCTTTTAACTGTGTCATTACATGGGATTAAGGCTCTTGCTTGACTCCAGTTAATAGGATGATCTAAATCTCTCATATGCACGAATAATGCATTCGATATTTGCCCAGTTCTCACAGAATATTGATGCTGTTTGAGACGTTGTGAAAGAGAATTACCGGTCTGTCCGTAATAGACTTTATCACACTTTCTGCAAGGAATTTCATATATGCAGCCTGGAAGATCGTTGGGAGAATTTTTTATTACTAAACTCTTGACATTAATATTACTGAAAACAACATATATGTTAAAAAGCTTTAAAATTCTAGGAATATCTAAAAACCTTTCATCATAGGGTAATTTTAGAATGTTATGCTTACTAAATTCAAGTTTGTCATTAGTTGAATAAAATGTTTTTCTAGCTCTTTTCCATGCCACATCTACAAAAGTCCTTGGGTATTTAAGTTTCAATATAATATCATAAATAGTTTTAATTTCAGCGTTAATAAACTGCGGGCTACAGACACGTAAAGCCCTTAGGAACATCCCAGAAAAATTCTCTGTTTTTTCTGAGATGTTCAAATTGTCACATCTGCGTCAGCCAAACCGGAGGCAGAATCGAGGTTGTGATGAAATAGATCAGCATAGAATTCTGACATTTAAATAAAAAGCAAACATTGGACAGTACATATATTTTAAGAAATCCGTCATACTCCCTCTTCAAGTGCGGGGATACTAAAACCCAACTTGGGTTTTGGTGTCTACGTCTACTACACGCTGGACGCAGTGTTGCCAAAGCGCCGAGAAACGACCCAAAGTGCGGAGAAGATTCGAGGGGGAGTCATTGAATGCAGAGCTGCGGACTGCACTTCTCATGTATGCGGCGCTGTAGGTCCGCATATATATTTATTCTTTTAAAACATTTTTTCCATTAATAAAAATGATTGAAATTATATATTTTCTGAAAATACTAATACTTTTGAAAAATGAACCATTTTCCCTAGTCTCGAGTGTTCATGCGCCAATATCAGAAAGGTACGAGCATACGATTGTCAAGAACTGATTTTGACAACAGCAGATAACGTAACTCAAACGTGATTGTCTTACAATGCATTCATTCTTTAGGTCCAGCTATCTTCAATTTGCCTTTGTAATTATACACACACACACACACACACACACACACACACACACACACACACACACACATATATATATATATATATATATATATATATATATATATATATATATATATAATGTTAGTAAAATTTGGTTAATTTGTGAATTAATCTTTGGGTGAAGACTGACTTACATTATTGTAAACTTAGTCATGTTTAATGAGTTTTTATTTATTTATTTATTTAGAAAACAACTGCAAATAAGTATCAAGCAATTGCATTAGTTGAAGTCATTCAACTGATTATAACCGAATAAGTTTTGATATCAGTATGCTATGAAGTGGTGTATTATAATCGTGGATTTTCTTTATATTGATGTAGCTTATTGATAAAAAAAGGACCAATTATGATGTGCTCTTTTCCAATTTTTTGAAACTCATAGTCCCAAATAGGGCATTCGTTTGGCTTAGGATTGCCACATGTATACCATAAATCATGCATAATATGCTGTCCATTCTCTTGGGGAAATATCTCATTTCAAAATATCCGTATCATAAAAAGGGGCATATAGACCTACATGTTTCATATCGTTTTTGTCTGTTTACAATGCTTATGGCATTGATTTTAAGCCTAGACCTATGTTATATGTTAGGTTGTTTATTATTATTATTACTTCAGCAAACGTTTTGATTTAACATACAGCATGTTACCTAATGTGATAAATGTGGCTTAAAAAAGAGAAGAAGGAATAAACTACTTATGAATATCGAAGGATTTATATAGCTTGTCAACTTACTCTGTGAGGAACGCAAAGAAATGATCTAGGAAGCAAAGAAATGACTCTGTGGGGAACGCAAAGTAATGAACGAAAAGCAACCGTTTTTAGTAAAGAAATACATTTCAGTGCAGTTTTTTTTAAACTTCCCACTTTTTGCTGAAAACTCTATGAATAAATTTACTTGCCCGTGTTCACTTTGTGGCCTAATTTACGCATCAAATTATATATAACATTCAGAACTATAAAACAGTAATTACACACACACACACACATATATATATATATATATATATATATCGAATGTAATAAATCAGCTTCAAGACTGCACACTGCCCGCGTGTTTCGTTCGATTCTAAATTTGACTATCATTAAAGTTACGTAATGTTTCAGAAGATATGAAGCAACGACTGAATTTCGGTAACTTGATCAAATATTTTCAAAAGGCAAATGTTGTTTTATTTACATTCTTTTGACACTTGAAAGATCATATTTTCAAAAACATTCTCTTCCAAAAAAAAAAAAATAATAAATAAATAAAATAAAGGTCTCTTGACGGTCTTAATGGTTCTCACCACCACGCTCCCTCAGATGACGTAGGTGCGCAGAAGAGGCTCAAAATTGGGGAGCTGTCTGGCTGACCTGTTATATCTGAACCTTGGATTCTAAATTTGACCATCATTAAAGTTACGTAATGTTTCAGAAGATATGAAGCAACTGAATTTCGGAAAGGGGAAACTAACTCTAAAAAGGTTTAATTAGTAAACCCAACTTATATACTGGTAAAGATACGATTAATATAATATAAGCAGGGTGACTATTTAGTCTAGTTAGTGTAGTAAAATAACATTGCTTGGCAGTTAACACTACAACTCCCGGTGCGGAGAGCGCACGAAGCTCAGAAAATGTATTGAGGTTACGGCTTCAATTTTGTCCTCAGTATCGGTTACTTGGTGCAGATTATATCAACAAGATGAAGAAACTCCCTTAAAATGCGCGCTCCTTTGGCACTGCCTCGTAGCAGTCGATGTTACCACACCGTGCATTGAAAGCAACTCCTAATTGTCGTACATTGAGGCAACCGTAAATCCGTATTGTGCTAATTGTGCTGTGCGTGAGTTGGTGGTTGTGACGACGCAGTTTTTTCCATAGTTTTTTTCTTTTGTGGAGACAGTTGACCCTGAATTAAAAAAAAATAAACTGGTGTTAACTAGACTTCTTGGGTGACGTCAGTTTCGCCTTAAATATGAAAATGGGAAGGCGAAATGAATGGGGAAAAAATCTATGTAAAGTCGTGTGATTTTTGTACTATACTAGACAGGTGCCTGCATGAGCCTAGTGTATTCCTGGATTTTCTTGTAAATTTTTGCAGGGCCTGTAGTCTCGTACCCAACCAGATCCTGGATTCATATTATTCTTTAAACCATAAGATATGGACTGTATTCGACACGTCCTAAGTTATTTTGAAAGAGAGAACAGTTAAGCAAGATAACGCACGCTCATTACACACACAGACGAGTGTTGATAACGGTCTTACTAAACTCTTCTCGGAATCCCATTAATTCATTAAGATTTGTAATGTCATGCTATCACTTCTCACGTCTCTAATAATGAGAACCATTTTTTATGGCGCTATTTGTCTAACCGGGTAAATTAGATAAGATGCTAACAACGCTGATTTTGGAGGACGCAACTGTTCTTCAATTTGCAAAAAAAGAATATTACTCTCTCTCAGTCATTGTCCCTCTCTTCCTGGTTAGTCTGCTCCACGTCCCTGAGCTTATCAAGTCTCATCTACTGTAAGAATTTGGAAGGAGAAAAACATCATCATTATTTTATCAGCTGAATAGGGATTTTCTTCTGCAGACTGCGTTCGTACCCTCTAGTACAAGTCGTTAATGGTTGCAAGGGAGAGAACGTGCCTTGAATCTAGGGAACTTTTGAATGTCCTATATACATTGTGGAGCAACAGTTGATAGATGGTTCTGGGTACAGAGAGAGAGAGAGAGAGAGAGAGAGAGAGAGAGAGAGAGAGAGAGAGAGTGAGTCTGACTAACAGTCTAATCATCCGCGTCTACAAATGCATTCTGTGCGAAAGAATCCACGAGCAACGAAGTCACTGATTTTATTGTTTGTTTTCACTGTAATACATTGGAAACTTGCAAATTAGGCCTATCACGTGGGAGCAGATATAATGATCAAGATTTGTAACTTGCTCTCGTGACATCAATTTGTACAATACATGTTCTCCGGGATCTTTATTCCATCGTAATTCCTAATTAGCTCATTGCGTGTGTGAGATAGCTGGTGCCAATGCCCATCATAGAGAGAGAGAGAGAGAGAGAGAGAGAGAGAGAGAGAGAGAGAGAGAGAGAGACGTTGAATGTGGTCACCATTTCCTTTTTCAACTCAGCGCATTTCCTTGTTTTGTCTTGGTGAGGAGAAGCGGCAAGATTGCGTCTTCCTTCTTGTGTTCGTCGTTATTTACATTTATCTTTACTTTTCTCATTTTTGTTCAACCCGTCGTAGGTAGATACCGGTAGTAGATGTATCGATAATACAGTAGAGGTGAGATGATTTGAGAAATTTTCGTCTCAATGGGTGGGTTGGTACTAAACTCCTCAGGCTGAAAGCAAAAATATAAACAATAGACGATAGACTTCCATTACCTCTGTAAATTTCTCAAATGATCACACCTCCTTTGTATTATTTACCCCCACTTCTGTACTATTCCCACCCATAGACTTGGCCACTCCACAGCTTATAGTTTCATCAGTTGCCGATAATGAGTACTGTACATTGGTAACATAGTCTAGGGTTTATAGTTCGTTGTTCCCACTCGTCTTGTGTGCTGAGTGAAGGTCTGTTCGTGAAATATTTTGTTCTGTGTTTTTGTTTTTATTATGTTTGTAGATTCAGAGGCCGTGTTTTCCCCTCTGCATTTCATACATACTTGTGAAATGTGGTTTCCATTTGTTGGGAGACGCGAGATTTTGATGTGTGAACATCATCTTTCTGGTACGGAATGGCGCAAGTTGTTTTCCATATGTCAAAAGTAAATTGTTTTATCATACATTGTGAAATTATATGTTTTAACTCGTAAAATGTATTGTATTTCACAATTTTGACTAGTGTTACGGTTTTATGGTTGTGAAATAATCACGTTTTCTGCGGAATGTTTGAGAAATTAGAATAGTTTTGTTTTCGTCTGATCCAACTGCGAAATATATAATTTTTTTTATCATGCCTTTAACTTGTCTGCCATTCCATTTATATTGTTTATTCAACACTCTGTAACCGGTATATTTGATGATACACGTACTGTGTTTATTTCTTTGCTTTTTGTTAAAATACTGGCACTTGGGCTAATAAGGTTTAGTGCCAAGTCTGTTACGCGCGTGCATACGTACGCGCACAATCAGATACTCTATAGTCGTAATAAAGTTTGTATTACTCATCTGGTTTGGTTAATTAGATCCAAAGTTCAAGAGGTGGCCTAGTTATCACCGGTAATCTTTACAAGGGACAAGATATCGCTTATGTTCATCTCGCACAAAAGTTTTTTTGTTTTTTCTCGCTCTTAAGTTGATTTTTAAAGTTATTTTTTTTTATCTTGACTATCCTTACTTCCTCTTGTCGAGTCGTTTCCTGTTTTGTTTATATTCATGTTATGAGAGCTAGTGACTTTTTTAAAGCTATTTTGTGTATTTAGAAGAGGTGGTGTTTTTTGGGATAAATAGTTTCAAATAGTTTGTAGTACTTTTTTTCAGTGAATACAATCTCAGATGCCTTTCGTGACGTAACTTTTTTTTTTTAACATTAGCATAGCGTGTTAATGAAGCAATTTTCGTCTGTTACAGAACAGATACCGATCGTAAATGATAACACTTATTCTCTTTGCCCTTTCAGACGTAAACAATTGAACAAGATGCGCATCGCCAATCTGAGCGTGCTATTGTCGGCTGTGTTGGGACCACTGTTCTGCTTGCTGGGCCGTGCTTCCGCCAACTCCTCCTCCTCCTCCTCTTCGCCTTCTTCAGGTGATACTGATCAGATCCCCTACTGGAGTGAAGAATGGGGCCAGCAGCCCCAAGATTTGACAGATTTCACCACTTTTCTGTAAGTATATCCAGAGAAATTAGTGGTGTAGTTGTGTATAAAACGCATTTGAAACTCAGGTTAACGTTATATAGTGGTAGTAGGGGCAATAGGTGGTGTTGCCTCTGCAACGGCACGGCTCCATATTCTGCTCTTAACCAGTCTTAACTTACTGGTGCTTGATAATGTTTAAGTTTTGTATTTCGTTCCAAAATTCGTTTGATTATTGTTATTTCACTTCTTAAATTGTTCATACTTTACTTTGAAGTAAATAAGAAAGAAAGAAAAAAAAAACACCGCATTCCAATGCGAAACCGTTGGCAATTGGCTAAAATGTCTAACTTGCCAAATTGGAATATTTTATTTATAAGTGGCTCCAGTGAAGAATATTTAAAATTTAATAGAGTATTTAATTAGGAAAGATAAGGTATCCGTTCCCATTCAAGTGCTATGCATATTCAAACCTTATCTTTTCATGTTTCATTTGCATAATTGTAACTTTGGGTGTGCCATAATCACGAATTAATGCCATGTGAATTTATGTTATGTAATTTAGTGACCTAAAATGTCACCATATATTCCTGGATCCTTACTTTTGGTTGATTGTGTTTGATATCAGAGGAATTGATTTTGTGAGTAAAAGAAGTAATGTAAGTAAACTAGCCAAGTGACCATAGTATCTATCCTAGAATTTGTAGATATTTGAAACAAATATGGACATTGTTTAGTCAAAGGTTAGGAATCATATATCCTAGATCCTAGTGCTGATTTAAGTACTATGTTCTTAAAATACTGAGGTAATTTATTCAAAACAATAAATGTTTAGGACATGCTGTGGATTTCATTAGTTAAAAATTTATTTAATCATTCAGATACTATCCTGTTTCTAAGCAGCATTAGTATGCCCTTGGTCGTCTATGTATTGTAGTGTAAACATGGAGTTACCATTTCAAGGACATCCAGCTTTAGTGGTCATCACTTATCTCTATCAGGTCATTATATCAAGATTTCCATGGTTACGTAATCTAAGCGTAAATTGAAATTATGTCACTGGGTTTTAAAGAGGACTGATTATGAATTTTCATGGGGTTTTAAGAGATATTAATAACCATTAATCTTCCATTCAAGTTTGCATTACAATGATATACTGTTATAATAAATATATATATATATATATATATTATATTATATATATATATATGTATATTAATTATTAATAATTATTATATATATCTATATTATAAATATAATATATATATGATATATAATAATAAATAATAATATATATAAGTTATTATTATACATATTTTCCACTCATTTCCAACCTTCTGTGTGTCCTCATAACGTATGGGACGGTAATATGCCCTACCTTTCCAACAATCTTGCCCCTCTATCCAACCAGCACATTCTGGGTCTCTCTCATGTTGTTCTTTCACTTGCATTCAACTTCCCAATTTTACACGAGGAATAGTGAGTGGGTTTAACAATGGCTTCACACATTTCAACTGACATACACCTTTCTTGTCCAACCTATTTTTCAAAAGATACAAATCATCCATTTTTCCACTGTCCATACAAACTTTCATGGCTCAATCTCCCTGGCTTCTTTATGCTCTTAACTTTAAGGTTGTCCACATTCAATGCTCGTAGGGGGTAGTGCTGTCAGTTCACTTCTCGCGGTGCACTGTAGGCATTGCTAAAGGTTCTTTGCAGCATCCCTTTGGCCCCTAGCTGGAACCTCTTTCATATCATTTACTGTACCTGAATTCATATTTTCTTCCATCTTACTTTCCAACCTCTCCTAGCAATTCTTTCCTTGTGTAACTTTGATTCTTTTTTTCCTGTCACAACTTTAAAACTTTTATACTCCCAACATCTCTTTCAGTGCTGAATGACCTCATGGGTCCTAGTGCTGGGCATTTAGCCCAAATTTCATATTCCATTTCATTCAATGTTATTGTTATTGTTAGAATTTTTCTTCAAATAATACAGATTCTTCTAGACTTGCTATTTTCTTTGAGGTAAGCAGTTTTGTTTCATTGCCTCCTACATACAGAGGCAACAGAAAGCCCATTCTGGCATTGTTTTGAAGTTGCAAACAGCTCGAGTTGTCATTAGCAGTCCACTGTTTGTACAACATATGTTACCTTATCATCTTTTTACAGGTGGTATGGATTTTCCTCGAACAAAATAAATTTCACACAAGCAGATTTTCAAAGTTTAGTCGACTGCACGACCGGGAAAAAAGAATGTGGCCCAATAGATAAGAAATTGCCAGTATCAATATTAACTGACTGCGATAAAAATAAGGCTTTGTCACAAGCGCAGTGCAGCGCCATCGAGTTGGTAAGTATAAAGCTAACAATTTATCTGGTGGTGATTTCATTCTGGCTTCATAAATGTTTGTTCAGTTTCAGTCACCTTCCTCCTTCCTCCTTTAGTCATTTATTGTGCTTATCTTAGTTTAATGGTTTAGATAATATTTTGTAGTTTCTCTTTCCTACCCTCTTTCTGTCTAGTATTATGTAGCTGCAAGATCTATCCTATTAAGTGCTACAAAATATTAGCTATTGCTCAATGGTAGTTTTTATTGTTTATTTTCACTCTTTGATATGTTTTAGTCTGATCGTCTTACTAACTACACCTTTTTATTCAGTTTTATATTCCTCTGTAGTTTGTTAAATACATTTAATGGTTTTGAAATATTGTTGATGTAAGAGAAGTAACTACCTTATTGGCTCAAGCATTCATTAATTAATGTTTGCTCTCAAACATGTCTCTCATGTGAAAGTCCATGAATTGGTTAAGCATTAAGAAATATGTATGGTACTCTCAGCAACATGTGAAATGCTACCACACGATGTTCAAAGCAATCCCATCATGAAGGTTCTGAGGTCTCCGTGCAACGTCACTATTTTGTGTAGTGTTATATGTTTATTCATTGTCTTCACAGGGACTGTGGAGTAAAACTTCATACTTTATCACTTAAACTAATACCACTGAACAAGAAAACTGGAAAAAAAGTTTGATGGCTATCAAAACTGTTATTCAACTCAGATTAACTTTAGTATAACAGGTAAGGCAAGATGATTGCTGGTGATCGGATGGCATTGAGGAAGTTGGATGATGCAACTGGCATGTTTCCACTTAGAGACTTACAATTCAATTTTTCAATGAGGGGAGAACTGTGGGGAGAACTGAGCATGCAGTGCACTGATGTTTGCTTTCGGTTATGCTCGTAAGATGTGAATGGTGCATTCTGTTATTGGTTGAAGAGTACAAGTCAATGTTATGTGATTCTTGCAAAATAATTGATTGTTCAGTACATGCACAACTCAAAGAAAATTGTACAACTCAAAGAAAATTGTAAGAGCGACACTTACAGTTATGCATGTTCTGATGCACAGGTCATCTTTCACTTTGATATGGGTATTACTGTCTCCCCCTTTAAATTCATTTTCCTATTCTTAGGAAATCTTCCAACTTTCTATAAATTTCTCAGAGTTTTCATAATGATTGGATGAGGTCTGCTTGATAAATACAGTAGAAACTGCAAAAATACCAATTATTCTTTTGCCAGAGTAGTTATTAAATTGATACTGTGAAGCTTAATTCCCTGCTGAGCTAATTACTGTTTTAAGTTCCTAAAGTATAGTTCCATCCAGATTTTAATTTTTAAAAATTAAGCTTTCCCCTCAATAAGATTGAGGTTGCCTGAATTGAAAAAGGTTGAAAGATGACTGGTGAAGAATAGGGATGGTTAGTTTCAAGTGAGCCATTGCTCAGAGGCAGGCTAAAATGTGGAAAGGTGTTACAGAGAATAAGGATACACTATTTGGTATAGTACCTGAACCCAGGGAACACTATAGTGGCATTGACAAATGTATACAATAATTTTGTAACTGTTAAGGATGTATACGTAATGTAGATTGGAGTTTATTGCTGTATCAGGTACTTTTTAAGTTTTTTAATGTAATCTGTTGATGTGAGAGTAACTGACTTGGTATAAAAGTAAATGTATTTCATATGTGCCCATTGATTGGAGTATTTGTCACAATCTCACATAGCACATTTAGTTGCCTTATGAATGATGATAACCTTATAAACAATGTTCTCAAAGTTTTGGCCATGCCATAGCCTCAATATCATGGCCCTCCACAGTCTTTGAGTTTGAATATTCCTATACTGTGATGTAATTGATGCTTAGGATAGATTAGAATATATAGGGTGAAGGCCAAGCACTGGGACCTATGAGGTCATTCAATGCTGAAAGAGAAATTGACAGTAATTAGGTTTGAAAGGTGTAACAGGAGGAACAACTCCCAGTTGCACTATGAAAGAATTGTAATAGAAGGTGTAAAATTGGGAGTATTAGAATGAAAAGGCATTAATATCTGAGAGCTACAAGAGACTGTGAAAGGCAGTGACAAATGTCTAGCTACATTAGTTTGTTGATGTGCTGATGGGCTTTGTTTAATTTTATGAAGGGTTTTGAAACTTGAATGTTAGGAAAAGTGGGGCAGTGGCTGATATATTTTCTTAAAAACTAACTCCATGGAAATGACTTTACGGCAGAAAGAAAAACTGGCAGATTCTGTTATTTTAAAAGGATTTTTTTGTCCTTGACAACCTTTTTAGAGATGAATCTTAATCTCTATATAAGCATTTTATAATTTCATTGAAAAGTCTGTTAATTAACCCTTTTGGTATTATGAACAATTTCTTTCTCAGCTTTCACATAGGTCTGGTATATTAAGAAATCGCACAGCAATTTCCCCTTATATGATTCATTATCATAATTTTTGTCAGGATTCTCTCTCTTTGTGGCATAGACATTGAATGCATTCCCTCCTTTCTCCTCTGTCTGTGCACCTAACTTAACCTCTGGATGGATGTTTGATCTCATGGAGGTTTAAAGTATAGTTGTAAGTTCCTTTGAAATATTTTATCTTGGACTTGAGTGGTACCTATTGCTACATTGTACATTTTTTTTTTCAAATCCATAGGCCCAATCCAGTAATTATTATTTAGAATTTACCCATAAACAGGAAATGTTTCTGTGCGCAGTTTGTTACATTTTCCACACTGTTGTATAAGTAGGTTGTGAAGAACATTTGTGTACTGTACTTGAATTTAGTCTATGCAGAACTTATGTTATGAAGGTGTTAGGACACGTTGTACTCATAGTAGGTAATTTTGTGTACCTTTTGTCATGGTTAAGTTAGAGGTTAAATTGGACTTAAAGTAGCAGGTTGTACAGTTTTGTACCTTGAATGTTAAGATTGTGAAGTTTTTATGTCATAGTACATAATGGGTGTATTTAATTATTACCAAGATCTTGAACCCTATTCACCATTTAATATATTTTTATTTTAGTACCGCTCATATGTTCTTTCTAGGCTATTTTTATTTGAAGTAATTTTGTATTCTATATTCAATGAGTATTTCATGAATTTTCATTATTCTTTCTTCCAGTGTACAAGTGGCAATAATTTGCCAAGCGTCTTAGGATTAAGTGAAAATTTAAGTGTGGAAGACTTGCAGACCCTCCTCCCAGTATATTTATATCAGTCACAAAGAAGCAAAAGTTGTGAAGAGGAAGAGGGGAGTGCAGCAAGGAAGAAGCCAACACAAGCTGAAGGTATTTTGATGGGGCTAAGTTTCTGCTGGAGCAAATTTCTTGGTAGCTACAGTATTGGAGCTTTGTTGTAGGATTATTGTAGAGAACATTTATGTCATTTAGGAATTATGCTCATGCTCTTCTCTTTAACATTTTTCAAGCTTGAAAATCAAAGGCACTCGCTATTCTATAATAATGCTTAATAAGCAAAATTATAACTAATCAAACTGCCTGAACGTAGTATTTTAACAGAGTAGACTTACTTTCTTCCATCTTTATTTTAAAAGACAGCACAAACCTTAGTAGAAATGCTTTTAGGCAAGTATAATTCATAACCTAGGACTTAAGGAAAGCTTTAAAAAAAAAACAGAAGTAAAAGGGGAATGAAATAATTTCCAGAATGTTCTGAAAAATATTTCACAAACAGCTTGGGTACTCTGATAAATATTTTAAACCTTCAGGTTAGACTTCCTGAAGAAGCTGGGGGTAATGGATGTTCAGTATGTAGAGATATTATGAGGTTGAGGCTCAGATCATGTTTACGGACTGTGGATAGGAGCTTGTAATTGATAATGAGAGTTGGTGAGTACAATTTCCAATTAAGGCTTGTTGCTGCTTCGCGAAAGACTTTGGTTGTCAGGGTGCAGTAAGGGATATAAGATGGTCAAAGGCTGAAGCTTCATTTTCATTTTCAAAAGAATTTGCAAGTATCTACAGCACTGTATAACATTTTACATACTCATTTACCCAAAATCTCCTAAACTAAACAATGAAGTACAGTACGTAACTATTTACCTGGCCTCACTGCTAAGTTGTGGTACATTGTTTGTGACGTTTGCACTCTGGAAATTTAAGCGGACTATGTAGTTCAGCAATTTTATGTTCACCACTAGAATTGAAGAGTGCGATACATTGCTGTCTTTTTATTTGCTGGTGACGGTTTACCACAAAAACAATATGCCAAGATCCATGTAAACAATAGGTAAATGTTAAAGCAAAGTTTCGATGTAACTTGTAAAATAAAAAAACATGAAAGTGAGTTACAACATTCTATTACATATATTTATAAAATTATTCAGCTCATCTTGGTGAGTTGTGCAGATTTCTTTGGAGGTAGCATTGTACAAACAGAACCATATGTATCATCAAAATTAATTTCATTAAATTCATTATCTGCGTATTGAGGAAGTCCTGCTTTCATCCACTGAGAATATCTTGTTTTCGTTTGGGGATTTGATTTCATTGCCTATTCTCTCACCAAGATGAATTATCATGTACAGTAGTACAGATTCATCTTTATTTATACCATGTAAATGGTACAATACTAAATTGTTGCTCAGACTGAAGCTAGTCATCATGTTTATGATTAGTGACTCATTTATAATGGGTTAGTAGGTTGCCAGGTGATCAAGTAGCTACCATCATCATCTAAAACTTCCTTAACTTAGAGCTTTTGAGCCTAAGCTACAAATCCACATAGCAAGCATGTAATTGTTTTTACAGGAAATACCAGTGTCTCATTAAATGTTGTGTCTATGATGCATAATTTCATTTTATTTAGAACAGAAGAAAATGAGATTTAATGAAAAATTCCCATATTCTGAGCTGATATAAATACAGTACTGTGCAGAAGACATATTAAAGTCAAGACAGTTTGAGCTGTTGCTCACAACCCACAGGTGAAATTTATTTGAATTTTAAACATTCTTTTCATTTGCTGTACATGTAACAAATGCTATGTTTGTTTACAATGTAATTTTTCTCATTGACAACTTTCAGTGTGGGGTTATGGATTACTGTGTGTGACAGTCATCTCAGGATGTTCGCTGCTTGGAGTGTCTGTCATGCCAATGATGGCTCATAATTTTTACCAGAAGTGTCTGACTATTCTGGTGGGATTGGCAGCAGGTTCTCTGGCTGCATCGTCTCTCTTTCACCTCCTCCCACAGGTATGATATAAAAAGCAAATTGCATAGTTGTACCCCATAAAAAGTGTGCTGCACACTTTAGATAATATTGCATGGTTTTTTTTCCATCCCTTTCTGTCCCAAGTGTTATTTTTTCCACGTAGTCTTCCAACGTTTTAAACTTGACCCAATTGTGATTTTCCCCACACATTCCAAAGCATCCTTTGAGAATCAAGTATTGTGATTGTGGCCTGGTTAAACTACAATACAGTATATGTAATAATAATAATAATAATAATAATAATAATAATAATAATAATAATAATAATAATAATAATCACCTGCCTACCAATAATGTGGAAGTTACTAACAGGTATCATCAGTGAAAGGCTATACAACTACCTAGAGGATACAAACACCATCCCCCACCAACAGAAAGGCTGCAGAAGGAAGTGTAGGGGCACAAAAGTCCAGCTCCTGATAGACAAAATGGTAATGAAGAACAGTAGGAGAAGGAAAACCAACCTAAGCATGGCATGGATAGATTATAAGAAAGCCTTCGACATGATACCGCACATGGCTAATAGAATGCCTGAAAATATATGGGGCAGAGGAAAACACCATCAGCTTCCTCAAAAATACAATGCGCAACTGGAGGAATACAATACAAGCTCTGGAATAAGACCAGCAGAGGTTAATATCAGGAGAGGGATCTTCCAGGGCTACTCACTGTCCCCACCACTCTTCATAGTAGCCATGATTCCCATGACAAAAGTACTGCAAAAGATGGATGCTGGGTACCAACTCAAGAAAAGAGGCAACAGAATTAACCATCTGATGTTCATGGACAACATCAAGCTGTATGGTAAGAGCATCAAGGAAATAGATACCCTAATCCAGACTGTAAGGATTGTATCTGGGGACATCAGGATGGAGTTTGGAATAGAAAAATGTGCCTTGGTCAACATACAAAAGGGCAAAGTAACAAGGACTGAAGGGATAAAGCTACCAAATGGGAACATCATCAAACACATACATGGGATGGGATACAAATTCCTGGGAATAATGGAAGGAGGGGATATAAAACACCAAGCGATGAAGGTCATGATCAGAAAAGAATATATGCAGAGACTCAAGGCGATACTCAAGTCTAAACTTAATGCCAGAAATATGATAAAAGCCATAAACACATGGGCAGTGCCAGTAATCACAGGAATAGTGGAATGGACGAAGGCAGAACTTCACAGCATATACCAGAAAAGTAGGAAACATATGACAATACACAAAGCACTCCACCCAAGACCAAATACGGACAGACTATACATAACACGAAAGGAAGGAGGGAGGGGACTACTAAGCATAGAGGACTGCATCAACATCGAGAACAGAGCACTGGGGCAATATCTAAAAACCAGTGAAGACGAGTGGCTCAAGAGTGCATGGGAAGAAGGACTGATAAAAGTAGACGAAGACCCAGAAATATACAGAGACAGGAGAATGACAAACAGAACAGAGGAATGGCACAACAAACCAATGCACGGACAATACATGAGACAGACTAAAGAACTAGCCAGCGATGACACATGGCAATGGCTACTAAGGGGAGAGCTCAAGAAGGAAACTGAAGGAATGATAACAGTGGTACAAGATCAGGCCCTAAGAACCAGATATATTCAAAGAATGATAGGTGGAAATAACATCTCTCCCATATGCAGGAAGTGCAATACAAAAAATGAAACCATAAACCACATAGCAAGTGAATGTCTGGCACTTGCACAGAACCAGTACAAAAAGAGGCATGATTCAGTAGCAAAAGCCCTCCACTGGAGCCTGTGCAAGAAACACCAGCTACCTTGCAGTAATAAGTGGTACGAGCACCAACCTGAAGGCGTGATAGAAAACGATCAGGCAAAGATCCTCTGGGACTATGGTATCAGAACAGATAGGGTGATACGTGCAAATAGACCAGACATGCCGTTGATTGACAAAATCAAGAAGAAAGTATCACTCATTGATGTTGCAATACCATGGGACACCAGAGTTGAAGAGAAAGAAAGGGAAAAAATGGATAAGTATCAAGACCTGAAAATAGAAATAAGAAGGATATAGGATATGCCAGTGGAATCCATAATCATAGGAACACTAGGCACGATCCCAAGATCTCTGAAAAGGAATCTGGAAAAACTAGAGACTGAAGTAGCTTCAGGACGCATGCAGAAGAGTGTGATCCTAGAAACAGCGCACATAGTAAGAAAAGTGATGGACTCCTAAGGAGGCAGGAAGCAACCCGGAACCCCACACTATAAATACCACCCAGTCGAATTGGAGGACTATGATAGACCAAAAAATAAAAAATAAATAAATAATAATAATAATAATGATATGTACATAGTTATAATGCTAATACATTGCACATATTTTGGATTTTTATTTTATTAATAGCCACTTGTGGTCTTTCCTTTTAGGTAAAGTTTATTGCACTGTATTTGCAGAAGTAAAGTTGTTTATGATTATAGAAAAAGGTTTGATCAGAAATTGCAAAACTTATATTTTTCATCATCATTGATTATACTGTAAGAAGTCAGTATGCATTGTTGGCAAAGGCTAACACAGGGGTAGGCTAGTTTACAAGGAGTACCTTGCTAAAGTGATGGCTTTTATTATTAAATTGAATGTATCAAATATATTAGTTATCTTGTAATAAGCCTAGTGCAGCTCTGTGGCATAGCTATGAATAATTTAGCCTGGCTCAAAAAGTTTAAAGACATTAAACAAAGAATATGTTTAGAGTAATAATTCATAAAAAATGACTATTCAAGCATATTGTGTATATATTCATACTGTACTGTGAGTTATTTTTGTAATATAGTATTTTGTAAATAAAGAATGTGACATACACACTCAGTTGTTTATGCAAATCTTGTAGTAAGCACATTTATTAAAAGTACAACCTGAGACTGGTTGGTAACATCAACAGGAAACCCATTACAGTATAAAGTGAAATTGAAAAAAATATGTGGGTTCTTTTTCTTAAAGATGGAAATATACATTTTAGAATATTAATGGAGAGACAGCTCTCACTTTAAATAAAAATAAAAATTCTTTCTTTCTAAAATCTGTTCACCCTTTATTTTCAGGCTTTTCAGTTGCAGTCATCTGATAAGGGAAATCATGATTATCTTTACATATCACTGTTTGTTCTCCTCGGCATTTGGCTATTTTTCATGATAGAACGAATCATTAAAATCAGCCTAACTCATCAGTCTACGAAAGTACGTTAAAATATTTCCATCAGTATTTGTATTAAAGTTTGTTATTTATGGTAGCCTACTAAAATGTAAATGTTATCACCAAGACTCAATTATTCTTACTTAAAATAGAAGTTTGTTATTTAAAGTAATGTCTTCTTAAATGTATGTCTTGCAAGTAATGGTAACAAAACAGAAATTTATAAACCTGTAAGTTACTGTAAAGTATAAGTATATCTATGGTAATTTTGAGGAATTTGGTGTGAATTGATGTATAAGATTTGAAAATTGCTAAATTAGTACTAATAACATACCTTAGGCTTGTTGTTATAGTGAGGTTACACCCTTTCGTAATTTGTTAATCTTTTTTGTCTCTCTCAAGCAAGAAAAAAAGAAATATCCTGTGTCGCCATCAGATCAAGCAGTTTTGTGTGAAAATGGACGTGAATTTCAAATCCCAGAACAAAAGCCTCCTCCTCTTGCTAATACAAAACAAGACTCATTTCAAGGTGGAGAATTGGTGACCCCAACCTCAAATGGGTGTGGACAACAAGATATTCAACTCATATATGCCTCTCAAGAACAAGCAATAAAAGCTTCTTTTGGTCATAGTGAGGTAAGTGTTTTGAAGAACCTTCAGTACCATCTCGAGTGGGTCAATTCAAGCACTGTGGAAGTATTAACCCCCTTCCAGAGTTCCTACATGCAGCTTAACATCATAGAATAAGTTTTTATGATCATATTGTGCACTGTTACAGGGATACACTTGTATTGATAGATATGTTATTATAGTAGTACATTGTGTTTTTGTACATATGTATTATGTACTTCATACTCTACTCTCATTTTGTGATTTTCAGCGACCACAGAAGAACCATTCGCACTCTCACAACATAGAATTCCGGCAAGGTCAAGATTCTGTTATTAAAACAGTTGCTTGGATGATCATTTTTGGAGATGGATTCCACAATTTTATTGATGGTGTTTCAATAGGAGCAGCATTTTCAGAGTGCATTCTTACTGGCATCTCGATTAGTCTTGCTGTGATGTGTGAAGAATTACCACATGAACTAGGTAAGTGTACAAATATTAGTGTAATTTATGGATATTTGATGTTTTCATAAAAAATAAGCAACAACAACTCTATTTCTTCAATAAGTTGGACTAGTAACATAGTATATGCTGTAGTCGTATACCATATCAGTGGTTTTATAAATGAAAAAACTGTTTTGGAAAGCTTTATGATATTAAGTTGCATAAAATTTTGGTAGAATTAGTTTTTGAAGATGAAACCAGAGCCCTATTTGTTTTATTAAAAAACCCAGGATCATTACTCAATTCATCTACGGGTACAATGACTTAATTATGAACAGTTGTAATTATGTATGAAGCCGAAGATAATTGTAAGTACTTTGGTAAGTGGTTTTGTGACACTTTACAGTAAAAGACATTATTGACAAGGATTAAAGCAAGGTTTCCCATACTCATACTTGATGAAGGATTGGTTGAGGTGCCTTTGATTCATAATAACCACCTCTTCCACTATTTTTGTATGTTGAGGATTTCACAAAATTCATGATAGCACGGTGCCCCTCCCTGACTCTAATAACACAGTGATAGAGCTGAAGTTATGACATGCACAGGTTTCAAGGCCACCTTGGATGAGTGAAAAGGATTTATGCTAGAAAAGATTTGGAGTTTATTGTTGAATACATATTCCCTTTCTGTTGCTTGTTCCTGTGTGTTACATAATAGTGTGGGTATATGTTTAACATAGCTGTAGTACATATGTATTCCCTTTCCTGTCCTTTTTCCCATGTTATCATGGTACTATAGCAGCTGTAGTACATATTCCCTTTCCTGTCCTTTTTCCCATGTTATCATGGTACTATAGCAGCTGTTGTACATATTCCCTTTCCTATCCGTATTCCCATTTCCTTCAGAATACAGTATAATTGTGTGTATGAAATAACTTTATTACGTTCAATTTACCCCATTCCAGAAAATAATATCCATAAAGTTTATCTGTGAGGAGAGATGAAGTTTGCACTGGTGGCATTTGTGATGGTGTTTGTGCATTGAATCATATATTAGTTTGTTTATACTCCAGGTTGATGGAAAATGTCATTGTTTGACTTTGTTTTCAAGAGGAGTATGAGGTTTTAGAATGGATGTAGATGCTGAATACAGATATGTAATAAATGTATATTGTGATATTTTTGAGTTAATATAATCATCAGTGTTAAAAGTAAGGAGCTTATCTTCAGGATTATTGTAAATTATAAAGCGGTTTGTTTCAGGTGACTTTGCTGTGTTGTTGAATGCTGGTATGACTGTCAAACAGGCAGTGGCATACAACTTTTTATCGTCTACAACTTGCTATATTGGATTTGCTCTTGGGGTTTTCCTCGGTGAGTTTCTACAGAATACGTCTGGTATTTTTGCTCTGGCCGGTGGGATGTTCCTTTATATTGCCCTTGTAGATATGGTAAGTTAAAGCTATAATTTTCAATTTTTTTTGGCATTATTTCATGCATGTTAGGTGAACCTGTCATCTCTCTATACTTTACTTTCTCTGACTATTATGAAGAAATTTAAGTGAAAGTTTCTTGCCGCTAGATTTTTCATATTCTCTTGATTGTTTTTACTCTTACAATGGAGGTCTCCCATGAATAAAATGACATGTAATCAATAAAGGCAATTGTATGGTTTTTGGAATGTCATGCAATTGATTTTTAGTGACTTGTAAAATGTAGATGGGAAAGGTAATTTATCAGGATGTGTTGAACATTCAGTAATTAATTAAATGGACAGTAGAATGTACAGTATTTACAATGGATAGAAGATGCCATTTGTTTTCATTGTTAATCACTATGTCCTTACGGACAAATGAAGCTCATTTAGTCTTTAACTGATTCTTAATCATTACTTTTAGAAGACAAAGATGTTGGTAAGTTCCCTGATCTTCCTTAAATCTGTGGACTGATGTGTTCCTTTGGTTTTGGACATCTTCCAAAGTAGCATGATTGTTTAGATAAAGAATTTTGAGTAACTGCAACTGTTAGGAGGCTATTTTGAGAAATGTATTAAAGTATGAATACTGTCAGAGACAGTTTGTATTTATGAAACAAAACATGCTTCCAAAATTTTAATTTTCTTTGATTACTAGGAGTGCCCTAGGAAAATCTCATATCTTGGGCCCTTTACTTTCTCATGATGGCATTATTAATTGCAGGTACCTGAAATGAATGAGGTCGCTAGCAAAGCTGCTGAAGATGGTACAGTGAAGTCTGCCCTGTACGTCCTTCTACTGCAGAACGTTGGAATATTCTTAGGAATCATGGTGCTCTTTGTCTTAGCCTTTTTCCAGGATGAAATGATCATCATGTAGAGTATTTATTAATTTTTCATGGGTGAATGTTGAATCACTGGCCTTTATACTCTCATAAAGCATTTTCAAGGCAGTGCCTATTAAATAATAGATGAAACAGTAAATAGATATTTACTCTGTTAGAGCATTGTTGTTATTCCATTGTACTATTTATTCAGTTTTATTATTATAGCTTTTACAAAAAAGTGCCCAATGGAACTGGTTAGTTGCTTAGTTTTATGACAAATGATACTGATATAGTACTGCAAAAGACTTAATACTGTAGCTGAACAACAGTTCCAGTATGTACAGTGCCCACTTTGGTGGGAATTTTAGTTTTCTGTTAAGTTGTATATATTTTACATACACTTTTGTAGTTTCACATTAAATTGACATCGATAATCTCTTGTTAATTGAACGCTGTACCTTATCACTCTTTTGATCAGAAGAACCCAAAAATTCTCTGCACTCAGGGATTATTTGTACTAATACAACTTGGAACATAAATGTACGATGGCTTTCCATTCCACTTGTAGAGTAATTGAATTGAAAACTGAATCCGGTGTACAGAATAGTATTTTAAAACTTTAATGTTAAAGACGACCCATAAGACTTATCTGTGATTCTTTTTATCACGTCAATAGAAACCTATGTATTCAGTGAATACAAGAAAGTCATAGTTACTGTATTATAGTTGATATGTTAAAATTCTTTTGTTAGGGATTTTAATGTGTCCACATATAGTAGTTATGTATAAATATTTTTTGTGAAAAAAATAATAAAACAGATTTTGCATAATTGCACAACTTTTTGTTATCATTGCACTTCAAGCATGGTTGTAAACGTATTCCCTCCAATCACTGTTGTAGTATTCAATATATGTCGCTTTCTACAAGTAAATCATCAAGAGTATTCCTTAACTATAACAAACAAGAAAATTAGTATACAAGCCAAGGCTACTACTGTATTATGTATACATTTATAGTACTTACAGGAATTACAGCTGCTGATTTTGTAACTTCATTACCAAGGCAGTTAAACCATGGTATACCCCATATTTCCTGTAAAGGACAGTGAGAATATTTTATGAATATACTTGGAAAAGAAAACGGTGTCTAAGGAAAACCTTAAATATTTGTTTGGGTAATATCTAGTCTCTTTTCAAAACCCTCTGACACATTTACAATGCTATGTAACAGCACTGTCAGGATGCTCTAAACTTGATAGTAAACTAAATATTTCATATAATAAAGTTACCAGAAATATAAGGTAAATATCAAATTCATTAACCATTTTTTTCAAACATATATAACCAGTTCACATTAAGGTTTACAGGATAGAGCAGATCAGGTGTTTCCGAGGAAACTAATCAAATCCTGATGGCTTGTAACAATTTCTGCATTATTTCTTGAATCAACATGCTTTAGGGCATAAGAAAGGCAACACATTGTTCAGCATTTCATATACTTACTATGGTTCTCAATTTACTGTTTTGAAATGGGTTGCTACATCATACCCATATGGGGTCTCCGTTATCTCTAAAATTGTCTAGAACATATAATGAGAAAATTATCATAAATGAAGTTATGCCAATGAAGGATATGATAGTTTTGGTAGCATGATTGCCATGCAGATTCTTGCTGGGTGCTTGTTTTCATTTTCAAAAATATAAATTATTATAGTACTTATCGTGGAAGGCCTTTTGCAAAATACTGAGGATACATCTGCTTTGTAGTTATTGCACAGACAAAACTTTGAATTCATAATTAAAATTTGCTTTAAAAGTCACACAGTTAAACCTGTATTGGGAAAAATCACCCATAACTTAACAATGAAAAGATAATGAAAATAACTGAATTTTGGAATAGTATAGTAATAATTATCAATGTTATTTTTGGACTGAATCATCTATAAGTTTTCCTTCAAAATAAGGTTTTTGGCTTTGTATTCCTTTCAATACAAAGCACAAATCTATAACAAGAACTCATTCAGCAGATGTAATATTTTACATACAAGAGAATTTTACCCATGAGACGTACAGTCTCCAATGAAAATTTGTTTCAAAGTAATTTCCTTGTTTGATAATGACAAAACTTACTTTTACTTATGCCATAATGGGTAATCAAATGGCCTCACTCAGAATGCATGTAGATCAGAGGGGTGGGAGGGTGGCACTCTCAGTATAAATTTTAAAAAAATATTACAAATTGCAAACCCTTTCCTTTTACTGAAACCAACCAGCAATCTGGAAAGGACTAGATTCATTTCCAGATCTTGGCTTTGTTTTTGTAAGACTGGAGATCTTCAAACAGATCAGTACATTTGCTGAAAATTGTAATTTTCAGACTAAAAGTGCTACAGAAACTTTTCAAGAGTATAATTTTTAAAAATACCCTTGCACAACAAATTAATTTTTTACTTTGCTAATTGTATGAAGATGGTAAAAATAAAAATATGGGGATATGTTGGACTGATGATAACAGATCAGTATTGACCCTTGAAACTGAAAAGAAAAAAAATGTGAACATATACATTCAAAAGCACATACAGTTCTGGAGTGTGGAGAGGGAGCAAGGCAATTGTAAAATGAGGAGGTCACAATTTACGCCACAAAAACAGCAGCGTTAGGATCCTAAACTGATTAAGACAAGGCCATGTAGATTAATCATATCACCATATTAGTAAAGAACTAAGCAGAATAACAATATATTCAGAGATGAGTTATTCAATGGTAATTTCTCAAGAAAGAAAGCTCTGTAGAAGAAATCAACTTTAGGAAATAAATAAACAGTGGGTCCCAGACAAGGGTGTAGTATGGCTCCATAGCACCTCAGTGGTGTTTTCGGTATGGCCATGAGTTCGATTCTCGGGCATTCCATTGAGGTGTGAGAGATGTGTATTTCTGGTGATATAAGTTCACTCTCGACGTGGTTTGGAAGTCATGTGAAGCCTCGAAGAATAACCACTGGTTCCATGCAACATAAAAATACTATACAAAATACAAACAAACAAAAGAGGTACCAGGGTATGTGGAGAAGATTAAAACTGCAAAAGAAAGCCAGTGTAGGAATGTATAAAGATACTGTTAAACCAACTTTCCTTTACAGAAGTGCAGTACTGATGGTAAGCACAAATGACACGAAGAAGGTAGCAGCTACTGAAATGAACTGTTTGCTCACTGAATGAGGGAGAAATTTGGAGACATAATAAAAGTTGTAAAACCTTAGCGCAGATGAAAGGTGGATCATTATTTTGAGATGGTTTGGCTATGTGATATGAACGAAGGACAATAGGCTTTTTAAAAAGATGTATAATTCAGAAGTGTTAGGAGGCAGAGCTGAAAAGGCTTGGATAAATGACATTAAAGAGACATTAGAAAGTATATATAATATTTAAGAAGCGTGAAGGTGCAGCCAAGACAGAGGGAAACGACAAAGTATGTAGGAGTTCTGACACAACACTAAAGAGCCTTCTGTGTAGGTGTATGAACAGCTAATGCTGCTGAAGTTTTCTATGTAGAAGGTTCATCCATAATTTGTGTAGGTGTAAAGTATGAAAGGGTAGTGCGACCACTCTCGTTTTTATTTCGCTAGAAACAATCAGAGGTTTTATATATACGTAAGTGTGCGTGTGCATACAAACATACATACATTATATGTATATGTGTATGTATGTATGCATGTATGTATGTATGTATGTATGTATGTGTATATATATATATATATATATATATATATATATATATATATATGATATATATATATATATATGATATATATATATATATATATATATATATATATATATATATATATACACATAGACACACGTATGCATACATATAAACCAGTGTTCAACTTCCCAATTCTCACTTGCTAAGCTGTCTTGCGAGCAACCACAAACCACACACTCTGGATCTAGTTCAACTAATATATATTTCCAGATAGAAACTCCCATGAAAGAAGACACGATACAGGCACCGATAATAATTACTTGGGAAAAACGTGCAAGGAAAAACAAATGTTTTTTTCCGAGGCTTTGCTTCAATGACCTAAATACTGAAGCACCAAAACTAGGTCTAAATTTATCACACGTCCTACAGAAACCACGAAGGATTTACATGTGCATCAAAACACGATAATTACAACGAACTTCTGTATTCTTTTTTTTTTCCTCTATGGTCCTGTAAAATAGCTCCTCTTGATGGGTTACAAGAAATATTCGTTAATAAATGAAGTCTAATTTTCGCCCTTGAATCCCTTATTTATTATTATTATTATTATTATTATTTTTATTATTATTATTATTATTATTATTATTATTATATTTTTTTGATTATTATTATCAATTATTATTATTTATTATTATTATTTATTATTATTAATTATTATTATTGAAGAAGGATATACCCTAATTCATGTGGCCATGCGTTATTATTATCGTTATATTATCAATACGTATTATTATTATTCAAAGATAAACCCTATTCATATAGAAGAAACTTACAGGTGCCTGCTTTATTATTATTATTATTATTGGAGAAACAAATCCACAGTTATGTAAATGTACATATATTTCAGTTTAAAAAACAGCAAAGATAGCTTTCGGGAATCTGTTCGGTTCTCCTTATCAATCGGAGATTGATAAGAGGGGGGTGGGGGGGGGGACCGAACAGATTCCCGAATGCTATCTTTGCTGTTTTTAAACTGAAATATATGTACATTTACATAACTGTGGAATTGTTTCTCTATTTGAAGACTCGTGCTACTATGAGGATTTTTAAATTATTATTATTATTATTATTATTATTATTATTATTATTTTATTATTATTGGAGAAACTAATCCACAGTTATTTATATGAATGTCCATATATTTAACCTTAAAAACAGCAAGGATAGCTTTCAGGAATCTGTTCGGTTCCCCTTAGCAATCAGATTGATAAGGGGAACCGAACAGATTCCCGAAAGCTATCCTTGCTCTTTTAAATTTAAATATATGTACATCTACATAACTGTGGATTTGTTTCTCTATTTGAAAACTCGTGCTACTATGATGATTTTTTCAATATTATTATTATTATTATATTATTATTATTATTATTATTATTATTATTATTATCCGGAAGATAAAACCTATTCATATGGAACAAGCCTAGGGTAGACATTCTTTATTATTATTATTTTGGTAAAAGGCCCTCTTTCAGACAAATTCTGTTAAAGAGAATGGCAGAATTAAGCGAGATGATTTTATACATTGTTTTTTTCTATTTTTATTATTTTTCTTACAACAGAAAATAGAAAAAAACAATATATAAAATCAACTCGCTTAATTCTGCCATTCTCTTTAACAGTATTATTATTATTATTATTATTATTATTATTATTATTATTAGATAATAAAATACAGTACAAAAGTACACGTACAATTGTTGTAGGATAGTAATAAAGTTGCGCCGTTTAAACAATTAAAAAAATCTAACGGTAGGAAGAAATATTTGAAAAGATTGTAAATTTACCTACTTGTCTGTTGCTATTCTGCCGTCTGTGCAATAATAAAACTTAGCGGTTGTGGGCTTCCGGGAGACTCATTTTGTCGCTCGAAGACAGCAATACATTTCCTCAACTTCTGCTTCTCGAGTATTTTTTTTTCTAAAGAAGTGCGCATGCGCAAATCATGTCAACGAATAGCCCAGACGAACATGATGTGTGTTACCGGGACTGTACGTTAGTCAAGTCCCATCTTCCGACCGAGTTACTCATCAGATTCCGCAGAGCGCTGTGGTGACTGACTGACTTGGGATTCTGCCTGAAGGAAAATTCTGTTTATTTACAAGTTAAAATGTTGAATTTTAAGAATCACGCACAGTTATAAATATATTGTGAACTAACGGGGTTTGTGTAAGTTGTCATCGCGTGATAATCTACATTCTGTTAGAAATGTTTGAGAGAAAACTGCTGTGTAAAAATGAACTGACATAAGTTTAGCGAGATCGTTTACCACAATTCACACCACTCATTGCAATGTATTAATGCAGAAATGTTAATTCAGCTATAAAATAAATGAACTACAGGCTGCTATAATGCGCAGGTCAAATATGGAAAATGACATTTCGAAATTAAAACTCCATAAAAATTCGAATGAAGGATACTACCGTTCGGAAGTGCACGTGAATCTCTCCAAATCGTGACTCTGCGATACAACCTCCTAGCAGGGATACTAGGATCAAGCAAGTCTAGCCTCGAAGTCCTTTTTGGGATCTTCCATATCTCTTGCATTACACTTTCCAAGCAGCTCACAGGCAAATCAAGTTAGCGAGGGAGGTAGAAGGAACAAGGCAAGTCACGCCTCGTTCCCCGCTATCCAGACCGTGATGTCTCCCCTTCTCTCGTGCTCGGGTTTAATCATAGTGGTGATTTTAGGCGTATTAGGGCAGATCAAGCTCTCTCATCAACAGGCGGCTCTTCATTCACCTCCCTCGGGCGGAGATGACGACGACGACGCTATAGGCCTACCACGACCATCACCAACGCCAACAGAGGCGCCAGCGTCCGCCGAGCCCTTACTGGGCACCATGGTCATGCCAGCGGTGCCGCAGTCGTTCCCGCTGGTCGAATTCACAGACTACGGAGTCCAAGGGCAGCTCATGCCCTCCGCTCGGCAGCGACACGGTGCCAGACCCCACGTCGAAAATCGCTTCGGGTATAACGCCCGGGTTCCCCCGGTAGGAGGTCGAAGAACCCACGGTGGGTCCGTCATTCCCGGATCTGTCCCCGTCAACACGTATCACAATCCCACGACGGGTTTGGCGGAGATACGCAACGGGAAGATCAGCAATCGACCCAGGGTGACCCACGGGGGATCTGGCAGCAGCCCATACGCCGGTGGAGCGTCTTGGGATCACGGCACCGGAGGAGGAGGAGGAGGGGGCGGGGGAGGAGGGAGCTTGATAAAATCAACAGGATACGGAAGCATAAGAAGAGAATCAAATAGCGCAGGATACGGTGGGGTGATAGATCGGTCTAATCCCATAGACTACTTTGATTATCGAGAAGAATCAGAAGAGGAAGGAATCGATGATGTTCACGGCATCAGCGGAGGATACGACTTGAACGACGAAGGACAAGGGACACTTCATGCTGCTTTGCAAACGTTGTGGGAGCACAGGTAAGGTGTGGGTTCGTTAATAACTTAGATGCCCTTACTAGAGCAGGTGGGCAGGTACAAGAGTCTACATAATCCTCACTTAATCAAATTTCTGATTGAGCTGAGCTAGATATATCGGCTGTTATTCCTATAAAAAGCTTTTAAATAATGCAGTTAAACGGTTGACTATTAAATACGGCGACAGTCTTATCAAAGCATTGTTCATTCTTAATACATGCAATAAATACGCACAATTATAAGCGAACATTATGCAGCGTGACATTAGTAATGTTCCCTCTCTAGTAACTATTCTAAGCGTGCAAACACGCACCATCTGAGCTGTAGAACAGAAAAACAATACTCTGGCATAAGGCCAAGAGATTAAACAGCAACAACAATAAACCTAAGAGGGAAAAACAATAAAACAAACTTCGTTTCTTAGCGTACTCAGAGACACATCACTACTACTACTCAGGCGGCAGCCTTTAAACACCGCTAGACCGATGCCAACCAACCACTCCACTCTTCCCAGAGAGAGAGAGAGAGAGAGAGAGAGAGAGAGATGCTCCAAACGGTGGCGATATGCAGACAGGTGTATACTGTGCGATCATAATCTAAATCAAAAGCAGATTAGAGAGAGATGGAGAGGCGCGCGTAACCCTGATCGCGCGTACATACGGGTCAATTTCACCCCACACGCCTCCTGCCGGCAACAGCGCCCCATAAGCTGCCGACTCTCTCCCGCCTCTGCAATTGCATGCCGCAGCAACCCGGACTTGGCAGCGCTGTTGCAACCCGGGTGTCCGTAAGGCTTACGTGGCACCGTATAAATTCCATTATCATCATCATTATAATTCCGCGTTTTGCGCGTCTCTCTCTCTTCTTCTCTTTCGCTCGCTCTCTACTCCTCTCTTCCAGCTCTTCCATTTTTGATTTCCGGATATTGACCAAACGGTGGTACTACCTCCTACCTAGGAGGCGGGGGATGGACCCAGGTAGCCAGCCGGCCACACGAGTCCACTGGAACCTGCGTGCGTATGTGCGTTTTGTCTATTATTTGCAAGGCGTTTTAGTTGTTTACCTTTTAACGTTACCTTTTATTTAAAGCTGAAATATCAGAGTAAATTCACTCGTGACTCGGATTTTATTGACTAACAATAATTCAGCTTTCTTAGACGTGATGAAAAATCGAGTGCATAACGTAGAACCTCTGGAGAGAGAGAGAGAGAGAGAGAGAGAGAGAGAGAGTCCACACAGCACAACTCAGACCATTATACGCTTCACCACAAGTTAATGTAAGCAGACACGGACAGATAGACAGACAGATATATTCCGTAATTACATACCCAGTGTTATCTACCACTTATCAATTGATATACGTATATCTTCAATCGTTATTAAAACATTATCGGTAATATTACTGACGTTATCATTTTCTTACGAAAAGCAATGTTGTTATTGGTACTCCTGGTCGTTTTGTTGGAATGTGTGAGCGGAAATATCTATACCATATTATTATTATTATTATTAGACGCGTAAGAAATTAGCCATCCGGTTTTCATGGATTACTTAAGACGAGGCATGCATCATAAAATTTGAAGATATAGAGGCCCATTAAAACACTGTATACACGTGTACATAGTGCTATTATTATGGGTCTTTTTATCTTCATATGTAGTGTAGTCTTACATCATAGTAAAAGACATTCTTGATATTACACACACACACACACACACACACACACACACACACACATATATATATATATATATATATATATATATATATATATATATATATATATAATATGTGTGTGTGTACATTATATACATACATTTACACACACAAATATATATATATATATATATACATATATATACATATATTTACACACAAATATATATTTATATATATAGATATATATATATATATATATATATATATATATATATATATATATATATATATATATATAGATGATATATATATACCGTAACATCGACACCAGCCGTGCACCATTACCTATTCTGCACTGATCTTTTACTTCTACAAGCTACGTTCCCCGAATGTCTCTGCCATAACTGTCCAAACCTCACCTGCGGACGAGATCCGTCTCGTAAATCCCCAGTACTGACGGACATCCTCGTGATTTTTTGGTTATTTTGATCTTTGCTTACGCATTCAGTTTTCAGGTAACTATGGATGATAAAAAAACTCGTTTTTTAATGTATTTTTACCATCTGATCTTCGGCGTTGATAGCTTAGACATAACTAGTGTAAGGTTATATGTAATAAGCCACAGGGAAATAGTCTTATCAGTAAGTTTATATATATATATATATATATATATATATATATATATATATTTTATATATATATATATATATATATATATATATATATATATATATATATATATATACATATATGGGGATACAATCCACAATGAAGTAAAATCCTCTTGTAGTTTAAAATATATATCTCTAGTACAGGATTAAAGCTTTCGACCATCATGGTCGAAAGCTTTAATCCTGTACTAGAGATATATATTTTAAACTACAAGAGGATTTTACTTCATTGTGGATTGTATCCCCATTTACTTAGAGGTACGACATAGTACCTGGCTTCTGCATATATATTATATATATATATATATATATATATATATATATATATATATATATATATATATATATATATATATATATATATATATATATGAAATTAAGCCACTGGAAAAGAATTACTGTGATATATATATCCGTAGGGTGATGAGTTTATATAATATATAGATATATATATATATATATATATATATATAATATAATATATAATATATAACATAACGCTATTGGAAAAGAATTACTGTTATATATATATACATCCTTAGGGTGATCATCTTAGGAATCTCCCAATGGAAAAGAATTACAGTGATATACAGACGATTATGACAATAAAACTACGATAGTAAAACAAAAACATTATTTCACTGACAGTTCCATTACCCCCGCCACATGCAATCTGCAAGCAAGCACAATGTGACGTCAGTCTCGTGACGTCGAATTACACGAACGAACAAATTCTTGAGTTCATGAACACAGTCACTGACTTCCATATTGGTCGTTTCCTGTCCGACTTTGATACAGATATACTTTTCAGGTATTCGTAATTAAGCTGGGTAAAGCTTTCTTTTAAGAATGACCGTACACAAGGCACCGGCGACACATTTCAGACACTTAATGGTGCTCCGTGCTGCTTTGCACTGCAGCGTGGGAATGCGCCGAATTATTTTAGAAAACAAATACTTCTGGTCGAGACTACGGCCCGCGGCCACCTGCTTGCGCTGTTAATTATCGGTGCTTGCCACGAACAATGCTCTTCAAGAAAGGTAACTTGGGAAAGCGGAGGCAAACTCTAGAACGAATTGTAAGCAATCGTAAATGGAATGAACGATAAATTGAAAACTGGTATCGTATGAATGTTCCTCATACCCACGGAACCTATAACTCGAATCTCCTACTCATCCATACTTTACTGACTTTGGAATGGAATGGCATGGAATATGGAATTCAGGCTTGAGGCCAAGCACTGGAATCCGAAGGATTATTCAGCCATACTGACTTTGGGACAAGACACCAAAATCCAGGTTTTTCGAAATTCTAGGCGAGCAAGTTAACATGGGACGAAACAGACCACTGTTTACGAAATAGGAAATTAAAAGCATAAACACATCTATTTTACGGGTAAAACATTCTGTGACTCTTCAATGTGAAAGATTTGTATTTTTTAAAAAACAAAATCGACTCAATAAAGCCAGTTAGAATTTCTAGACAGCCATGACGTATGCCGTGGGATCATATCCCACTCGGACCCCGAATAAAACATTATTTAATTTCTTTAGTAACTTTCTGCTTTATTTTTTTTCGCGCGTGAACTCGACAGGGAGACCATCCCGTTAGCATCGCGAGACATTTCCCCAGCTAATAGCAGGGCGTTTAACATCATCCCATGTCACTACTTACTACAGACCTCATTATCGACAGACCTCAGTATCTACAGACCTCATTGTCTAAAAATCTCATCATCGTTATCTCTTCTCTAATTGCGCCAACAATGTCTTTGGTTAAACAGCGTCTGTGACACCAACAAGCAGAAAAAAAAAAAAGAGTTGCGTGCACAAACAGTAAACAGTGGACAGAAAAGCGCTACCTTCATTATTTAGTCGATGCGTTCGGAGTGGACTCTTCTTCTTCTTCTTCATAGCAGACTTGGCTCCGTTCGGTCTCCCTTCACTCTACTGCAGCTGAAGTTTGCCGTGCACTGAAAATATTCAAAGAATTTCGGGGGAATATTAATACACTTTCTGAAAATACTAACTACTTTTCTCTAATGTTCATAAATTGGCTGAACACATCAAGATGTTATTAATATATTGCTGTAATTGTCTGAACACATCTAATATCTGTAAAGATTGGTAAATTTTCTGAAAAATATTATTGTTCGTAACTATAATCAATCGTCTTAAATTAATTAATTTTCTGAAACTAATAAGCATTCTGAATATAATATAATGATTTCAATTTACTTAATCAGAAAGTTGTAAGAAACTTTAAAAAAAAACTAATGGACATTAATAATAAAAATATATTGATTGCGTGGTTCTGAACTTAATGGAACTCACTAAACGATTTGTTCAATTATTTTCTTACAGTTTGTTCGATAAATTTTGCATAAAAATATACAGTACAGTTGATTATCGATTCCCTCCCTACTTAGCAGATTTTCTTGTCGAACCTGCTTTGAAGACGTATACCTTTTGTCAGAAGAAATTATATATATATATATATAACATATATATATATATATATATATATATATATATATATATATATATATATATTATCATCCTTACATTTATCCAAAGTACTGGATGCTACTTCTGTAGTTCTCCCTTTCCTGTGGCTTATATTGATCAAATATTTTCCCGGTAAAATGTAGAGCAACTCACGCCCTAAAATCACAGTACCTCGTGTTAATCAACTCCTTCAGATGCGCAGAAAATTACAAAATTGCAGGTAAGGCCACACAAGAAAGGGTGGAGTCTACTGGAGAACGACGCTCGTTCATGCGTCTGGCAGTCCGTGTCTGAATCGCTGCCGGGAATAAGAGCAGATCGTTCCTCGAGCAAGGAGGATTTTCACGATGTCTGTTGACCACAAGTTGTCAATAATAAATACACTATAGTGAGCGTATCTTTCTTCACGATGTTTAAATTTTCAGTATCAAGATTCTTTAATAAAAGGTTAAGTGTACAAACCTGTCCCAGTCAAAATTAAGACTTAAAAATTTGAATGGAGACTAAAAGGAATGACAGGGGTAGCAGCTAGGAGCCGAAGCGACGGCGCAAAGAACCTTAATTAATGCTTACAGTGCGCCGAGCGAGGTGCACTGATGACACTACTCTTCGACGGGGTTTGATTAACTTTGAGAAAAAGGAATAAATGAAAAGTAGACGTCCTGTGCGATGATTTAAATATGTTCTTTTACCTGAAATATGTAAACGTGGATTATAGTTAAATACACACACACACACACCACACACATATATATATATATATATATATATATATATATATATATATATATATACAAATAAAGGCATACAGCAGGGTCCATAAAACACATCAACAAGGCCATAGTTTATTGAAACGAAACGTTTCGCACATGTTCTATGTGCATTTTCAATCTGTAAATATAACATAAAAATCTTTAAAATTTACAAAAAACATTTTAAAAATATTGAGAGAAAAAAGGGGTTATTATTAAAAACTTATAAAAATCAACATTATTTAAAAAGGTTATGGTAAAAGAGACCCAGTGCTCACCAAACCATTCAGAGGAGAAGAAGAACGAATGACCAAGATTTGACACCAACCTACGACTTCCGAGATGAAGAAGGAGAGGCGGAAGCGTTAGAGTTTAAAAAAAGAAGGAACTAGCCGTTTGATGTATAATGACCTCAAGGGTAGTTAGTAATCACTATGGCTCGTACCACCAATAATGGAGAAATGCCTTTTTGTTGACTTCAATTTTACATATAGAGGCATGGTTCTTTATATTAGAAAATTCGGGTTTACTCAGTTTCTGGCCCGTTCTATAACTGTATCCCATATGGCTACATTATCTCAGCTGCAGTAACCTGCGACAAGATCCAACATACTAAATACTGGGGCATCCCGGGCACTTGAATTTATAAATAATGCTGGACCTCATGAAGGTCTGCAGTTTGTCCTTGTAGTTAAAGAATACGCCAATCTTGAGTGGATTGATTGGAATTAATTGAATATTAAGGCATCCAAATTCATTTTCAATTATTTGTTTAAGTTTGGTTGCAAAGTTGTTGTCCGAAATAAACGGGATTGTGGCAAAAATATCTTTCTTCGGGACATTATAAGAGGGTGTCGGATTAGAGATGTGTTGTGACAAGAGCCTTTTAATTACTTTAAAAACCAAGTTTTGTGGATAAGAATTCTGTGAAAAAACATTGATTAAAAACAAAATCTCATTATGAAAAAGAGACCAACTCGAAGAATATCGAAGAGCCCTATGAACTAAAGTATATATGGAGTTTAGTTTTTAAAAATTAAAATTCTTAAAGCATGAGCTATAGAAGTTATTAGCAAGTCCAGTGTATGTCTTTTTCCGATACACAGATGTTGTAAAATCACCATTAGACGATATGTTGATGACACTTTTATATTATTCAAAGCCTTGGCAAAGTGAGATATTTTTGGAACATATCAATAATCAATCAACACCGAAACATAAAGTTTACCATGGAAAAAGAAAACGACAATTGTCTACCCTTTCTGGATATTAATGTAAGCAGAAATAATGGTGATTTTACAACATCTGAGTATCGGAAAAAGACATACACTGGACTTGATAATAACTTCTATAGCTCATGCTTTAAGAATTTTAAACTAAACTCCATATATACTTTAGTTTATAGGGCTCTTCGATATTCTTCGAGTTGGTCTCTTTTTCATAATGAGATTTTGTTTTTAATCAATTTTTTTTCACAGAATTCTTATCCAAAAAACTTGGTTTTTAAAGTAATTAACAGGATGTTGTCACAACACTTCTCTAATCCGACACCCTCTTATAATGTCCCGAAGAAAAATATTTTTGCCACAATCCCGTTTATTTCTGACAACAACTTTGCAACCAAACTTAAACAAATAATTGAAAATGAATGTGGATGCCTTAATATTCAATTAATTTCAATCAATCCACTCAAGATTGGCGTATTCTTTAACTAAAAGGACAAACTGCAGACCTTCATGAGGTCCAGCATTATTTATAAATTCAAGTGCCCGGGATGCCCCGGTATTTATGTTGGATCTTGTCGCAGGTTACTGCAGCTGAGATAATGTAGCCATATGGGATACAGTTATAGAACGGGCCAGAAACTGAGTAAACCCGAATTTTCCTTTTAATATAAAAGAACCATGCCTCTATATGTAAAATTGAAGTCAACAAAAAGCATTTCTCCATTATTGGTGGTACGAGCCATAGTGATACTTAACTACCCTTGAGTCATTATACATCAAACGGCTAGTTCCTTCTTTAAACTCTAACGTTTCCGCCTCTCCTCTTCATCTCGGAAGTCGTAGGTTGGTGTCAAATCTTGGTCATTCGTTCTTCTTCTCCTCTGAATGGTTTGGTGAGCACTGGGTCTCTTTTACTGTAACCTTTTTAAATAACGTTAATTTTTATAAGTTTTTAATAATAACCTCTTTTTTCTCTCAATATTTTTTAAATGGTTTTTTGTAAATTTTAATGATTTTTGTTATATTTACAGATTGAAAATGCACATAGAACATGTGCGAAACGTTTTCATTGAATAAACTATGGCCTTGTTGATGTGTTTTATGGACCTGCTGTATGCCTTTATAATATATATATATATATTATATATATATATATATATATATATATATGTATATATATATATATTATGTATATATTATATATATTATATATATATATATATCTATATATATATATATATATATTATGTATATATATATATTATGTATATATATATATATATATATATATATATATATATATATATATATATATATATATGATAGAGAGAGAGAGAGAGAGAGAGAGAGAGAGAGGAGAGAGAGGAGAGAGAATAACCAAAGTACAAATATCGGTCTAACTCTAGCCGATGCACAGATTCACACAAACCTTAATTATGAAGTCAGATTAATTTTTTGGCTATATTGATTAACGGTGTAGGTATCTCTCTCTCTCTCTCTATTCGTAGTTACGCCTTGTTTTTTTTTTTCATAAAGCAAACGGTAAATTACAAATAAGAAAAAAAATATGACTGCGCTATACGAGAGGCTTTTGTTGTGGAACGTAAATTAACACCTAGACGCATGCAGACTCAGTCATTAGCTTCCACGAGACGAAAGCAGATTTTTTATGGCGAATAACTTCGGTCACAGAGAGATGGAGAGAAAGATAGATAGACAAAGGGAGCCCTACACCGTTATCTAAATATATATATATAAAGAGAGAATCTATAATTCAGGTTTGTATGAATCTATGCACCTGCTAGACCGATATTCGTTCTTGGTTTATTCCCTCTTTTTCTATCAAACCACAAAATCAAGTTCGGGCATACCTAGTCTCTTGTAATTCACCGCAACAAACGAGCGAGACTTCCAACTTGTTCAACGATATAGTTAACAAAATATATCGAAGAGATATTAATTTATTTAAGATCAATGGTAGGCGGTATTTGAAAAATATTTTTAAAATTTAGGCCTATGCATTTTTCGATTTAAGTTTGTATACGTAGTTGAGTCTCCTGTCGTAGAGCTTATTGCTCTAAAGTGTGTGTGCGTGTTCGAGAGAGAGAGAATACAGCACCCACAGTGATTCTTAACGCGAGTCATTCTTAGGCCAAAGATTATACAACTGCTTCGTGTTTTCTCATTTTGTCTACTCATGCTTATGTATATATAATCATTTGTCACGCTCGCATTCACTTTCAAATGTTTTAAACTGGAATGCAAATTTATAGGAGAAAACAGTCGCATTATAACACCCGGATTATGCACATACTAAGAATTACCATGAAGCACTCATCCTTTAGCTTGTATTCACTCTCGTATTTTCCCGGTTTCGATACCCATTTTTTAAACAGTACTACGCCACTGTCAACCAAGGATTGTAATCTAATGAATGTTGACAAAAAGCTACTGATTACCATTTAAATAAACAAAATTATCAAAACAAACACCTTGAAATGGGCGAAAATTCACTTCCGGAAGAACGACTTCATGTCTGATGGGGGGGACCCTAACCTTACCTAACCAACATCACTTAACCTAGAGTTTTGCCAGCAAACCATCATAACTTAGCTACTAGGGGGTGGTTTGGTTTTCCAACCCACTGACCAATGGTAAATGTCTTCCATGAAATTGCACTTAACATCTCATAGACCAATATATTAGACCTCTGGAAGATCAGGAACCGTGCAAAGTAGGCTAATTCTTGCGGTTACTAGTCGGCATCATTTTGAGAAATCCCCATTGTTACGTATACCTCCATGAGAGTTACACTTAAAAAGCAATAGAACAATAATTAATGCCACAAAGTGAAACGATAACTCTGTATGGTCAATTTTGCTTCAAGACATATCTATGTGAAATAACAACTTACTGGGGGCTCCTTTGCTTTTCCAGCGAGAGAGAGAAAAAAAAATCATTGTTAGATCTGCTTCCTTTCTCGATATACCGATTAGGCTATTAAAATCTAGGGATTCGAAAGCACACTGAGAATTCTAGAGTCTTCTGGTTGCGGGAAGACCCCGACACTAAACTGAATAAGCCAGGAACCACAAATTTTTGCGGGATATATGCAGGGTGGGGTTGCTAGCCAGGTGTTCTGAGGCTTTTATCTGAGCGTAGTGGACCATTCTCTTGACTAAAGAGCTGTGGTCAAAACTGATGTGTGAGCCGTGTGGCCTCCTTACGTAAGATAGTAACTATACTACGTTTTTTTTCATCTGTCCATCCGCCTGTGGTGTTTTTGTATGGTAACACTGCGTCCCGGGCTTTAGATAGTTACGCTAATTGTAAGTTTTAGGTAAATAAAAGGATATCTGGGTGAACATTTGTAACTGAAAAGTGTTTTAATAATTTACTGTATGCGAATTACACCGTTAATATTCGAAATAGGATATTATTATAATCGTTGAATGTAAACTGAATTTAACTATCTAAAGCCCGGGACGCAGTGTTACCCTACAAAAACACCACAGGCGGATGGACAGATGGAAAAGAACAGAGTATAGAGACGAATTAATGGTGTAGTAGAGTGGTTTTACCGATTCTCCGATGGATATTATTGAAGTTTTTTGTATAAATTTGAACCTGCTCATTTTAAAAAAAATATAGAAACCTAAACAATCAAGACTTCAAGATTCATCTGGGTGTCTGGTAATGCTATGATGTGAATGTTTAGCATGTTGTAAAAAGACCTTTATAAAGAAAATCAGCCTAGTGCTCATTAGCTGTTAATATTCCAGAACTTTTCTGTTTTACTGGACGCTTCGTCAACATCCACAGCGAAGACTTCGTTAGGCTGCCGCTACAGCATCGTCTTCTGATACATTCACATGCTTTAAAGAATATGTATAGAGTACTAAGTTATAAACCACTTCTAATATCTGAAAGTCTAATCTGGTTGTTGATTAACGTTCGCTTGGCTAAAATTGTAAGTTTTGAAAGAATGCCATAAAAAGAATCTACGACTACCACCTAGCGAACACCCCTCACCATCGTGTAAGAAATCCCGCTACGAATAGGAGATTTCCTTCGGAATCTGTGAACATATGAAAGAACTAAAAATACATAAATGCATTTGACTCAGCCGTGTTGACTTGGTTGCGGTTAGGCTAATGTTCCACAGCTTAAACGCGGTTAGCAATGTTCGCCCTGGTAACGGATGTAAACATATCTCGGCATGAGGAAACAATGTACTGTACTGACCCGTACAGGTACAAATCCATATGATATATTGTTACCGTTAGGATTATACAAACCTTTCTGCATCCTTCAGCTGAAACACACATGCCATACCAATTACTGGCTACTCCCAGTCTGGAAGTAGCCTGTAATGGATGCAGGCTTATTCGGACCTTGACTGATTCGGACAATTGTTTAGGCTAATTCGGGCAACTGTCTAGGCTAATTCGGACATATGTAAGCATTCCGCATCGTTCGTCCCCGCGAATACGAAAGCCACCAGGAATTGGGGCGTCAAATGTATTTCGCTGTGTTTAGTACGAGCCCCTGGGGGTTAATTACAGTCGTCCGAATAAATCTTACTTAAATTTCTTGTTCAGGAGGTAAAACTGCATAGAAAAATCGGTCAATCATATGAAGGTCCGAATAAGCCTGGATAAAGGTCCGAATGAGCCAGTACATGGTCCGAATCAGCCAAGGTCCGAATAAGCCTGTTCCCCCTGTAATGACATGATCTGGAAGTTCCAGATCATGTCAGTGATCTTGAGCCTCGTAAACAGATGCCAGACGTATAAGAATCTTTATAAATGCTCCTAACACAAAACCCAACCAAGATGTATGTTTAGTGGCCATATAGGTATGTACGGTTAGTCCTATACCTATTGTGTCCATAACTATATAGGATACTAACCTTTCAGCATCCCTCCCTTGGCCGACATTTTTTACCCTGTAAGCAGATGCTATGGGAGTCAGAGCATTATTATAATAATACTACGACAAAACCCAACCAAAGTGTAGTGCATACCTTCATTCGGAATGCTGCTGTAAATCTTAATCACATGCTAAGGCTGGCGTACTGTAAGTTGATGTGGATTGTGGACAGCCTAACTGTAAAAAACATAGCAGGGCAGATGGCGCTGATCTTGTGGATCATGGATACCGTTTACAAGCATATTGTTGGTTCCTTTCGTGTCTCTCGTCTCTCCTTGTCCGACCTACATCTGAATCGTGTCGTAACAGACGAATAATTATCGTAGATGTACTAATTGTTGCGTCGTGTTTCGTCATCTGTTGCTACGCTAAGGAGGTGTAATTAATGCGTACAAATAATGGACATTCAGTACGCCAAGTCGCCAACAGCTGTTTAAATCCAGGTCTTGTAATCCTCCAAGATCATCTGCGTTTCGTCGTCTCTCCTTGTCCGACCTACATCTGAATCGTGTCGTAACAGACGAATAATTATCGTAGATGTACTAATTGTTGCGTCGTGTTTCGTCATCTGTTGCTACGCTAAGGAGGTGTAATTAATGCGTACAAATAATGGACATTCAGTACGCCAAGTCGCCAACAGCTGTTTAAATCCAGGTCTTGTAATCCTCCAAGATCATCTGCGTTTCGTTTTCGCTCTTCTTTTGTTTTTCTCCTTCCTCTTCGTGTCGTTTCTGAGCATAAGTTTTAAGTTTGCACTCTTATTTACCGCGAATCTTCCTTTTTTCTCTCTATCTCTCTTGTTTATTGACAGACTAAAACGCAGTATTATTTGGTTTCTTATTTTGCTTATTTAATTGTGATCATTATGCTGATATCAGAATCCTAATGGAGAAAATAAGAGCGCACTGGGTCTCGCACGACATGAAAAGGACCGCCTCATTTAAGTGACTGACTGATTGCTGTTCCCCCCTGTAACGGATTGACTTTATTAGCTATGAAAATGCGTCACGCTCCCAATATGCTCCTCAAGTAACACTTTACGATTGAGGGAGTTGGCCATGAAACTTGATGATGATGTTCATGACAGAGAACGGACGAATTGAAAGAGCAGAAATTTTTAATGAATAAAGGCTGTTTTACTCTGAATAATTAAGCCAAGGGAATAACCTAACCAGTAGGAAGACAGCTGAGTTCTTCACGTGCAATTCTAACAAATTTAGTATAGACGAATTTTGTTTGTGTTACTGAAAACGTAAAGTGCATGCACACACAAAATTGAGGCGTATATTAAACTCAGATTTCACTTTCAAAGAAAGCAGACTCATGATTAGGCCTAGTTCCTCTGAAAATCAGTTTTATGTGCAATTAACGACCTCCTCATTTGGTTTCATCGCTCACCGGAAACTCCAGGAGGCTTCTTTGCCTCCCGCAACCACAAAGAACAAACAAACTATCAAACGAACACCGTATGACTATCGTTACCGAGGTACAACGTCAATCTTCTTATCGTACACCGATGATTAAGCCTAACTGAGCTCCTCTGTTCAGTCTAGGCAGACCGACAGTGATGACCTTTCGCCTTTCATCAGCTCATTTTAATCTCTTCTTATCTAAGCCACCAAATTCTTTAATTTTTCCTTTCTCTCATTTTCACCCATTTCAAGAGCGAATGCTCGATTCCTTCTGCCTTACCCTGTTTCAGTTTATAAATGTCACCCCATAAAACAACTACGACTAAATGGGAAAATGTCTGCGTTCCATCCCCTTCGTGCAGCGCCTGTGGCGTGGTTGGTATGGTGTTGGCGTCCCACCTCGGTGATCGCGAGTTCGATTCTCGGCCATTCCATTGAGGAGTGAGAGATGTGTATTTCTGGGGACAGAAGTTCACTCTCGACGTGGTTCGGAAGTCACGTAAAGCCGTTGGTCCCGTTGCTGAATTACCGCTGGTTCCATGCAACATAAAAACACCATTAAAAAAAAAAATCCCCTTCATGCTATGTTATTTCAAGTTGTTCTTGAGTTTTCTTTTAATACTTTAATGGACCTTAGTCAAAGATTCCAGAAATAAATAGTTTTCATCTTTAATGTACTAATTATCTCAATCAAGTTATGGACAGCTATGAATTATTAATGATACTCGTGAATACTTACAAACCCAACGAATAAAGAAAAAGTAAATAATGAAAATTTGCCAATTTATATTTAAGCAATAGATGTTTAATAATGAACCCAGACTGCTTAAATATGCTCACATTATTGCAAACACTTCATAACGGTACCATAGGTAAGATATACAGAGAGAGAGAGAGAGAGAGAGAGAGAGAGAGAGAGAGAGAGGGGGGGGGGGGGGGGGTCGAAATATATGCTAAAAACTCCAAGTGTTTGCAACCGCTTGCGTACCCTCCGTGTAGCAGCTCATTCAAAGAAGCAAGTAACGAACCCAAGTGTTTAATTAGACGAGGTTTAATTGCTGCTCGACGAAGGAATGAGATGATTTATAACGGCCGTTTTTTGGTCGAAGGAACAGCTTCGTTACGGTCCACTCTCTTTACAACTTCTTGTGGTCCATTGTACTGTACTGCTTGTTTATCGGCGTGCATTAGCTGATTAGCATTAGTAGTTGTAGTAGTAGTACTAGGGATCTGTCTCTGAAACGGCTCTCGACATATTCTTTGTGGTCGTCTTCCTCCTATTCCTCTTCTCTTTCTGGGTCACTTGTGTGTATATTTACATTTACCTCGTCTTACTCTCGATACAGTTTAGGCCTGTTTTTCTTCTTCCCATCGATATTCTATATTATTTTATAAAATGTTGTATCCCCAGAAAAAGTAATAGTATATTGCTTTGTATTTGCAGGAACGAGGCCTACCACAACTTCGGAGTTCAAGACACGCCCTCACCTAAGGACAGCTGGGTCAATACTAAGCAAAAAGAGTATAGACCGAGCTATGATGAAACCTCCAACAGGAATCACGGCAAACGACCTCCTCTAGTCAACCCCCTGCAGAGGGCTAGACCCTCAGAGTACCCTCTCAGAACGAAGACGGGAGAGATACTCCAGCTAGGGTTTGCCAGCGGTCACCCTCGACCAGTTAATCACAATAGAAATAACCCGTTTTCTCGAAGACAACAAGCGCCCGGTGGTGGGTATCCCAGCGGTGGCTTTACCACACATAGGCCTAGTGGTGGATATCCCAACGGTTTCTTTACTACCAAAAGGCCCAGTGGTGGATACCACGGCAGTATTTTGACGACCCCAAGACCGAACGAGCCCAGGCAGCGACCTCCAAATAATTCGGGCCCAAGACGACCAACTAGGACGCAAGTCGCAGCGAGAGTCGTGACGAAACGTCCGTTCGAAGGCGGTGGCGGCGTCGTCAGTCAAGCGCATCACCAGAAGGGGATGCCTGGGGGAAGAAGGAGTGGGATCCAAAGTGTAATGATACAGAGACTCGGGTCTTCCACTTTAAGAGGTCCTGGTCCCGGCAGACATACGGTTTTCAACTCGCGGCCGGTCAAGGGACACCGACCCCTTCAGATGGTCAGGTAGGCTTTCTGGTTTGTTGTAGTCCAGCAGTGTTTTAGGCCTATGCAATGAGAATTCACATGCATACATTCATGTCATGTATTATATGGATATTGGAGATATGGAACTCAAGAGTAAACATAATGGATGATGTTAGTATGAGAGGATATTGTGTTAAAGATAGAAACGAAACTGTCTGTGGAAGCCAAGGTTGAAATGTATGACTGGAGTGTCGAGCCAAATCGCCTTTATGGAAGTGAAGTGTGAATGTTGAATGTAAATAAGACAAAGGAAATTAAATTTGTTGAGATAAGCTGTTGTTGCAGGTATAGAGTAGGGAGAATTGAAGGGATAAGAAACATGGAGGTACAAAAAGGGAACAGTAAAATAGTTAGTGTAGGTGAAGATAATGAAATGGTTTTCTGAGATGAAACAGGTCAGTGCCTAGAGACTGAGCAGACGCACGCATATGGTCAGAACCCATCACCCACTTTCCACCTAGGTGAGATCTGGAGGAGCAAGGCAATGGCTGCTGATATCCCAACAAGCAGATCTTTGCACACCACCCCTAGCTTAAAGAAATAGTAAGTTATCTTTCCAGTGACTATCACAGCCTTAGCAAGGCCTTAATTTCCTGGGAACGAGGGATTGTCAGGGAAGTTGGGGTTGAGGAAGGGCCAGGCTCCTGATGACTCAGCTATATAGTAGATTCACATCAGCCGTGCATCTGATGTCCAGGCCAGCCCCTTACGACACTCCTGATTGGCTGTTGATAAGCCAGTCTGTCACAGGGCTGGAAACTCTCAGTCTCTCTCGAGAGTTCACATAGGCAGGATGTATGTTCCACCTTTCCGTAGGGATACTTTTGAAAGACGTATTGCTCAGGAGAGGTGGAACATACATCCTACGTATGTGAACTCTCTCGAGAGACTGAGAGTTTCCAGCCCTGTGATTGGCTTATCAACTGCCAATCAGAAGCGTCGTAAGGGACTGGCCTAGGCATCAGATGCACGCTTATGTGAATCTATTATAGTTTCATTTGTCTGAATGAGGCTTCATCCACATTTCAGCGATTAAAGTATGAATGTGACAGGGATCGCTTTCTTGTTTATTCGTGCAAGCAAGCATCTTTTGAGGGAAGAAATGTTAACATCGAAAATATTCATCCTTATTGTCTAACTTCACAACTGCAACAGGTCCCGTTTTCCTGTGGATCGCATAGGCACAGCGACAATGGGAGACAGTGGGGTGGTCCTGCCAACGACGAATACCGACGAAAAACAGGAGGAACCGCGTAAGTGATTCTGAGTCTTTGTTGATGCAGTCAAGCAGAATTTCCTAATAAAACTTTTGCCTAAGTTTCACCAAAGAGATTTTTTGCGTTCACTACCTTGCAATAGTTTTGTTAAAAATAATTTTTTTTTTTCTAAATGAAGACCGTTTTCATACGAGCCTGGTTTTTGTATTCAAATGTGCCAATTAGAGTTGCCATATTTCCTCTAAGCTACTTTAATTATGTCTTTTAATATTTCATCCTAGCTTAAGTGGTTGTACGTATCAAATTGCGCGGGTACGATAATATATAATTGGCGTATTTTATTATGCGTCTTCCTTGAGTCATTAAATATTTTCCATCAAAGCTTTAGCATTTTATGGAAGTTCCACCAAAGAAAGTTACTATATTTTACAATGAATCTTTTTGGAGTCACCTGGAAGCTATATCAATTATCTGGAGTTCTGATAAAACTGAGTGTTTTATGAAGATGTCCCATTTTCTATCAGAGCTTTAACATTGATTATCAAAGTTCTAATTAAAGTCGCTTCATATTAAAATTCAAGTTCTAGAGTCACCTCAAAACTAAACTTCCCAAAGTTGTGACAAAATTTAGTGTTTTATTACGATCCATCTCTCCCTTCCAGTGTACATCACGGGAATAAGTTACGAGGACTATGACACCGAGGAGTTGCCGGATTTCACCGGATTTCCCAATTACGACGTCGCTGGTGTTGGCCAAGGGGGTTCCTCAGGTCCCGCGATGGTTTCTGGAGCCACTGGAACTCAGCTGAGGAATCAGGCTCTGCAGAATCCAGGAAACCTCGGTAAAAGAATAAAAGTTTCTCGTACTTTTTTTTTTTTTTTTTGGTAAGGATATCTAAGTTTATTATGCAGATTTTATTTGATTTTGGGATTCTTTCCGAATTCTTGCAGATAAATAGACCTTACTTAGACTCCATTTTTATCGTTCGCCGAATGGAATTGAGTATACGATTTAGGCCTAAGGCACAAGCGCTTGGACTTATGAGGTCATTCAGTGATGAAAGGGATACTGAGAGTGAAGAAGGTTTGAAAGGTGAAACAGGATGAAAACTTCACAGTTGCACTATGAATGTGAGATGGAAGAAAGAGAATATGGAAGGAATTGGCGTAAACATGAATGAAAGGGAAGAACCCAAAGTAATGCATACAGTGCACCGCGTGAGTTGCACTGACGGCACTGACCCCCTTTTGACTTTAATTAATGAAGTATCCAGTTCTTTTGGTCAAAATCTCATGACTCCAGCTATTTCGTTAATTACAGCATTCAGCCTGATGTTCTTTATACGAAATGTAGGCAAACTCAATCATAATTTATTAATTAACCTATTTATTTGTTTTGCTTATTTGTTAATTACTTACTTATCTACTTATCGTCGTCTTTGGGCAGAAACAGACGCCGCTTTCGAGAAGAGCGACTGGATGACCCAAGTGAGTGACGTCATGTCCGGAGTATCCAATCAGCTGCCGAGCATAGAGAAGGCGGTGACCACCATGTCCTTCATGGCCTTCGGCATCTTCATGGCCAACCTTCTCCTGCAGGCTGTGGTCAACGTGAGTCTTAACTCCCCCAAATTTCGAGAGGTCCTTTATTCCTCGCACCGTTGGACTGTGGATTTCGTGCAGTTGGAACTTCAGTAGTTCAAGCTGTTCTCCTTTGCATTTTAATACAGTTTTATCTGTTTATTAATTTGTTAATTTATTAATTTTTTTTTTAACAAGTGAGATCTCTTCTTTCTGCATTTCCCTTTGCCTTCTCTCGCCTCCTAATGAGCGCCATAATATTCTTTGGAAGCCTGAATTTCAAGTCAGTGGGCGCCTATGTGGGCTGTTCCGTATAATATTGGTTTTTTATCTCCTAATAACTACTAATAATAACAATAATAATAATAATAATAATAATAATAATAATAATAATAATAATAATGAGCCTCCGTAACGAGGCTATAATATTGACAATTAAAAGCCACAGTAGTGTTAAAAATATATTATTGTACAATGCTAAAAATGACTAGGAGAGACTTTCGGGTATTGCTCAGTAGGACTGAAGAGGGATACGGAGCAGTATCCGAAAGTCTCTCCTAGTCATTTTTAGCATTGTACATTAATATATTTTTAACACTACTGTGGCTTTTAATTGTCAATTTTTCAATAATAATAATAATAATAATAATAATAATAATAATACTTTCCAGTCCTCCTTCACCTCATTCCTGGGACGGACGGACAAATCCGACGACTCTGGGAACTTCGTCCTCGACTTGGCCAACCTTCCCATCGACCTTGACCTCGAGGAGTTCGACTTCGACAGCGGTCGATGGAAGGAGAGCTTGGAGGGGGACGAAGGGAGTCTGTCCTCGGTCAAGAAGCTGCTCAAGGTCATGGGTCAAGTTTATGTCAGCCTCCACGAGATTGCCAGGTAACGAGATGATAAGTGGTTTGGTATAATGTTTCCAATGACTTCGAAAAGTAATGCTGCTGTAGTTTTCAGTTTTGCTTATTTCAGACGCCTCGATATTATTCTGCGCAGTCATTGTTGCTGGATAATATAAAATGCAATCAAGTTATTTCGTCATACACATCTTAACTTCATTTAGATAACCAATAGTGAGACGTTATACTTGATTCGAAGCTTTGGCACTCCTGAGGGGCACAACGAAGCTTCCCTGTAGGTGGGCAGTGCTGCCAGTACACCTCTCGCGGTGCGATGTAGGCATTACTTAAGGTTCTTTGCAGCAACGTGACTCCAGCCCCTATAGCTGCAACCCCTTTCGTTCGCTTTACTCTACCTCCGTTCATATTATCTTTCTTCCGTCGTACTTTCCACCCTCTCCTAACAATGAATTCATAGTGCAACTGCTTTGAGGTTTTCCTCCTGTTACATCTTTCATACCTTTTACTGTCAATTTTCCGGCCTAAATTCTATATCAATTCAGACTCTGAAGTTACGCGGACATATTGGTATTCTTGGGAGAGAACTGGCAATGTTAATATTAGATTGAAATGTTCAGGTTTGAAAATGATCATAGCAACGATAATATTTGTTGTCCAATATTTTCTGAGCCATTTTCCGTCATTTTCATGAGCTGTCGTTGTTTAGAAACTTGTAGCATAATATCCAAGATGAAAAAGGTTACGTTTAATTGTTAAGAACAAATTTTGTTATGATAGGTGGCTATTAAAAAACAATTACAAAGAATAGAAAAGATTTCCACGAAAGAGTACATTAATTGTTTTTGAGTAGCCAGAATTAATTTTGTAAGTAATACTACATTTATTACCTAGTGTTAAACAAAAATGGTTTAAAGCCTCGTTAATAATAATAAAAAATCCATGGTGATTTGTAAATATTGTAGGTATATATTTATGTAATATTTTGTAACATCTTACTTATGTCAATGATATGTAATATTTTTCTAATAAATTATGTAATATTGTGTAACATCTAACTTATGTAAATGATTTGTAATATTTTTCTAATGAATTATGTAATAATCTGTAACATTTTACTTATGTAAATGATATGTAATGTTTTTCTAATAAAAAAAGAAGAAAATTATAGTGCCTGTACTCTCGGGAAAGCGAACTTAACGACTCTCACCTCTTTCCAACAGGGCTGGAGTCTACAACGTGGTGTCCGCCTTAGGACTGAGCCCACGGGGACTCGTCGGACTCCCGAGGGCGCCGAAGACCTGGCGCCGGAGTGCCTTAGGCGCCTCCTGTGCGAAGGGCACCACGTCACGGCGCCGTATTTCAAGGACGCTTCGTCCTACAGACTCCTGCCTTTTTGGACGTAAGTAGGTGATGGAGGACTCAAGGTATAGTATACGTATACCTTGGGAGGACTAAGAAGAAAGGGTGGGTGGGGGGTTGGAGATTTTGGGGGCGGGAGGGTGAGTAGACCCAGGGATTATGATTCATATTCTCTCCTTGTAGCTTTATAGCAATATAAATTTTTTTAATTCTTCTAGTCTAGGTCAGAGTCGGTTTTGAATAGATTAGGGTTTTGGAAATTATAGAATTTTCCTTCTTTTAAAACTTGTTTTTTTTTTTTTTTTAGAAAACTCGAATTTTTCCTATTAAAACTCAAGTCATTCCATTGCCTCATTTCTCACTCAGTCTGGGCGCGATTTGCCCTTTAGAAAATTTTTTAAAATGACGGCTATAGTTTGATGATTTAATTTACACATTTGATTTCCAGCCTGACCAGATATAATCATTAGGAATTATTGTCTCGCGGAAACATTGTTGACGTATCTCTCTCTCTCTCTCTCTCTCTCTCTCTCTCTCTCTGTTTCAGTTTGGGCGCGAGCTGGCTCTCCGGCAACTCGAACATGCCCCGCCTTCTGGAGGAGCTCCGCGCCGAGGTGGCGGGCCAGCAGGGCCTCCCCTGCGAGGCCCTCTTCCCGGATTGCAACGACACCGAGGTCGTCGACGGGTTCCTGGAGAAGATCAGGAGAGGTATGGCGGATATCCGGGAGGGGGAGGGGGAGGAGGGGCCTCTTCCTCCGTCAGATGGCGTTTCTGGGAGGGTGCTGGTGGACGCTGCCTTGGAGTCGAGTGGTGTCCAAGAAGAAGAAGAAGAAGAAGATGATGATCCGGATGTTTTGTCGCCAAATAATGAGACCGACTCCCACGGTGACCAGACGACGATGGCGCCAATGCTTCTCAGGGGTACAGAGAGCCCTCTTTTAGACTTAAACCTAAAAGAAGAAGAAAAAGAAGAAGAGGAAAAAGAAGAGGAGGAGGAAGAGGAAGAGGAGGAGGAGAAGGAAGAGAAAAAACAAGAAGAAGAAGGAAACATTTCAGAGCTGCCATAATGACACGCCAGCCATCTACCGCTTCGTTTCGAACTGTATGAAGTCCATCTAGGGTTGAGATAATAAGCCAAGTCCAGTTTATACCCCGAAGTTAACCTTATCCATCTTGTCATGACACCAGACCCTCTCACGTCATTCTAATAACACATATAACTTGAAACCACAGATCAGCCGAGAGTGATTTGCATCGGTAACCTGGCGTCCGGAGAGAGAGAGAGAGAGAGAGAGAAAATTTCATGTTTGGGCAGGCGATTGTGGGTAGCGTTTACAGCGAAGGGTAAAATTCTACGTAGGAATTTTCACTTCTTTCCAAAATAAATAAAAAAAAATTGTTGTAGAAATTCTACAATAATGTACGTGTCTGGTATTTATTGTGAGTCTCTTAAATAGGATAAGATGATCTCAACTGTATATAAGGAGTGTTTCTTTTTCTATTAACGAAGCATTTGTTAAATACCAAATCCAATGGAATGAACGGGCAACTGGGAAACATTGGGATCTATTTCATAGAAAGTTTATATCAGATCCAACAGGGTTCACAGAAAATGCTAAAATCAGCTACTTGGACAGACAACGCCAGATCTAATTAGATGGACAGAAAATATTACATGAAGAATGAACAGAAAACACTACATCGAGGAGACTGGACAGGAAATCTACATCAAATTGACTGGACAGAAAATACAACAACTACACTGACAGAAAATACTGCAACCAGGAGACTGGAAAAAAAAAAAAACTAGGAGACTGCTCAGAAAATACTACTTCAAATAGACTGGACAGAAAGTACTACTTCAAATAGACTGGACAGAAAATATTACAACAAATGCACTGGACAGAAAATACTGCAACCAGGAAACTGGACAGAAAATGCTAAAACCAGGAGATTGGACAAAAAAATACTACAACCAGGAAACTTGACAAAAAACATATTACATCAAATAGACTGGGCAGAAAATACTGAACCTGTCAGAACATAAGGAAGGTAATGGTAGTATTAGAACCGGCCAGATGGATATATGTACAGTACAGGATCCATTAGGAAGAACTAGAAAGGATGTGACGCCAGAGATATGTGATTAACCTAATATTATTTTTCCAGAACATAAACGAATTACTGGAGTATTTTCCTTAAGATGTAAATAGTCTGTAAATAGTTTCATAACCTTCAAACTAACGTATTTTATTTTATATTTTTCGAATCTTAATAAATTGGTAATTCTCGAGTACTGAATTTTCCATCATTTGCAATAAAAAATTTTTTATGAATATTTTATGGGAAGATAAAGAATACAGCATACAGCAGCAAATGTTTGCTTTGTATATTGTTTTTTTTATAATATATAGATATAATATTATATATAATATATATATATATATATATATTATATACAATAGACACCACCTGGCAACATTGAATACCAAAATTATGAATATAACCAAGTGTAGAAATGACACGCGCCCAGTTTACAAAACTTATGAATATATTTTATTAAAAGCATTCGCAGAGGAACCACCATCCTATAAAATTTGAATTTAAGTAACGATACACCAGTAACTGAAAATAGATGACAGGTTATCAGGTCTAATTTTTACATTTATGAAACGCATGAGCCGACAGTTATACATTTGATTAACTTAAATGATTACCTAAGGCCAGGCCTGATTGAACAGGGTGTCCATAAAGTCCCAGTACCATTACAAGTATTTATAGCTCAGAATGGTGCTGGGACTTTATGGACACCCTATCTACACAAATAAAACTCAAGGGGGACAAAAAAGTGGACCATAACTCAGAGGGAAGCTATACACTCGCCTTCTGAAAAGGGTAGATTATAGGAATCAGACGAATCCATCACACAAATTCCTCGATGCGTTCGATTTCCGCCAGGACCTGGGAAGGGGGCACGGGCCTCTTCTGGCTTCCTTTCCTGACCTTGGCCTTGACCACTTCTGGGTGGACCGGCCTCACCAGTGGCTTCTTCTCAGGGGCCTTCATCCTCCACACGACGCGAAGACCCTGTGAGAGAGAGACAACAAATGAAGTCCTCGATGCTTAGAGAGATAGATGACAGAATCTGTACAGAGGTCCTACAGATGATTATCCTGCTAATGCCCTTTTACTTACTGCTTGCTAAGATTTAGGATGATGGTCCTAATTGGTCACAAAATAGCTAGGGGATTCAATGCTCCTACCGATAGCAAGGCCAATAAGTGGTCCCACAAATGGGAAGGCCACTAAGTTGCCCCACAGATAGCAAGACCACTATGTTGTCTCACAATAAGCAAGACCACTATGTTGTCTTACAAATAACAAGACCACTATATTGTCTCACAATAAGCAAGACCACTATGTTGTCTCACAATAAGCAAGACCACTATGTTGTCTTACAAATAACAAGACCACTATGTTGTCTCACAATAGCAAGGTCAGAAAGCTGTCCCACAAATAGCATGACCACTAAGTTCTTCTACAAATAGCAAGGCCACTGAATGCTTAAAAAAAATGGGTCTCGCCACATTGTCATAAATACGCAAAAAAAAAAGAAAAAAAAAATCAAACAAACTTTAACGTAATTACAACAAATGATAACATCCCTAAACTCTAAAAACATCAAAGGTCCAAAGTGGTCGATAGCAAGGGTCGTGAGTAATAAAGAAGGTAGTGTGTTCATTAAAAACAGAGAGAGCCATCATTGGTCTCCAAAACAGAGATCTATCACAATACGACTCTTGAATATACTTCACTTGATAATGAATCTTCCTCTCACTCATCTGCGTATTTTTAACTACTGGGAACACTATACATAAGCATCAACCGTGTAGACAGAAAATATTTAACTTTCTGATTATCAGTAAGTATATCTTAGCTTAACCAGACCACTGAGCTGATTCACAGCCCTCCTAGGGCTGGCCCGAAGGATTAGTTATTTTTACGTGGCTAGGAACCAATTGATTACCTAGCTACGGGACCTACAGCTTATTGTGGGATCCGAACCACATTATATCGAGAAATGAATTTCTAACACCAGAAATAAATTCCTCTGGTTCCGCGTTGGCCGAGCCGAGAATCGAACTTCGGACCACCGGATTGCAGGTAGCCGAGCGCGAAATCCACTCGTTCCAGCGAGGAATTTCTGATTATCAATAAAATTTGCTAATGAAAATGGCTGAAATCTCTTGCTTCGACAGCACCTAAATTCTAACTGTCGTATCTCATTTCACACTTCAAAACACAAAGAAGAAGAGGAAGGCTCACCCCCTCATTCTGGAAATGACGTTTGTACTTAGTAGAGGCGATGTAGGAACACTTGACCGTCGAGACAACGGCGTTCATCAAATTCTTCGCAGCCTGGATCAGAGACGTCGCCGAATCCAGCTGTAGAATGAAAGGAGTCAATGAATAATATGAATAGACAGGAGATGGCGGAATTTCCTAAAACAAACGTTAACTTGTTGTTATTATTATTGCTATTATTTACCAAAATCCTATAATCGCATGAGTTACTAAATTGGTGAAAAAATTCACACTTGATGTCAATTGTAAATATTTATGAAAAATATACATTTACATTTGCACTAGTTTGTTTTCACAATAATAATAATAATAATAATAATAATAATAATAATAATAATAATAATAATAATAATAATAATAAAGTTTTAAATTTAAATATAATTATGTACATTCACATAACTGTGGATTTGTTTCTCCATTTGAAGACTCTTGCTACTACGAGGATTTTTTAATAATAATAATGATAATAATAATATAGAGAGAGAAATCATTATTCACTTCCCCCTAAAACTTTGATTCAGTAGTAAAATAGAAAAACGTCAAAATAGTAAACTACAGAAATAATCGTCCCAAGACCAAACTTAAAAGAAATAAAAAAGATGAAACGAATAAAAGGTCACAACAGACCCCGACGGCGTCACTGGGAACACTCACAGCAGACACGATGAGGTTCCCGGAGATGCTCTGGACGTCGGCCTTGACCTTCGAGGTGATGCTTAGCTGGTGGCAATAGAGGGCGATGCGGTCCAGGTAGGCCAGCATGTCCTTCTTGGTCGAGGACTCGGGGCACTTCTCGGCGATCTCCCGGGCCAGCTTGTCCAGTTTCGTGCCGGCCATCGAGATCTTCTTGGCCGCCTCGATCACGTCCATGGTGGTCTTCAGGGAGCCTCGCCCCCTGCGGAGGAGGGGGAGAAGAAGAAGGGCCGCGGCATTAGACTCACTCGGAGCCCCCAAGACATCAAGTGCCTGAAGGACAACATGGTCAAGGGGAAGGTGAAACAGTCACGGGAACACAGAAGCAGAGAGAGAGTATCCCCAAGAACGAGGCATCAACACAGAAGCAGAAAGGGGAAACAGTCATGGGAACACAGAAGCAGAGAGAGAATATCCCCAAGAACGAGGCATTCAAACAGAAGCAAGAAAGGCGGAAAACATCATGGGAACACAGAAGTAAGCGAGAGGAGTATCAGCCAAGAACAGGCATCAACACAGAAGCAGAAAGGGGAAACAGTCCCCAAGGGAAACACACCAAGCAGAGAAGAATATCCCCAAGACGAGGCAAATCAAACAGCAAGCAGAAAGGGGAAACAGTCATGGGAACACAGAAGCAGAGAGAGAATATCCCCAAGAACGAGGCATCAACACAGAAGCAGAAAGGGGAAACAGTCATGGGAACACAGAAGCAGAGAGAGAATATCCCCAAGAACGAGGCATCAACACAGAAGCAGAAAGGGGAAACAGTCAAATGGGAACAAACCGAATATCGCGAGAGTATCCCCAAGAACGAGGGTCATATCAACACAGAAGCAAGAAAGGGGAAAACAGTCATGGGAAACCCAAAACAAAGGGCAGAGAAGAGAAGATCCCCAAGAACGAGGCATCAACACAGAAAGCAGAAAGGGGAAACAAAAGTCATTGGGCACAACAGAAGCAGAGAGAGAATTCCCCAAGAACGAGGGCATCAACAACAGAGCAGAAAGGGGAACAAGTCTGGGAACACAGAAGCAGAGAGAGAATGAATCCCCAAGAACGGGCTCAACACAAAGCAGAAAGGGGAACAGGTCATGGGAACACAGAAAGCAGAGAGAAAGGGGGAATATCCCAAACGAGGCATCAACACAGAAGCAGAAAGGGTAACAGTCATGGGAACACAAGAATCAGAGAGAGAGAATCCCCAAGAAAAGGCCATGCAACACAGAAGCAAAAGGGAAACGTTCCCCAATGGGAACACCAGAAGTAGAGAGAGAATATCCCCAAGAACGAGGCATCAACACAGAAGCAGAAAGGGGAAACAGTCATGGGAACACAGAAGTAGAGAGAGAGTATCCCCAAGAACGAGGCATCAACACAGAAGCAGAAAGGGGAAACAGTCATAGGAACACAAAAGCAGAGAGAGAATATCACCAAAAACCTGAGACATCAAGTACTACCTGTAGAAGGGAAAGGGGAAACAGTCATGGGAACATAGAAGCAGACAGAGAATATCTCCAAAAACCCGAAACATCAAGTACCTGGAAACACATAAGCAGGGACAGAATTCCCAAAACCCGAGGCATCAACACAGAAGCAGAAAGGGGAAACAGTCATGGAAACATAAGCAGAGGAATTCACCGAAGCATCAACACAACAGAACGAAACAGTCATGGAAGCACAGAAGCAGAAAGAGAATTCCCCAAACCCAAGGCATTAACACAGAAGCAGAAAGAGAAAACAGTCATGGGAACACAGAAGCAAAAAGGGGAAACAGTCATGGGAACACAGAAGCAGAGAGAGAGAATATCCCCAAAAACCCCGAGATATCAAGTACCTGTAGAACAATGTCAATGGAAAGGGTAAAAACAGTTATGGGAACACAGAAGCAGAGATCAAGTACCTGGTGAAGTCCGTCATCTGCATCATGATGGTGGAGATGTGTTTGGCCAAGGCGATGATGTCGTTCCCGGAGTCGTCCCACTTGGACACCTCCTTGTCCAACTTCTTCTTCTCCTCCTGGAAGTTCTCGACCTGCGTGTTGAACAAGGAGAAGGCGGTTGTTGACTAGGGTTTTATCAATTACGTATAGGATTTCGCTGGAGACACAAGTGTGTCTACGGGCTGCTCTATGAGCAAGAGCCTGTGCTGATTAACAGCTCTCCTAGGGCTGGCCCGAAGAATTAGATTTTTTTACGTGGCTAGGAACCGATTGGTTACTTAGCAATGGCACCTACAGCTTAGTGTGGGATCCGAACCACATTATATATAGAGAAATTATGCATCTCCCCCTTCTCTGCTCTCCTATTCAAGTTCCACACTGGACGAATGGGTTGCGCACTCGACTGCCAATCTGGTAGCCCGAGTTCGCGCCCGGCTGGTGCCAATGCGGAATCAGAGGAATTTATTTCTGGTGATTAGAAATTCATTTCTCAATGTAATGTGGTTCGGATCCCACGATAAGCTGTAGGTCCCATTGCTAAGTAACCAGTTGGTTCCTAGCCACGTGAATAAAAATCTAATCCTTCGGGCCAGCCCTAGGAGAGCTGTTAGTCAGCTCAGTGGCCTGGTTAAACTGAGATAGTATACTTAACTTTGCTGTCCTATTCAAGGTTCCCGGGATAGCATAACTTTCGTTAAATCTGCCAAAAACACAAACTTATAACCAAACAAGACACTCACCTCCACGGCGATCTTGTCCTTGTCTCTGTCGCTAAGGTTCTTCATGGCATCCCGCGCGGTGGTGATGCCCGTCACCTCTGGGTATTCGTCGATGGCTTGGATGTCATCCGTCGACAACAGCACTGTGGAGGGAGGGAGGGGACATTTTTAGGACGTCTGCAAAGGATCTGGAGGAGGTAAGGAGTGTCTGGGGAAGCCAAGGATGGAATGTGTGGATGGGTAGTTGAGCCAGCTCTCCTTTATGGAAGTGAAGTGTGGATGTTGGACGCGGATAATAGAAAACGTCTTATTTGTGAAAACAAAAAAAATTGAACTTTATGCAAAATAATAATTTGTGATGATGATGAAACAGAATGAAAATAACTTTGACTATTAAACTGCTAATATTAAATGAAAATTCTTTTAAAAAATAAATATATGTATATATATAAACACCGATGAAACTGAATTAAAAAGTCATGATGATAAAAGAAAAGAGCAATAAATAGGATTGATGAAACTGAAGGGAAACTTATCAAGAAAACTGAAAAGAAAACATGACTAAAAAAACTGACGAAACTAAATGAAAAATGCGCGAATGAATATGAGAAGCAATGAGAGATGCGCCGAAAGAAACAAGAACACGAACAATCATAACTAGTCTACAGCTAAGTAACAGAACGAAAATCCACGAAGGAAGACGAAAACAAATGAACAACGAAGACAACGATGCCACAGGAATGAACAAAATAAATTAGAAACGAGAGTCTGAAAGGAAAGAGAGAGAAAAGAAATCCTCCTCACTGCTACTCCTAATGTTGATTCTCTCCGGAAGAGGGTTGGTAACGAACTCCTCCGGGTCGAGTTCGTCGTCTCCTCTGTTCATGACGACCGCCAGTCGAATCTCCCTCACCCCGTCGTACACGAGGTGCGACGCGTCGATGAAGTCGTTCTCGTCGATGTCCTTCGACGGGTCGTCCCTCATGGTCGTCGATACGATGTCGACGCAGTTCCCGAAGTTTGGAATAGCTGGAAAGGATTCATTTGGATTACTGTAGGCCTAGTGGTTGGTTTAAATTTTTGGACGGGTCGTAAGTATTGTTAGATGGAGAAAGGTATATATGAGTCCTGATGTGGACCTCGAGACTGACTAACCGAAAGAGTAGATTTTCCTCGTGTAGGTTTAGCTACAGTTGTAGGCCTATCGTTGCTACAACGACAAATTACGTAATAAAGCAAAAAATATAAATGAGCAAAACTGGGGAAAATATACCTAGAATTATTTAGAAAACACGTACTATGTCCGCCATATTTATGACTGAATATTTACTATTAACATTGAAGTAAGCGGCAGCGAACACATTGCCTTATCTCACCTTTATCTCTCAGCATCTCAACCGCCTTCAGGACCTGCTCGGTGTAAAGGCAGGGTTCGTAGTCGTCCATTTCGGCGCTGACGACGTCGCACACGCGGCTCGAACGACCTCGAATGGCGCCAGCCACCCGCTCGAAGGTGTCCAGGTCGCCTTCGCTGATGGCCTGGACGCAGGCCTTGACGTCTTCCAGGATGTGGTTCTCTGCCACGGGGATAAAGGTGTTCTGATATGTAGTCTAAGTCGAAGCCAAGTTGAATTGTTAAGTCGTATATGTATTAACGGTTAATTCGGTCTTAATACTGATTAATGAGGCCTTCTTTAAGCTGCCGAATTTCTTTACCGTTTCGTTATCCCTCAGGTCATGTTCTTTTTAACTAGCGATCAGTATCACTATATGTATAATATCGAGATATTTAAGATTGAAAGTTTTAATACCCTTTTCTCTATTTCCTATAGGTTGGACTAGATTATGTTTACTGAGTTGCTTTTCAACAAAGCTCTTATAAAGAAAAGGACGAAAATGGAGAGACAAATTGCAACGCAAAAGTAGCATCATATACGCGAAATGTCTAAGGGACGAAGGCCGTCTCTAGACTAACAATTTCCTTCCTTGCAAATGTGGATCTCAAGAGCAAAATAACGGAGTTAGAAAGGTCTATTTCACATAATAATAATAATAATAATAATAATAATAATAATACAGGCTTCGAGTGACCAACCGGAGACAGCCAGGAAGTCGTCGACCGTTGTGATGTCATCGACGGATTCGATCAGAATTCGCAGTTGGTTCTCCCAGGCTTCTTTGAAAGAGTCCATGTTCTCTTGGGCCACCTGGCAACCGGAGTCGAGACGGTTCAGTCAGTTATGATTTTTTTTGTAATCCAGAGGAGGGATATCGTGTTTATTAGTTAATATTCCATAATCATGGATTACAGTCCTTATAACTGATAACTGTACATTTCTAATTAGGGAAAATGTTGTTTATTCATTAATTGTAAATGGCAAGCATGCCTATTTGTCGTCCTCCACAACAAGTCTTAACTTCTTCTTCCAGTTTATTGTTGATATTCACTCCCCTCTGGCTATATAGCTATCACTTTCCCTAGGCCGATAGCTGTTAACTGACCCTACTTTCTAATCCATCCACTCCCCTCTATAATTCCCGCTTTCTCCTTTTGGCATAAGGCCTTTAACCACCCCATAATCCCCGCATAAGAAATAGAAACAACAACAACATCGACAAAAACCACCCCTCTCCCCCGCTTAAGCAACAGAAATAATTACAACAACAACAACAAAAACCTGTCTCGTCTAGGCCTACCATGGACTTGTGCCTGAGGACGAGCATCTCGGCTGCATTGATGACCTGAGGGTACAGTTGGTCGATCTGGGACGTCGCGTATCGGACCATCTTCGTCCCATCCTCGTCGCTCGACATCAAACAAGCGAGGTTCGACACCTCTACGATGTTGCGGGCGTAATCGGCGAACACCTGATGGAGAGAGAGAGAGAGAGAGAGAGAGAGAGAGAGAGAGATCATCATGGTGCGCACTGCAATAGGTCTAGGACTCTAAACGAATCAAATTCGATAATCAAACTATAACACTTGTCCATTTTGAAGCGGAGATCGCTCCAACCTACCTTGGAGCACTCCGCTACTTTCTCCTGGTCTCCGCTTCGCGCGGCCTCCACTAGAGCCAGAAGGGGAATATCTGTAGCAACGAAGCTGTAAATATAAATAAATAGCACTAGTAACTGTCTTGATGTTTTACCGAATAGGTAAATGAATTCATTAATATATATTTTTCACCGGTGGTCTTCGTTTCCTACCCTAATATTTTAGAAAATGTACTTTTTATATATATATATAATATATATATATATATATATATATATATATATGTGTGTGTGTGTGTGTGTGTGTGTGTGTGTGCGCGCGCGTGTGTGTGTGTTAATATTATAAAATGTATATTTTAGCTTCTCCGATGATTTGTAAAACGGTGGCAAAAACTTCCTTGAAAGATATTTTATTTTTGCATCCTAATCTAACCATATTTAAGCATTCCATTCCTAAGAAGCTCATAGTCTCTCATTTCAAAATAGTTGCCAAGTTTATTACCCACACATTTACTCAAGTGGATAGGTCTACTTTGATTTAGTATAGTTATTTCTAAGGCAAGACAATTGTGCATTGTCTAGTAAAGGGATATGGGCAGATGTACTTCAACATATTTATCATTTTTAAAGTATTAACCATTTCTCGAACCGATGAACATCGACTTAGGTATGCAAAAATCTAAAACATAAGGCGATTATTAAGTTACAAAAATATGTTCCAGAGCACATCTATTACAAACCTATCTGAAACGTGATCCACAACTGCCTTGCGCAGCTGTCTGCGCAGGTCCTGCGTTTTCACGTGGACGTGTCCCAGCGCCTGGTCGAGGGCGGCTGACGGCTCCCTTTTGCCAGCCTGTATTAAATATTCGTTAAGCCTGAAGTGTCAGTATATTGATATTTGCAGTCAAACTACTTGGTCGAGGATGAACACTTTGTATTTTCTGTAAGTCTGCAAATCTCGTAAATAGTCATTCTTTTGTTTCGTAAGCTTGTGGCTCGACCATCTTTTATACTACTATAATTCTGATTTAACAATAACAGGGATATGATGATGGTTTTTAAAAGGAAATTTGAGTTACTGAGAATTTTTATAAAATATAGATTACATGCAATACCATTCTGTAACAAATGTATATTTAACATTGTACATTAATTAATTTTATTTTTATTTTATTCTTTTGTATTTATGATAAGATAAGTACTATGCAAATAATGTAGATAATTTTTTTTTATATTTTCACGTTAAAAGATAAAAAAAAATCTTTGATACTACCGTTAGTTTCGATGGCATGCCTGTACTACTACTACTACTACTGCTACTACTACTATACTACTACTACTACTACGACTACTACTACTACTACTACTACTACAACAACAACTACTACTACTACTACTTACTATACTATACTACTAACTAACTAATAATAATAATAATAATAATAACCCAATAATAATAATTAATAATAATAATGTGTACGTATGGGCCAGAAGACGACAGATTTCCCGCCAAAAATATTAGTCTGCACGGAATTTTCAGGAATCAAATGTTTCACATAATTCATGAGCTGAGTTGCACATTTACTTTTTTACTTTCAGTGATAATAAAGAATGGGGTTTGTAAATTTGAATCGAGTATAATTATAAATAAGAGCATTAATCGGGAAAAAAAATCCAGTTCCAAATTCTGGAGAAAAGACACTTGCAGTGATGCCTTGGTCTCAATTATCTGTTGGTACTTATACATAAACTCAATGGCGTTGTATACTCGTAGACTAGGGATTATTAAGCTGGGAAGAAGAAGAAGACACAAACATACACCTACATTGTCCATGTATTCCGTGAGAAGGTCCTGAAGGGCTTCCCTGACGGCGTTGCATTCGTGGACGATCCTCTGCTTGCGATCGTCCCGCGTGGAGTAGGAGTCGGCCATCAGGGCAGCTCCACTGATGATGGCTTCCAGCTGTTCCTCGAGAGTAGGCCTAGACGTCACTTCGTTGTAGTCCAGAGGGTCTATTTCAGCCGAGTTCTGGAAAGTGGGTGCTGGAAAATGCTTAAAATATCCTCATGGAATGTAAATGAGAGTTTCTTTGGAGTTTGGAATGTGCTACAACATTATATGGAGTGCACGATCGTATGGCCCTAACTGGAAAGTGGAGATTTATTTGGAAATCTTAGTTCTCAGCAAAACAAAAAATCACTGTCTTGATTTTAGTTATCTATAACATCCTGTATTCATCTGTACGTTGACACTTGATATCGTTAGGTAAACAAAGCAGCAAATCCAGTAAGATACCCATAATGCTTCAGTAAAGAAAGGAGCATACCACATCCATGTCTGCAGTATTATAATAAACAAAGCAGCACGTCTTATAGATAGCTGTTGTAATCCAAAACAAAGGAGAGACTTCAATTTATTCATAATGCTGCAATGATTAAACCAGTATGTCCTATAGGCTTTCCCAATGTCCTACAGCTAACCAACTAAACTGCTCTAGACCTACATCAAACACATCAATCGCCACTGAAAGTGCTCCAGCTTTTTCCTGCGGTAGGTGGCTGAGGCCAGAGGCCTTCCCCTGGGCTACGTCGTGGATCGTGTTCACGGCCTCGCAGACTTGTCGAAGGACGTAATCTCGATTGGCTTTGGCTGCTGCCAACTCAGGGTGTCGTACATAGGCCTATAAAAAAAGGAACGGACGAAAAAGTTGATCGTACTTCGATGAAAAAGATATCTTATTTTGATGGAACAAATTGCGTACATCGTCTGGGTGGAAAAGATGATCTGACATGAATGAAAAGGACTTTCTTGGATGAAAAAGAGATAATCTTACTTGCTGGGTCTTCCTATTCTTGTAGGTGATTACCCAGAGGGAAAAAAATATACAAATTGTAACTAGGGTTGTAGCTTGAATAATAATAATAATAATAATAATAATAATAATAATAATAATAATAATAATAATAATAATAATAATAATAATAATGACATCAACGACACAGGTGAAACCTGCAGAAGACATCGTTACCTTGGAAGCCGTCAGGAGAAGAGCAGAGTTCCTCTTGAGAATGGCCCTCGCTGCCGCTAGGTCATCCTGCAACCGCGGGTCCTTGAGCTCCTGCTGGCGTTTCGCCGCTTGGTTGATGAGGTCCTCTGTGTTCTGGTTGAAGATGCGGAATTTTTCCAGGAGCTCGCTGTTACTCGAGGCATTTTTCACGTTTTCCAGGTCGTTCTCGACCTGCAGTGGTCGTTCAAAATATTAGGCCTACTGTTTCTTAGCGAAGAGTGGCGTTAAGAGAACAGAACAGAACGAAGAGAGAGAGAGAGAGAAGAGAGAGAGAGAGAGAGAGAGAGAGAGAGAGAGATTAGACCTACTATTTCATAAGCGTTAAGAAAATATTCAGAATATTGCGAATAAGAGCCAAGAGAAGAAAAAAAAGAGAGGAGAGAGATTAGGCCTACTGCTTCTCATCATATAGGGAAATAAATATGGCGAATAAGAGAGAGAGAGAGAGAGAGAGAGAGAGAATAACTAGCACTTTCATGAAACACAGACAACCAATATGTATAATCTTTGCTGCCTTCTTACCCCTTTCAGCCTCTTCAGCAAGCGGTGCACATCCACCATATCGGCCAAGATGAGCAGTCGCGTGACGGCAGCCAGCAGTTTCCTGGCAGCCAGAACCATCGTTTTCCGCTTGCCGCTCGTGCAAGGGTCTTCGGCGAATTCCTTAGCACTGCTGGACATGTCCTCCCCTTGAAACAAAATACTTATGGATTCTCCTACTCTTTATTTGGTTATATACCTTAAACTGAGACTAACACTAACAGAACAGTCCCTCCCCATGCGAGGTGTCTGCCTGTCATTTCCAGAAACGTAGTACTACTTGTCTGCAAGACTGAATCTAAGAAAAACAAGCTTTTTGTTAGCTGACTATCAAGACCAGAAAATTATTTGTCTAAAACTGACACCATTCTTTGGTCCAGGTAAGAATTTGGTATTTAAGAAATATTTTTTTTTTTATCAGCTGATTCTATGACAAGGAAATTACTTGTCTGTTTTAAAACTGACACCATTAATTGGACCGTGCTCTTCCAGCCATGATATCATTTTACAGTAACACAACATTAGAAGAGACTTGTGGAATGAAGACCTAACTAGAAAATACCTTTGGCTTTGGTGTCTGAGTCGAACAAGCAAGAATACAATAATAGGCCTACCTAGCATCATAAGTCGTCACTAACCTGCTTTCTTGACTTCTTCCACGACGTCGAGCATTTCTTTGCTGACGTCGGGGTTCTCCTTAGCAATGATCTTTCCTTGCTCGATGAAATGCGATGTTGCAGCCTCAACAGCGGCCACCAGTACGTGGGCTCTTTTACTCTTGCCCTTTTTCTTCTTCGAGGACCCGCTCGAGTTGACCAGGGTTGTCACCTGAAAACAGAACGAACATCATGCCCCATGGCCCGCAGTCGTAACGTTTATCTACTACTACAAGATCATATAATCCAAATTATCCCATATTATATTCATTCATCATCATAAAAAGGCTGTTGAGCCAAGCACTGGGGTAATGTCGGCCTAAAAATAATAGTTAGAGAGGTTGGGCAAGTAGACTTGAGGGAGGAAGCGGGAATGGAGGTAAAGTAAAAGGCTAAAAAGTGGGTGAAGCCAGGATCGAAAGGGCGCTGCAGACACCCTTTATTAATGCACCACGCTAATGGTACTAAGCAACGGTGGCCCCCTCGCCCCAAATAGTTCCTGTAAATTAATCGGTTTCCCTCGTAGACTTACCTGCATCACAAGTGGCTCTAGAGTTTTTTCCACGCTCCGGGTTCTGATTTCGATGTTCTTGATGTCCCATCGAAGTAGGAGGGTCTCATGCTGCGATTCCACGGTGGGTGATTCCTCCTCATTCATTTTGGTTGGTAATTCTCCCTCCCTGGTGGAGCTGGCAGTTAAGTCCTGTGAGATAAGGAGGGATTAGCCAGAACCAGTTCACTTGTTGGGCAACTAATTAGCACCTTCCAGCTGCAGTGATTGTGAACTGTAGGCTACTGGTCATAAAAATCGTGAGTCTCGGTTACGACCACCTTAAAACATTCAAGAAACTACTGGATATTCTGTAACAAAGATTCATAACACGAAGGAATCAGAGCATACTGAAATATGGTCACTTGACTAACGATATACTTTACAACAATATGGAAGAAATGGCTACGAAAAAAACTCAAGCAATTAAAAGACTACATGAATGGGAGATGTACTTTTTATAAATCGTATTATCTTTGCATTGATATGAAGTTCCTGAAATTAATCATAAGATGTGACTAAAATCATACGCGCGCGCGCACACACACACACACACACACACACACACACACACACACACACACACACATATATATATATATATATATATATATATATATATATATATATATATATATATATATATATACACACACACACCGCAAGCTCGCCAACTTTTCTCTCTACTGCAGTGCTCTCTCCCTATACCCCCAGACGGTGTCCGTAACCGGCAAGTTGTTCGATGACAACTTGAAAATCTAACTGGAAATTGTTCGAAGCACTAATGAGATATCAATTGTAGCTTTTGAAAACGTAGCGGTTAAATTGGCAAAACTTGATTCATTTGATAGCATTACGTTTCCAAGAGTTGAACTAGTCATTAAGACAGCATTTGAACATCGCATTCGAACACTTATTTTCGGGATTCAGAATTTCAGAAATATCAGCCTGTCAGTGTCAGTGTCAGTAGAGCCTGAACCTTTGTGACGCGTGATTGTACGTTAATTGGTCGACGGGCTAGCGAGCCACAGACGTGGACCATGTTAAGATAAAGATAGATAACATGACTTGGATAAAAAAAAAAAGTTTATTTTGAAATTAAAAAGTAGTGAAAGCGTGTAATATGAAAGTGACAGTTCATATAACGAAACAGAAAACTGTAGACCTAGGCCTATAGAGCGTGTGTTTAACGAGGTGTTAGAGTGGTTGTCAGTGCATAAAGCCTAGATAACAGCAATTTATTAAATTGCAAAAACTGACTTTGTTCCATTTGTATGTGAAATATCCCACCGAGGCAAGATCTAAAAGATTAGACCAATCAAATAAAAAAAAACGGAAATGAACAGGTGGAGAGCTTTACAGAATTCGTTGAATTGGTACCATTTTAAATGATGTTGATTCTAGGCCTAATGATAAGAAAAACGCTAAACAGGTTTTATTTTAAACCTAATCATTTTAAAATCGAATATTTTGCTAAATCACTTTAAAATCGAACCTTTTGCTAACCATCTATAGATAATAAGGCTTGAAAATATATAATTATCAAATTTAATATTACGTCAGATTCAACCTAGTATGCTAACCCCGTTGGTATATTAAATTTCACATCAAGAAAAAATACCTTGGAAATCATTATAATTCCCCGCCACAAAACCTAAATAACGCAACGTGAATTTGAAAATTGAATTGAAAGTGACTGTAAATCAAATTTGGTTTCGATGAGGTGCACGAGCAATGGCCTGATTGTTTTTTTTTTTATTTGTTTTTTTCTAGTAGGTGTAATAAGACTAGGCCTAGACCGTCTGAAACTTTTCACGGGTGCAGAGTTGGTCTCTCACCGAAATTGAGGGAGAGCTCTCCATTTCGTGATTTAATGTACAGAATCTGATTTGTTGTTTATTGCTCGTTTTCCGTTATACTTGCGAAATTCGCTAAAAGCGTTACCGCTATATCGGCTAAAAATCCTCCTCGTGTCCTTATTTATGAAGGGCCTGATGGCCTGATACGTAGGCCTAATAGTCTATTATTTTCGAAGGACCAGCTTTCTACCATCACCAGGACCATTCACGTGGCCACACGTGTGTTTGTCCGTAACAGTTTATATAAATTTTCAAGAAAAAATGTATATAAACTTACTATAATTTCATGGATTATGCCTGTTAGGCATACGTAGGCCTAATAGTCTGTAGTATACTGCTGATGACAGCCGTCGCTTTCCCCGGCTGATGGTGAGTGTTAAATATGATTATTATTTAATAAGGTTATGTAATGTGATTGCAACGACATTCATCAACCTTTTTACTTTGTAGTTTTACATGATCTTGACCACTCGCACTCATGACTCATAAAGTATTGATATGTTATCAGAAATAAGAAATTAGATTAAAAAGGTAAATATTTCAAAGAACGAGAGTTTTTGGACTAATACTTATGAAAAATAATTGCTTTTCAATATCTGGACCATTTGCAAGGACTGGGCGTTTGGCAAGCAGGGTTACAAAGAACATGGAGAGAGAGAGAGAGAGAGAGAGAGAGAGAGAGAGAGACGAGAGAGAGAGAGAGATTGCTGTGTGGGGTTGGGGGGGGGGGGGGGCGGGGTTAGGGTGGCCACTTTACCTTATACCCTTAGAGGTGGTGGTTCATGAAGGTGTTAACCTTTCAGTTCTTAACAAATCGTTTGAGAAAAGGTAATTGGCTCAAATGGCCTCCAGCTTGGTTGCTGCTCTCCACATTCGATAAACTACCAGTTACCCTCCATCTCACTACTTATTATACACACACACCCACACACACACACACACATATATATATATATATATATATATATATATATATATATATATATATCGAGCTACAATGTCCTTTAATATCTAATTCGCTCTACCTCGGAATTAATATATTTTCATATATGCTTCAACCGAAGGGGAATTTTTTCTCGATAATAGACTTGCCTGGACCAGGGCGCGAACCCATGGATCCTTTCAAATCCAGGCAAGTATTATCGAGAAAAAATTCCCTTTCGGTTAAGCATATATGAAAATATATTAATTCCGAGGTAGGGCGAATTAGATATTAAAGGACATTGTAGCTCGATATATGTATATGAATCACGGAAATATGATATGACTTATATATATATATAATATATATATATATATATATATATATATGTGTGTGTGTGTGTGTGTGTGTGTGTGTGTGTGTGTGTGTGTGTGTGTGTAAGCGAATACCACAGCAAAATAGTCAGAAATCCAAGCGCTTTCGTCTTTACTAAGACATTGTCAAGGAACGAATGAAATACATTTGAAGAGAAAGTTATCATGTAAACAGCAAGATTAAGAATACTAAATGGTTAATTGTCAAAAAGGTAAAAATTAAAGAGATAATCCAGAATTATCGGATATCACACGGTCACAAACTTAAACAATAGATTTAACCCTAACAGAAACTACAAAGTATTCGTATAGTCCAAAACATGTAAAAACTGAATATATTAATTTTGTTGCTTATATTTATCTACAACTTTTTTCATTATGAAAGCATCAAGTTTAAATAAACCAAGACTTAAATTTAGAACATTTCCATTATTTGACTTGATGAAACAAGATTCAATGATATTCCTTTTAACTGTGTCATTACATGGGATTAAGGCTCTTGCTTGACTCCAGTTAATAGGATGATCTAAATCTCTCATATGCACGAATAATGCATTCGATATTTGCCCAGTTCTCACAGAATATTGGTGCTGTTTAAGATGTGAAAGAGATTTACCGGTTTGTCCGTAATAGACTTAATCACACTTTTTGCAAGGAATTTCATATATGCAGCCTGGAAGATCTTAAGGAGAATTTTTTATTATCAAACTCTTGACATTGATATTAATGAAAACAAGTTTGGCATTAGTTGTATGAAAGTTTTGGCTCTGGCGCCTGTTATTACTACTTCTCTCACCCCACCCCCTCCCCAACCCCACCAACGAAGTGCCCATCTTCACTGTGGCTTCGACCAAGGCCAACAAGAACCACGCAGTTCATATCTATTGGTCATTAGAGGGTAATGAATTTTCAATGGCTAAACTCCCCGTTGCTGAATAACCGCTGGTTCCATGCAACGTAAAAACACCATACAAACAAACAAAAATGGCAAAACTCGCAAATTAAACTTATAAGAATGGCATAGTTTGACTTATTGAATATTGAAATCAAACTTAGAAAAATGGACATAATTTGACTTATGGAATAATGAGTTAACAGATTCAACCGTTAAAATGAGGACGCGACATTAAAACCTAAGACGAGTAATGAGACAGTAGTCTTTTTAAAACGCAGTCTTGACTGCCAGACACTGCCAGACATGTTTCTCTCATTCCTTTGGACATTCGTTAATTTAAAAGTTATGGGTTGTTTGGCGAACAATGCGTGATTCTTCTCTGAATTTCCCCTTTGACTTATAACGACAGAATCATTTATGAAATGTGTTTGACATGTTTGTTGGGAAAGCGATCAGAATAATGAGATTCTAACATGAGTCTTTTAAGTAGGTGATGAAGAGGGATTTGTTGAGACTAACCTATACTATGGAGCCAAGCTTAAATATATATGAAACTTAGTAATCTATTGTAGTAAATTTACCTTTCGTGGGAAGCAAACGTAGAGGCAGAATAGGTTGTGACACAATCCTGGACGGGAAATGTTATTCGGATAACTGTAGGTGCTTACACATCAACATTTTCATACAAGCCGTTATCAGTCATATTTTCATGATAAGATAAGATAAAATGTTTAGTCATAAGATTATAACCTCGTTACTTGACAAGGAAGTTGCATGATAATGCAGCGACCACCTTTATTGATGGGTTATTTCTGTAACATTCATTCGTTAAATATACGACGAGTAAATTATTTCCCCCCATGTTTTCTGCGCATCTTCCAGCACTTGGTATTACAAGACTGCGTGTACTTGAGAAGGTTCGCTTTTTTGGACCCCCATTGTACACTGGTCCACAAATAGGCTATGCGCACAGCCACTTAATTGCAGTTAATGCCGTATGTTGTTTGAATTATATTACATAAACTAGGACAGGTTTACATGGTAAGACCAGCGGAAAACATTATTTTGTTATAATATAATTCACAGCCAGACTTATCGTTGAGTTGATTATAGAATTTAGGCCAGAGGCCAAGCACTGGGACCTATGAGGTCATTCAGCGCTGAAATGGAAGTTGACAGTAAAAGGTATGAAAGGTGCAACAGGAGGAAAACCTCAAGGCAGTTGCACTATGAATCAAGTGTTAGGAGAGGGTGGGAAGTAAGATGAATAAAGAGAATATGAAAGAAGGTACGGTAAAAGGAACGAAAGCGGTTGCAGCTAGGGTCCAAAGGGTCGCAAAGAACCTCAAGTAATGCCTACAGTGCACAGCATGAGGACCACTGTCGGCCCTAACCTCCCTATGGGGGACTTATCGTTGAAAACGAGACAAAATGAACCTACTGCAGAAAATAGGAGCTTCGTTTGAAGCTCAAACCCTGCAACAATTAAGAATTACACAGGAACCTTGATTAACGTATTATTATTGTTGTTATCCTCTGAAGTATATAAGTAGCTGCAAGTTTCCAATTAGGTTTAAGGACGACGCTCGGGTCTCATTTTTCACCAGGGGTTATGAACCTGGTAATGTGGCCACTTAGGAAAGGGGAAACAAAAAAACATCAAGGTATTTTTATTCTTTATTATTTATCACAAGTGATAGAATGAATTAAGGAATTAGAGTGCTGGGTATCATTTATCACTTAAACTTTTTATATAGGTTGTAATTAAATGGTAAATAGAATTGTTAGTCAGATATAGATTTATTAGTCAGGTTTTTCCAGGGGGTTTTCCACCATAAGTTTATTGAACTAAAATAGATTCACATCAACCGTTGATTTGTTGTCTAGGCCCGTCCCTAACGACGCTCCTAATTGGCTGTTGATAAGCCAATCACAGGGCTAGAAACTTTCAGTCTCTCGAAAGTTCACATAGGCAGGATGTATGTTCCACCTCTCCTGAGGGATACGCCTTTCAAAAGCATCCATCAGGAGAGGTGGAACATAGATCCTATGAGAGAGACTGAGAGTTTCCAGCCCTGTCATTGGCTTATCAACAGCCAATCAGGAGCGTCGTAAGGGACTGGCCTAGACACTAGATGCACGGTTAATGTGAATCTACTATAGCTACCTAATTCACTTGTGAAAGAGCGAAATTACTATTTTGCGGCAACTAGTCGTAGTGTGAAGTACAGTAACTTTACCAGGTTCCTTTCTTCTCGATAATCGTGCGTTTCTGACAGCAAAAAAGTTAAAATGTAGGCCCCTGAATTTGTTGTATTGTTTTTAAAGAAAATTTTCTTTTGGGAACCTTCATTTGTAAGCTTCTCCGAAGCTTAGAAGTACTTGTCAATATGTGGGTTTTACCAAACTGTTGATTATACGTTAATATTTATAAGTTTCTGTGAGTTTCATATAGACATTCAAAAGTTTTCATGATTCGCTTGAGTAGACGGAACGTTGGCAGGTTTTCCTGACACTTTGAAGTACATGGTAATATTTGTGAAGTTTCCAGAAACACTCTAGTAGCTTTATAGGTGCACGAGAACTGAAATTTTTGCTCTGTCTGATCTAGCATGGTTCCAGCGGATGTCAAGGCAAATAAAAGCAGAAGTAACATTGGAAGTAATATTACGACTGCTAATTCAGCTCTGTACATTGGGAAATGTGGTGGAAAGTGTTAGCTAATCGGATTCTGCCTCCATTAGGCCCATCTAACCAAATCTCTTGATGGCACAACACCCCAGGCACCTCTGTCTCTATAGTATGTTTGTAATGTTCTCTATCTCTCTCAAACACACACCAATACTTCTAATACTTGTAAGTTTCCCGGAATCTCCTGAGTACGTGATCCCTAGCTGTGACAGGAGTAAAGGTGGATGCACCGTAGAGAGGGCGGATGAGGACCGGGTCATCCGGATGGACGAAGAACACCGTAGATCGCCTGCAGGTTCTCCGACGCACTTCTTCCTCAGGAATCAGGACTTTGTGTTCCTGCCGGGGAGGAGATTTCCATCAATAGAAAATGGGTTTTTGAGAATTTTAGCAAAATCTCGCCATGCTGAATTTAAAACCATCGTTTTGATATTTTTGTTCTGTGGTAAAATTTCATATAGGACTTGACAAGGTCTGTCATTAAATCATACAAATTCAAACTGAAGACAGTACCTACAGTTAACTCTTATCTTAGTTTAACCAAACCACTGAGCTTATTAACAGCTCTCCTAGGGCTGGCCCGAAGGATTAGATATTTTTACGTGGCTAGGAACTAATTGGTTACTTAGCAACGGGACCTACAGCAAATTGTGGGATCTGAACCACATTATATAGAGACATTAATTTCTAATCACCAGAAACAAACTCCTCTGATTCCTTGTTGACAAAGTGGGGAATCGAACCCGGGACTACAAGCGCCTCAGTGGCGTGGCCAGTATGGTCTTTGCCTGTCACCTCGGTGGCCGTGAGTTCGATTCTCGGGCATGCCACCGAGGGGTTAGAGATGTGTATTTCTGGTGATAGAAGTTCACTCTCGACTTGGTTCGGAAGTCAGGTAAAGCCGTTGGTCCTGTTGCTGAATAACCACTGGTTCCATGCAACGTAAAATCACCATACAAACAAACAAACAAAAAAATTAATCCGGGACTACCGAATGGTTAGGAGAGCACGTAAGCCACTTGTCCAACGAGGAACCTAACATAGACAGTACAGCAGCAGTTCATTGGGCCTATGTAGTTTACTAGAGTTATAAAAATTACTTGGACTTCAAGAGCTCGTGCCAATCGAGGATTAAGCGAATACCAAGGATTGTTATTTTCATCATACAGTAGCTATGAGTTTATTTTCATCCTACTGTAGGTGTGAGTTTATTTTCATTCTACCGTAGCTGTGAGTTTTATTTTCTATACCTACTGTAGCGATGAGGTTTTATTTTCATACATACTGTAGGGCGGTGAGTTTATTTTTTTTTCATCCTACCATAGCTGTGAGTTTATTTTCATCCTACTGTAGCTATGAGTTTATTTTCATCCTAGCATAGCTGTGAGTTTATTTTCATCCTACTGTAGGTGTGAGTTTATTTTCATTCTACTGTAGCTGTGAGTTTATTTTCATCCTAGCGTAGCTGTGAGTTTATTTTCATCCTACTGTAGGTGTGAGTTTATTTTCATCCTACCGTAGCTGTGAGTTTATTTTCATCCTACCGTAGCTATGAGTTTATTTTCCTCATCCTACCTGTTAGCTATGAGTTTTATTTTTCATCCTCACCGTAACTATGAGTTTATTTTCAGTCTACTTGTAGCTATGAGTCCTTTATTTTCAATCCTAACCGTAGTCGAGAGTTTTATTTTCATACCTACCCGTAGCTATTGAGTTTATTTTCATCCTACTGTAGGTGTAGTCTAGTTTTTCATCTACGTAGTTGGAGTGTGTTTTATTTTCATCCATACTGTAGGCTATGGTGGTTTATTTTCATCTACTGTAGGTTGTGAGTTTATTTTCATCCTACTGTAGCTATGAGTTTTTAGATTAGCATCCTACCCTGTAGCTATGAGTTTATTTCACTTTTATTTTATCTGTAGGTGAGAGTTTATTTTGCATCCTAGCCACGCAAAGCTATGAGTTTTTTATTTTCCATCCTAGCGTAGCTGTGATTATTTATCATTTTCATTTTCACAATTCCTTACTGTAGGTGTGAGTTATGTTTTCATTCTAAACCGTAGCTGTTGAGGTTTATTTTTCATCCCTACCATAGCTTATGAGTTTATTTTTCATCCTAAAACCGTTAGCTATGAGTTTATTTTCAATCCCCCCCCCCCTTAACCTTGTAGCTTGTGGAGCTTATTTTCCATCCTAACCGCTAGTCTGGAGTTTTATTTTCAATTCTACCGTAGCTATGAGTTTTATTTTCAATCCTACCGTGCTGCGGAGTTTTATTTTTCATTCTCCGTAGCTATGACGTTTATTTTCATCTTACTGGGGTACGCCTGTGAGCTTATTTTCTCCGACGTGCTATTTTTGAGTTTTCATTTTCCAATTTACTGTAGCTGTTTGAGCTTTATTTTCATCCCTAATGACCGTAGCTAGTGGAGTTTATTTTCATCATAGGTAACTGTGAGTTTTATTTTTCAATCCTATGTAGGCTGTGAGTTTATTTTCATTTTTCCTAAGGTAGGCTGTGAGTTTGTTTCAATTCCTACCTAGTACTAATGGAGTTTTTATTTTCCATCCTAAGCGTAAGCTGTGAGTTTATTTTACATCCTTACTGTAGGTTGTGAGGTTTTATTTTCATCTCTACCGTAAGCTGTGAGTTTATTTTCATCCTAACCGTAGCGTGTGGTTTATTTTCATCCTACATAGGCTATGAGTTTATTTTCCATCCTAGCCGTAAGCTATTGAGTTTTTAATTTTCAAAAAAATCCTTATCCTGTAGGGCTGGTGAGTTTTATTTTCATTCCTAAAACCTGTTTAGGTCTGTGAGTTTAATTTTTCATTCCTACCGTAGGTGTGGTTATTTTCATTCTACCGTGGTGTAGTTTATTTTCATCCTACGCCCATAGCTATGAGTTTAGTTTCATCCTCCACCGTAGCTATCAGTGTTTATTTTCATCCTACTGTAGCTATGAGTTTATTTTCGTCCTACGTAGCTATGAGTTTATGTTCTCCATAACTTGTAGCTATGAGTTTATTTTTCATTTGCCTAATACCGTAGCTGTGAGTTTATTTTCGTGCTACCGTAGCTGTGAGTTTATTTTCATCCTAACCGTAGCTTTTTTATGTTTATTTGCATCCTACCATAGCCTATTGAGTTTATTTTCATGCTACCGTCACTACATGAGTTTATTTTCATCCTACCGTAACTATGAGTTTATTTATCTATCCTAACGTAGCATGAGTTTATTTTCCATGCTACCGTAGCTGTGAGTTTATTTTTCACCTAGCGTAACTTGAGTTATTTTCATCCATCCTACACTAGATATGAGTTATTTTTCATCCTCCGTTTAGCTATCAAGTTATTTGTACATCAATACTGTAGTCTGTGAGTTTTTTAGTTAACCTGTAGCTAGAGTTTATTTCGTCCTAACGTTAGGCTAGGAGTTTATTTTCGTGATTTTACCGTTTTAGCTGTGAGTTTATTTTCGTCCTACCGTAGCTGTGAGTTTATTTTCATCCTATGTAGCTATGAGTTTTTTTCAATCCTACGTAGGTTGTGAGTTTATTTTTCTCCTACCGTAGCTATGAGTTTTATTTTGCGTCCTATTGTAGCTATGAGTTTTATTTTCTCCTATTGTAAGGCCTATGGTTTATTTTCTCCTCCTTGTAGCTATGAGTTTATTTTCTCCTAGTAACTGTGAGTTTTTTTATTTTCCTCCTAATTGTTTTAGCTATGAAGTTTATTTTCTCCTAGTTAAGCTATGAGTTTATTTTTTCCTAGTACTATGATTTATCATCATACCTACCGTAGCTGGAGTTTATTTTGTTTTTTTCGTCCGTACCTGTAGCTAATGAGTTTATTTTCGTCCTATTGTAGCTTTGAGTTTATTTTCGTCCTATTGTAGCTATGAGTTTATTTTCGTCCTACCGTAGCTGTGAGTTTATTTTCGTCCTATTGTAGCTGTGAGTTTATTTTCGTCCTATCCGTAGCTCTGAGTTTATTTTCATCCATACTAGGTGTGAGTATATTTTCATCCTACCGAGCTGTGAGTTTTATTTTTCATCCTACCGTAGGTCTAGTGAGTATTTATTTCATGCCACCGTACGTGGAGTATATTTTCATCCTACCGTAGCTGTGAGTTTATTTTCATCCTACCGTAGGTGTGAGTATATTTTCATCCTACCGTAGCTGTGAGTTTATTTTCATCCTGCCGTAGCTGTGAGTATATTTTCATCCTACCGTAGCTGTGAGTTTATTTTTATCCTACCGTAGCTATGAGTTTATCCGACGTCCAGAACTGCAAGATGTCACCAACGTTGACCAAAATGGTTCCTGGTATGGGTTCAGCGCTTACCCACTGGCCTTTGCGATCACGCACCTGAGAACAAAAAAGTTACAATTCTCGAAATAATATACTCTAAATTCTGCATTACATGTCCGTCAGCTTAGCTCAGCAAAACAAATAAATAAATAAAATAAATAAATAAATAAAATAAAATAAATAAATAAAAATAAAAAACTGCATGATATTACATATATGTCAACAGATTTGTTTTCATTGTCTTCAGCGAATCAAATGAATATGGGGATATGCCCACGTATAAGCCGCCCAAGTCATCCTGAAAGAGGAGGGTGATGGTGCCGTAGTCGGTGTGAGTGCCACAGCGGATCGCTCCCTCCGAAATATCTGGTGCCACGGGTGGGTAATGGAGCAGCCGGAGGCAGGAGGCGTTGTTATCGCTGCAGATTTCCCGGTGGGTGTTGACGAAGAAGTTGCGATCCAAATCTTGAGGTTCGAAGGAGAGAATGAATGAACCAAACAAAAACTTCTTTAATTTTTCTCCTGAAGATTGAAAAGGAAACCCACAAAATCACTGTGTAACGTGTTTACTTCTAAGTATTTACATTTAATTTTACTCCACACTCGAGTACTTTCAGGCCCAATCTGTGGCCCATTTTCAGGAGATGTGTAGGTTGTCAGCCTGGGTCAAGGCCCAGCGTTCTTCTGAAAATCCTCGAGTGTGGAGTAAAATTAAATGTAAATGCTTAGAAGTAAACAAGTTACACCGTGATTTTGTGGGTTTCTTTTTCAATCGAGAGAATGAATGTTCATAAGCATAGGCCTAATCACTGTTAGACTGCTCTGTACAGGATTAATAGAGTACAGGGTTAGATAGCTTCTGACAAAAATAGGACAAACTCGCGCATGACATCACGGGGCTGATCTGACCGAGGTTCAGGTAAGAAAAAAGCATCAGTCAGTATTTGACCCCACCGAGTGAAGAACAAGGAAACTATCTTCCAGTACCTGGAGATTAACGGGGACCTCTCTCATACAAGGTCGTGAAAGAGATAGGTAATGAGTGTGGGCAAACAATTCCCATTGTGACCATTAATTTATTTGTTTTCTTGGTTTTCTTTTATTGCCACCTACCAATGACGTCACAAATATGCGCAGTAACGATGGGACGGTCTAACCCTGTACTCTGTTAATCCTGGTTCTGTTTATGTTACTGTAACCCTTGAGCCCCGTGAACACGGTCGAGCTTTGCTCGACGAACTCTGGTCGATGTGACGTCAGAAGCAGGAAAAGTCAGACCCTTGTTTCTCCGCTTCTGACATCACATCGAGCAGAGTTCGCAGGAGCAAAACTCGGCTGTGTGGACGGGCCTTTAGAGATAATTAGGAGCCGTTCAAAAATGACGTAACACATTTGCTTGGGGGTGGTAAATGTTTACCCCCTCCCCTTTTTCACACCTTATAACGCATGTTCAGACACATCCCCCCTTAGAAAATTATATAACAACAGCTAGTAAACACCCCATCCCCCCCTTTTTTTAGTATGTTTCCTTTTTTTAATGCAATAATATAATAAAGTCTAGCCTAATACCCGGAAATGAGTACCTTTAGGTTTTCCTTCATACTCTTACGTTATGATATGAAAAATCACAGATCAGTTTGAAATGGAGATGTTCTCTTATACGATTTACTTAATTTCCTAAGTAATTTAATTGGCAACTCTGAACTGTCGCCTTTGTAGCCATTATGTTTAGTAGTTGAAAGGCGACAAAGATACCAGTTTTTAGTTTGTGATGTTATTCTTCAAGTCTATCATAATACATAAAGTAGAGTATGCCTAAGTTTGGAAGAGGATTGGGGTAATTTAATTTGAGATATTTTTGCAAGTCACATTTATGCATAAAGTAGAGAATCTTGGCGCTCAGAAAAGGGGTGAGTTTGTGATGTTATTCTATGTCATGTAATATATATAGTAGGAAATGTTGAAGTACAAACAAGGGTTGAGTTTGTGATATTTAAACATAACTATGCAAAGAACAAAGATTTAATACCATTTTCTCAATATTACTAAAATATAATACAAAAGTCTGTTGCAGAATCTTTACTATCTCTCTCTTTTGTCCTTCTGCATTTACATATTAAAAAAAAAAAACAAGGGAAAAAAATCTGAAAATGTTATGTAACTTATGGCTGCACCCCCTCCTCCCCACTGTCACACTCATAACACTTCAACTTAACCCCAATCCCTCTTCCCGTAAGGCGTTACGTCATTTTTGAACGGCCCCTAAGAGCAAATGCCGGATTCATAGAGATAAGAAAAAGGCACAAAATTCTCTCAAATGACAAAGTTCTAGACTTGATCTACCATTCAGTGAGATATAGGCCTACCTAGTCCTAGAGCCATTGCGATCAGAATTCGATTTGTAAGCTTCATGCATGTGTCTATGAAGTCAGCTGCGGCCGGCCTGAATTCCGGAACGGCGATATCAGGGAACATTCCGTCGGTTCTTTTGACATCATAGGCTTCGCGTATCTCATAGGAATGGATGTCGTTGAACCTGGTGTGAAAAGATTTTTTTTTTCAGGAGGCATTCAGAATCATCTCATTCCCTGCTTCTGAGTTTTCCCAATTCACTAAAATAGAGGCACGTATGTCATCACTTAGAAACAAAGAGAATTCAAACCGTTATGTTTTTAAAATTATACCCGTCTCGACCAGTTCATAAAAAATAAAACCAGATGGAGTGTTTTAAAGTCTTTGCAGTCAGCTTGTTGTAACCCCTGCAGAATAATCAGGCATTGTATTCTCCTTGTAACCCGATGCAGAAACGTCAGAGTAAGTATAGTAGTTTACATGTCAGCAATAAAGAAATAACTTGGAGAAGGTCTATGAGTCATGAATACAATGTCACAAGTATATATATATATAATATATATATATATATATATATATATATATATATATATATATATATATATAAAGGTTTTGCCACGGAGGAAAATGAAAGGCGAGAGAGCCAAGAACTTTCGGTCTAACACAACCCTTTACTTAGGCACAACTGATCATTCAGAGCAAAAACAGTAAAAGTAGGCTTAATATCCAAACTGACATTACAAGAGAAGCATAAGGTCTAATTTCACTTAACAGAATCGAGAAAACGCCTGAGGGCAAGATTAGCGATTTTTAGGTAGCCATACCTTGGAGGAGCACACACGTGGTCAACAGATAATTCATCCAGAAAACAATACATTTTGAAAAACAAGGAGGCATATACCACTTAGTAACATGAATTTTACAAAAATATTCCACAAAAATGTGTGAAAATACGAAAATAGGATATAAATATAGCGAGCAAGAGAGAGAGAAAGAGAGCGAGAGAGAGAGAAGGAAAGAAAGAGAGAGAGAGAGAGAGAGATAATAACTGTATACATGTGGGACTAATTAATTAGTAGTTCATTTATTTTAAGGTCCTTCATAAACATTTTACAAATATATGGGTCCAAATGGTACAATCCCAGACTCAGATTTAGGTTGTTTTTATTAGTGATTTGTATAATTACTGATTCCAGTAAATTTCTTGAAAGATAATCATTAGACCTAGCAATTACAGAGGTATCGCCCCAATTTATACAATGAGATTTTTCGCTCAGATGGATAAATAGTGCATTTGAAGTCTGGGCTGTTCTAACTGAATACATGTGCCGCTTAATACGTACACAAAGTTTTACTTGACTGACCGACGTAAAAAGATGGGCAATCCTTACAAGGAATTTTGTAAATGATGTTGTTATTTGTTTTGGTACTATTCTTAATTAGCATATCTTTAATTGTGTTGTTATAAGAGGACACTACATTAACATTAAACGATTTAAATATTGATTTTATGGTTTCAAATCCACGAAAGTAAGGCAAGCTAAGTACATTTTTGGGGTGTTTCTTTTTCATTACTAGCAACACTAAAACTGTTTGTGAGCGTTTTGATAACATAAATCAATTATATGAGGTGGGTAGCAGAGGTCGTTTCCTATCTTTTTTATGCATTCTATTTCTTGGTCAAGATATTGTGGACTCGTGATACGCAAAGCACATAAGAACATAGAAGAAAAAATTGAAATTTTAATATTAAGATGATGGCCAGAATAAAAATGTACATATGCTAAATTATTTGTGGGTTTTCTATAAATACTGAATTTACTGAACCCTACTGTAGGATCAATTGCTTATAAACTATCTAAATATATTACTAAATTGTTATCCCCGCTACTTGGAACTGTATCTAATTCACAAATCCGGAATTCTCTTGATCTTGTGGAAAAATTAAATAACATTGTATTAAACCCTAGTGATATCTTTGTCAGTTTTGATGTATGTTCCTTGTTTACAAAAGTCCCTATCGACTCTGTGGTAGAATATTTAAGTAATGAACTTGTATTGCATGAATTACCTATGTCCGTTAGACACATAATTTAATTGATTAAGTTGTGTATTTGTGATTGCACATTTATAAGTTGTGTATTTGTGATTGCACATTTATTTTTAATGGAGAATATTACCAACAAATATTTGGTATGGCCATGGGTAACCCTTTATCACCTCTCTTTCAAACTTATATATGGAATTTTTTGGAAGACACCACCTCCCGAATATCACACTTGTCCCCTTAAAATGGTACAGGTATGCAGATGACATCTTAGTAGTCTTACCTGTTGGTATCTATGTAAATGATTTATTGTCTAAATTGAATAATTTAGTGCCATCCATAAAATTCACAGTTGAAATTGAAAATAACAATGTCATCCCTTTCCTGGATGTATGAAATTATAGAAAATCTTTCCAATGTAAATTCAGTATTTATAGAAAACCCACATATAATTTAGCATATGTACATTTTTATTCTGGCCATCATCTTAATATTAAAATTTCAATTTTTTCTTCTATGTTCTTACGCGCTTTGCGTATCACAAGTCCACAATATCTTGATCAAGAAATAGAATACATAAAAAAGATAGGAAACGACCTCTGCTACCCACCTCATATAATTGATTTATGTTATCAAAACGCTCACAAACAGTTTTAGTGTTGCTAGTAATGAAAAAGAAACACCCCAAAAATGTACTTAGCTTGCCTTACTTTCGTGGATTTGAAACCATAAAATCAATATTTAAATCGTTTAATGTTAATGTAGTGTCCTCTTATAACAACACCATTAAAGATATGCTAATTAAGAATAGTACCAAAACAAATAACAACATCATTTACAAAATTCCTTGTAAGGATTGCCCATCTTTTTACGTCGGTCAGTCAAGTAAAAATTTGTGTGTACGTATCAAGTGGCATATGTATTCAGTTAGAACAGCCCAGACTTCAAATGCACTATTTATCCATCTGAGCGAAAAATCTCATTGTATAAATTGGGGCGATACCTCTGTAATTGCTAGGTCTAATGATTATGTTTCAAGAAATTTACTAAATCACCAATCATACTAATCACTAATAAAAACAACCTAAATCTTAGTCTGGGATTGTACCATTTGACCCATATATTTGTAGGACCTTAAAATAAATGAACTATTAATTAATTAGTCCCACATGTATATAGTTATTATCTCTCTCTCTCTCTCTCTCTTGCTCGCTATATTTATATCCTATTTTCGTATTTTCACTCATTTTTTTGGAACATTCTTGTAAAATTCATGTTACTAAATTGTATATCCCTCCTTGTTTTTCAAAATGTATTATTTTCTGGATGAATCATCTGTTGACCACGTGTGTACTCCTCCAAGGTGTGGCTACCTAAAAATCGCTAATCTTGCCCTCAGGCGTTTTCTCGATTCTGTTAGGTGAAATTGGACCTTATGCTAATCTTGTAATGTCAGTTTGGATATTAAGCCCACTTTTACTATGTTTTTGCTCTGTATGATCAGTTGTACCTAAGTAAAGGGTCGTGTTAGACAGAAAGTTCTTGGCTCTCTCGCCTTTCATTTTCCTCCGTGGCAATACCTTTAATTATACATAGCATCACGTTTTATATACTTCGTGATCAAGTTATTATATATATATATATATATATATATATATATATATATATATATATATATATATAAGTATATATATATCGTACTCATCAGTATTGACTTAGAGAGGTAGGATGCCACACTGAAGGAGGCATTGTTGTCATTGCTAAGGGATTTCACGATGTCGTGAAAATCTGTTGTGTGAAAGAAATCCACAATTATATAAATAAGTGGCATTATTTATAAAAGATATAAAAACAAAGATTTTCAAACACCCGAACTGTGTTCTCAGACCTAGCATTCTGTTGTAGACCTTAAAGTATAGACCTTGTATACCTTAGTGGTCTAGGCCCGTCATTCTGTTGTAAACCTTGGTAGGCTTACATTCTCTTGTATCCCTTAGTGGGCATAGACCTGTCATTCTGCAATAGTTCCTTGCTTGCCCCCGTTTTTCTCATAGCCTTTCTGTTTTTAGGTTACAAAGTGTCGATGAAATCTGTCAAAAAAAAAAAGTATGATCTATACACGATACTACGATTAAAATTAAGAAATGCCAGAGGTAAGAGGTCTAAATTTTCGAACCTTTCTCTGCCTATGGCGACGTAGCCTTGCTGCTTGTCAGGGTCCCTGGGGAACTTGTCCTTCTCCTCCTGAGAGAGGTCGAAGAACTTTGCCCCTGCGCTTACGATTTGATCGACCTGCAACGTCAGTATTTGTGAAGTTCAGTCAGAGGGCTTTTAGAGATGGGGAAATGCCTAGTAATTATGTATTGATTATGTATATTGTAATTTACTGATTAATACTTGTTATTCGCTACTAAACTATGATCACAGTGTGTGTATTTTTTATATATATATATATATATATATATATATATATATATATATATACATACATACTTACATACATACACATATATAAACGTATATATTTGAATAATTATCACATCACCGTGATCATATAAAATATTCAAAAATAAATTATCCCGAGTAGAGCAAATTAGATATGAAAGGACATTCGTAGCTCGAATAATTATACATACATATATATATATATATATATATATATATATATATATATATATATATATATATATATATATATATTAAGCGAATAAAATCCAAGCGCTTTCGTCTTTAGTAAGACATTGTCAAGGCCTTGTATTGGCCTTGAACCAAACATAACAATGAGATGAGTATTCTCACCTGCCCCTCGGGAACTCCGTGTGCTTTCAGGTAAACAAAACCAATATGCTGGAAGGCAGCCGTAATTTCCTTCCCTACCCTCAGCCAGACGGGGTCTGTCGGCGATGGTTCGTTCCCTAGACCTAGTGGTAGACAAAGATTCTAGTTATTAGACGGATGTTGAACAACGAATCGAAGCTTTGACAAGAGGTGGACTGATGACAGGTTCCATTACATTTACTGCTACAGTCTGTTATGCTGTTTGCTCTGTCATTGTTACCTCACAGAAAAATACATTGTCCTGAGTATCGTAGCTTTAGTTGTTTTTTAAATTTGCTCTCTCTTCTTGGATGATCTTCATTCACATCAGACGGTATTTTTTTTTTAATAGTCTCGGTGCTTAATGTACAATTGCTCTCTCTCTGGCACAGTATTAGCAGATAAATGGTCAACCTTTTTAAGCTGAACCATATTATTTTCAGTAATGAATAACACATTAGACAGTGAAATATATTGTAATTCAGTTACACGTTACCCTATTTTTCCCCGATAAAAACCCCTAGCAATGACATCCTGATGCATTAAGACGCATTTATCAAACACTGTGACCTCGTGCGGTGCACTGTAGGTTCTTTGAAGCGTGCCTTCTGCCCATAGCTGCAACCGCTTTAATTTCTTTTACTGTACCTCTCATATTCTCTTTCTTCTATCTTACACCCCACCCTCTCCTAACAACTGTTTAATAGTGCAGCTACAAGGTTTTACTCCTGTTTAGGGTTGTGGAACGGAAAAAACAATCGAGTTTTTTTTTCGGAAAAAACCGTTTTTTTTTCGCGAAAAAAACACAGCCTGAAAAAACAAATCAAATTTGTTTTGTTTTTTCAATTTTCTGCATTTTGTCACATTCTGTTGCTTCCTAAGCCACACACAATGTCTGACTGTGCTTCTATTATCCATAATATACACATGCAATTATTCCCTGTAATTTATTATGCATCTGGGTATTACTGAAATTTTTAAAATTATTACATGTACTAGATCTTCTTGTTTGGCTAGGGGAATAAGATACCGTACTGTCCGTACATAGCACATTCATTCATGCTAATGTTATTCTGACAAAGATACTCTAGGCTTGGGTAACAAGGCAATTTAGCACTAGAAAGAAAAATCTGTGTGAAAATAGAAATTATGATATTAGAAAAATTCACCTCAACCATATGAGATTGAGTTTTACGAGTACCATAAATTAGTGTTTAATCATATTAACATTTCACATTTGATCATTAGCATATTCTATTATCAAACATGTTCTACTGGAATTTCTCAATCATATTTTAAACCCATATTAGAAGCTAAATCTAAAGATTTTCATTGCATGAAGAGTTCAAGATTGGAAGAGAGGTAAGAAAACCGTATGAAGGGCAATAGCTCCTTACAAATAAGTATGGTACATGTACTTTTAGGTATTAAACATGTTAAATAGTTACTTGTATGGAACTCGTATCAATGAGATAGGTTCCTGAACCAAGGTAAATGTGTATTACATTTACATATCAGTCTATAGTTAAAACATGAAGTAATGGTAGCAGTTATTTCTTGTAACTTGGATGCATTAGGAATTTAGGACAAACAGAGAGGTGTGTGACTGTGTGAAAACCATATGAAGGTCAAAACCCCAGAATGTAATTTATTTAGCAACAGTCTTGCTGCTCTGTATCAAACATGTTCAAAGTGAACTTGTACCGTACTGGTATCATTAAGGGACCAAAGGCAGAGTAAATGGGATTGGGTACATCACATCTAATGTTCACAGATATAGTGAAAGCAAAATCTATTGAGTCGATAGAAAGAGAATGTACTAATCTTGTAAAGCACATTAAGAATAGCCAAAAACTCTTGGCTATATCTAGGAAATTGCAAAGTGAAGGAAATGAGGCCAAAACTTCTCTGAAGCTCCCCGTGAAAACTAGATGGGGGTCAATCAATCATTCACTGCATGCAGTCAATTCAACGAAAACAAGCATACACTACAGATGTTGGCAATTGATTAGGAGGCTAAGAAAGGGTTAGAAAAGAGTGCAAAGGATACTCTACTCTCAGAAGATTTCTGGGACAAGATTGCAGGATATCTTGTTACTAAAACCAGTAGCAACTGCAATAACTATGACTGAAGGCGATGATCAGTATCTTTCAATTGTCATGAAGGTTTTTTCATGATTTGCAAAGTTCCTTTGATGAGCAGTTGCCAAACTCTCCAGTCCTCCGAAGTGAGGAATCTCTCCTTAAAGAAGTTGTCTCCAAGGGACTGAGAGTGGCTTGTACAGAAAGTTCACCTGGCTGCTAACTTATTGGACCCCCGTTATAGAGGATGTCACATAAGTGATGAAGAGGCAGTTGATGCGATCGAATCGGCATATAAAGTAGCTTAAGTATGCCAAGCATAGATGAGAAAAGGGTTTTGGGAGAAATAGCTGAGTTTAGGGCAAAGGAAAAATGATTTAGTAAACCCTTCACCTGGCAAAGTGCGGACCAATGTAGCCCTAACTCATGGTGGAATGGTATGTGCAGCCCCACACAACTTTCAAAAGTGGCTGCTGGAATATTAAATTTGCCCCCAACCAGTGCCTCGGTTGAACGGTCATTCAGTCGCCACTCGCATATCCATTCCTCTGATCGCAACCGTCTATCAACAGGTAGGGCTGCCAAACTTGTATATACCTATATGTCGCTCATCATTTGACATTAGATGAAAAACTTCATCGAACTTCTACTCCACAGCCATCAACATTAGCAGACGCTCCTCTTTCACAAAAAGAAAAGCCATCATCATCAAGATGCTCCTCTGCGTCAAGCTTAAAGGACAAATCTTCACTCCAGGATTATTCTTCAGAAGACTCGGAAGAAGATTTAGATTCCGAACTATGGATCAATCCTCATGCAATGATACCGATTCAGACTAGAAAGTTTACCCTTTTTGAGAAGCAATTTCATTCATAATTTTGGGCCAAAGCTAATGTTTTGTTTCAATGTAAACTGTCTGTACCTTTCTTTTAGGTTTTGTGAAGGAGATGCAGGCTCTGCGTTTCTTTTTTATCAGTAATTGAAAAAGTTACCAGTATTGGCGAAAATGGAATGTTTTTTTTTTAGTTTATATATATTGGCATTGTAATTTCAAAGAGCATTTCCAGTTGAGTGTTTCTTTTTCTGTAGAAATGTATACAGTAGATGTATTTCTTTTCATGGCTGAAGCATCTAATGAAGGTCTTGCTTTTGTTCTTTATAGCTTATTATAAATGACATCCATAAAAAATTCAAAGCTTTAGGAAAACTTTTTATGAGTGGATACCTTTATTTTAAATGCTTCATGTTCAGATTTCACTGAATGAAAAAATTATCATTTTTATGTTAGGCCCTATAGGCTATATTATAACGGTCACATTATATCTATAAAACTGATCTCTTTGTGCTGTAACTTCAAGAGCATTTTTTATTTAAATTTTCTTCATTTAATTTCATAGGGCTATTTCATTGTTTCACATTTTGATCCCAAAAGAAAATTGTTTTTCATCAAAATTCAGCAATAAAGGGAAGCAAATATCATCCTACTCAAATAGCTAGCAAAAATACCATTATATTTTGAGACTAAGTGAAATTCTTAGTAATACTTCATATATCTCAGGTTCTAATTATCAATTAAAGAAGCATTTTTACCCTTAATAGGTATCATTATTTTAATGATTCCTCTAACCTAGAAGGAAGGCGGAAGTCTTAAAAATACCATATGTCCATATCAAGTATTAGCAGGATCACCCGAAAGGTCCAGAACATAAAAAATTGGGGGAAAAGGAAAAAACCCGAAATGAACCCAACTTCGGTTACACTTTTCAAACCTTCTACTGTCAATTTCTGTTTCAGTGCTGAATGACCTCATCGATCTCAGTGTTTGGCCTTTGGCCCAAATTCTATCTTCAATTCAGTTCAGTTCAACAAGCAGGCCTCTTGCATTTAGCTTTTCCCTTACTTTTTGTCAGCAAGGACATGGGTGTCTATTCTGACAGCACTGCTTCTCAGCACAGGTCAAATAGTGCGTTGTTTCACCAACGAAAATTAAAATAAATACGTCATATTTTATTAGAAATAATTGTTGTATACTGTTTAATATGCAAATTTTTTATTTTTTTACATTTTCATTCTAATAAATAAATCATAAACATCCTATCCTAAAACTCCTTTATCTTTAACTCGGTGCGAAACACAATTTTCAGGACCTTTTCATGCTTTTCTAACCAAACCCCGCCCCCCGTCCCCCAACAAGGGTAAGCGAAAATGGCCACTTACGTATATTTGTGTACATTTTCAGCCACTACACTCACCAAGCTTTCCTACGTCGATAACAGGTATAGGCCGCTGCTGCTTCTCATCGCCTCCCATAGCCTCGGTGACGCAGATGACCTGAAACATGGAAGACAGCGCAATTTCAGTTAATTTCACTGGCTACAACGGCACAGAAAACAAGAATGAATATTGAATTGAATACAGAATTTAGGCCAAAGGCCAAGCACTGGGACCTAGTATGAGGTCATTCAGCGCTGAAACGGAAGTTGACAGTGAAAGATTCGAAAGGTGTAACAGGCAGAAAACCTCAAAGCAGTTGCACTATGAATCAAGTATTAGGAGAGGGTGGAAAGTAAGACGGAAGAAAGAGAATATGAAAGGAGGTACAGTAAAAGGAACAGAAGGGGATGCAGCTAGAGGCTGCCAAGAAATTTTAAGTAATGCCTACAGTGCTCCACATGAGGTGCACTGACGGCACTACTACTCCTACGAGGTGGATGAATATTCGGTGAAACCAAATGCAGTCATTACAGTGCCGTTCGTGAACACGCAGAAACCAGTAACCACAGTCGTCTCATATGCCTAAATTAATCTCTTCTCGAGCCGAATGTCAGGCAGCAGTTACAGTTAGCCTCACAGCAGTAACGAAGGTAGACGAAGGTTAGCGCCTTCCTTCCGTTCTCGCCTTTCGAGCGAGTCTTGATTTGCCCGTATTTCCTTTCTTTTTGATACATTGCTGGATTTTCTTTCTCCGACGGAACGAAAGTGATTGTCAATTGTCATGACAAAATTTAAGTTACCTGTCAAAATTTTCTACTGTCATATTAATCGGTCATGATGATATACAGGGGACCATGGATTAGCATTTTGCATTCATCATTGGGCAATATTATTATTATTATTTGGGTAGATGAAACCTATCCACACGGAACAAGTCCACGGGGCCGCTGACTTGAAATTCAAGCTTCTAAAGAATGTTGGTTTCAACCTCCCACTGCAGACCCCACAAGATCAGGACTTTACATTTTGCACCATAATCTTGGGTACTATATGGTTTCGTACTGTTTAGTAATTAATATCAAAGCACAAGAAAGATGTTTGTATTGGTGCTTAACACAAAGTCATTCAAAGGGAGATCATTCTACAGTGAGTTTACTTTTCTCAGATCGCTCTGGTGGGGCCAGGTAGAAAAGGCAGTTTTCATATCTATGGGTATGGAAGTCCCATTAAATGCTTCCCGCAGATATAATTCTTAAAGGGTTTGCTTCTTCCCTGTTAACTTTTTTTAAAATTTTCAATCCCGATTCTATTTAGCTATTCCTTCTTTCTCTTTCTATAATTATAGATACACTGAATGGCCTGTTGGCTCCAGTGTTTGGACTTGAAACATAAATTCATAAGTCAATCGATCTATTATGCCCTTAGAAAAGACAACCACTCATTCCTTCTTTGCATAACAATTTTATCGAAATCATCCAAGTCAGTCACAGGACTCACTTTCTCTCTTCTTTTTTGAAACACTGGAGATTCCCCTATATTTCCCGCCTCTCTTGCTTCTTAAGTCTACTAATAGTCATTTCTGACACTTTTGTGGCTTCATATGTTGTCAGGATAGCCTTCGGAACATCAGTTACAGGACCTTCATGAAGTTTTATAAAATGAAGTATTTCAGGAAATTATAGACTATTTCCTTTGCCTCAGGTGGTGGGTGAAGACGTTTACGGGAGTCACTTGGGCTGGGCTGTCCATACTTTTCACAGTGGGTGATCAAGTGCGAGTATCCTTTAATGATATTGACTATGACCTTTTAAATCCTCTTAAAAATCATAGGTCCCCTAAACTCAGATCTGGCATCGCCGGGGAAAAAATATGCCATATCTTCATTTTCATTAATGAAACTGAGGTTTTAACGAAGAATATATGAAATAAGATATATTCAAAATATCTGATGCAAGCAAAGAACCACATTTCAAGAAATTACAACTATTTCAGTAGACTCAATGAAGCTAATATGATTACCATAACATGAAAATTGGCAACGTATGATATCTGTACAAGCCACACCACGGCGATCTTAGAAAAGTAAACGCACTATCGACAACCAAACCAAACTTCAAAGGATTGAGGGGCAAAACCAGTCAAATGTCATTAGGCCTAATAAGCCTGTTTGTTTGTTTCATTAAATGTGATGCATTCGGTTCCATGTTTTGCCCTACTGTTGGACTAAATTAAAACTGAGATACCTTCTCTCTTATCTGATATGGGTTCTGCTGTTGTTGCGAACTGTCTGGTTGACGACCCCACCCCACCATATCTCACGGAATCGCTTGATAATTTTTAGCTTACGTAAACACACACACACACACACACGAAGCCTGTGTGCTTCCTTCATATAGTCTGTCACGTCTCTTAACTCGACATCATCTAGTGGTTATTTCATCCTGATCTTCTCAGTAGAAATCGATGTGAACAAATTATTATTTGCACTGCTGAAAAATCATCGACAAGATTTGATTCGGGAAGAAAATATTAACCAAAGCTGATAAAGGCACTGTATGAATAATTCATCTCTTCTTCCCTGGATAAGCCTTGCCATTCTACTTTTTCCATTACTTGTTCTCGGGTGTGGGCTATGAAAAAGGCATTAGGATGCCTGTGTGTGTTATGTTAACGATTCAGTCGAGTTTCTTAGCGACTGACAAGTTAATAACTTCTGGAATCTTATGCATAGATTTCACATGACAGCCTAGGGCATAAGTTCAGAGAGTTCTCGGCTTACGGTAAAATGGAAGCTCACTGTCAACTTATTCTTAATTTCTTACCTCAAGATCAACTTCACAGAGTAGGACGACCGTACTGAACTGGACGAGAGAAGCTCAGTAACTGGATAACTCGGCAATTTACTCAGGCCGCTCAGCGCCCAGTCAGTCCTGCCCGGTCCCGAACCTTAGTTCAGGTTTTAATCTACGTTTTAGGGGCCGGGGCAGTGTTGCCAACTCATTTCGGTATAACCTCGAGGTCAAGGGTAATCCCGAGAGTGGACATGTACGAGCGTACTGTCCAGCTATTTGCTTTTATTCACAAGTGACTTCGCTTTAAAGTGATATATGCCATGTGTATATATGCTTACGTTTAACATATATATATATATATATATATATATATATATATATATATAAACACACACACATATATATATATTATATATTATATCTATATCTATATATATATATATATATATATATATATATATATATATATATATATATATATATAGTATAGCAGGAACGTTTCCTGAGAGAGAGATTATCTCTTTAATCTTTAAGGAATGTTAATGCATCTGCTGGTCACACTCTTGATACTCCACGCGACTGACAACAATAAAAATTTTTTTGTTTTTTGTTTTCCAAATGCTACACATTTTAAAAAATTTTTGAACGCACACACACAAACAGCGTGCATGTTTTAATAGGTACCAATTGGTTAAATTAGTCAAATTAGTAGTATCTTCTCCTGAGAGAGAGAGAGAGGGGAATTATCTAGGACTCAAGACTTAGCAGATGTACAATTATTTTATTATCTTGGGGGATTTTATGTTAATCTTGGGATTTTCTATGATCAGTTCTTGGGATTTCAAAAGGAAAATAATCTGGTTTTTGTTTGGTTGTTTGTATGGTGCTTTTACGTTGCATGGAAACAGCGGTTATTCAGCAACGGGACCAACGGCTTGACGTGACTTCCGAACCACGTCGAGAGTGAACTTCTATCACCAGAAATACACATCTCTCACTCCTCAATGAAATGGTCGAGAATCGAACCCGCGACCACCGAGGTGGGACGCTAATACCATACCAACCACGCTGCTGAGGCGCTGTAAAAATCTGTTTAGCAGCACACACCCAAATGACTCAAGTAAGCGATTAACACGTCGAAACACGAACCTTGTGAATTAACGCTATCAAAATATTAGGAACTCAGTGATACACGAGGTACATAAAATAATTTTTCGGAGGGTGAAAATTTGGGAGCTGCACGTTATGTGAGATCGCTAGCTACATATATATATATATATATATATATATATATATATATATATATAAATAAAGGTTTTTTGCCACGAAGGAAAAAATGAAAAAGCGAGATAGCCAAGTACTTTTGGTCCTGTTCAGACCCTTTACTGAGGCAAACTGATTTTACAGAGAACAACATAGTCAAAAGAAAGCTTAATATACAAACTGGCACTACAAGATTAGCAAACAATAAGGGCGATTTTTCACTCTACAGAAAGGAGGAGCCGCCTGAGGGTAGCCACACCGTGAAGGATACACGCAGTAAACAAGTGATTCTCCCAGAAAACAGTACATTTTGAAAAAACACGGGAGCATATACAGTTTAATATCATGAATTTTTACACAAATTTCCCCCCCAAAAAATTATTATTATTGAAAAGACGAAAGAAAATATAAATATATATATCGAGAAAGAGGGAGAGAAAATATCAAACCAGAGAGAGAGAGAGAGAAAGAAATAATAACTATATACATGTGGGACCAATTTATTAGTTGTTCATTTATTTTAAGGTCCTTCATAAACATCTTACAAATATATGGGTCCAAATGGTACATTCCCAGACTAAGATTTAGGTTGTTTTTATTAGTGATTTGTATAATTGCCGATTCCAGTAAATTTCTTGAACATAATCATTAGATCTAGCAATTACCGAGGTATCACCCCAATTAATACAATGAGATTTTTCACTCAGATGGATAAACAGTGCATTTGAAGTCTGGGCTGTTCTAACTGAATACATATGCTGCTTAATACGTACACATAAATTTTTACTTGACTGACCAACGTAAAACGATGGGCAATCCTTACAAGGAATTTTGTAAATGATGATATGATTTGTTACGGGACTATTCTTAATTAGCATATCTTTAATGGTATTGTTATAAGAGAACACTACATTAACATTAAACCATTTAAATATTGATTTTATGGTTTCCAATCCACGAAAATAAGGTAAGCTAAGTACATTTTTAGGCATTTCTTTTTCATTAATAGCAACACTATAAAACTTTTTGTGAGCTTTTTGATAACATAAATCTATTAAATGAGGTGGGTAGCAGAGATCGTTTCCTATCTTTTTTATGTATTCTATTTCTTGGTCCAGATATTGTGGACTCGTGATACGCAAAGCGCGTAGGAACATAGAAGAAAAAATTGAAATTTTAATATTAAGATGGTGGCCAGAATAAAAGTGTACATATGTTAAATTATTTGTGGGTTTTCTATAAATACTGAATTTGCATTGGAAAGATTCTCTATGTATTAATACATCTAGGAAAGGGATGACATTGTTATTTTCAATTTCAACAGTGAATTTTATGGATGGCACTAAATTATTCAATTTAGACAATAAATCATTTACATCGATACCACCAGGTAAGACTACTAAGATATCATCGACATATCGGTACCATTTTAAGGGGATAAGTGTGATATTCGGGAGGTGTTGTCTCTCTAAAAATTCCATATATAAGTTTGAAAGGAAAGGTGATAAAGGGTTACCCATGGCCATACCAAATATTTGTTGGTAATATTCTCCATTAAAAATAAATCTGCAATCACAAATACATAACTTAATTAAGGAAATTATGTGACTAACAGACATAGGCAATTCATGCAGTACAAGTTCATTACTTAAATATTCTAGCACAGAGTCAATAGGGACTTTTGTAAACAAAGAACATACATCAAAACTGACAAAAATATCGCTAGGGTTTAGTACAATGTTATTTAATTTTTCCAAAGATCAAGAGAATTCCGGATGTGTGAATTAGATACAGTTCCTAGTAGCGGGGATAAGAGTTTAGTAAGATATTTAGATAGTTTATAAGCAATTGATCCTACAGTACTAATAATTGGGCGCACAGGTTTGTTTTCCTTATGAGTTTTGACTAGGCCATATAAATAAGGTAATGAGGGACACTTTACAGTTAACTTACACAAAAGTTCTTTTTTATCTTTAAGAATTTGTTTGATATTGATATTAAAGTTTTTTATTACTTGGTCCAACGGATTTTTTTTGGCGAGTTTTTTGATAAGTTATTTCATCCTCTAGTAAAGTATGCATGCGTGATATGTAGTCAGTTTTGTCAAGAACCACTAAACTATTGGATTTATCAGCCTTGGTAATTTGTAAGCTATTATCATTCTTCAATTCTTTTAAACTTTTTCTGTAGTGAGCGGGGAAGTTATTTTCATGATAGGCATGCGTAGCACTATGTCATGCCTTTGATAATGTCTAAATGATTTTGTGGTAGGTCACAGTATTTTTCAAACTTATATAGAGATGTCGCTATTGATAAAGCTGAGGGTTTGTTACAAATGAAGAAAGACAACCCAAAGCCTAATGCGCGCACTGCATTATCACTTATTTGTTTGCTCAATAAATTCACCACACAATCACTTCTAGCATTAGTTCGTCCAATCACTGTCGTGATAAGGTTGTTTAATTGTTCTGTCCAGTTTTCTTATCAAAGTGTCTGTAGTTCTATGAAGTTTTCCATATATTTCTTGCCATAATGCGTGTTCCCAATCAGCGGGAATCGAGTAGTTGAAGTTACGTCGGGCTTTTTCCAGTTCTTTAAATTTCTCCTTTTCCTCCATTTTCGCGGCAGCAATGTGACGTTTTAATATAATTGAAGAAAATTCGTTAAAATGTACTGTTTTCTGGGAGAATCACTTGTTTACTGCGTGTATCCTTCAAGGTGTGGCTACCCTCAGGTGGCTCCTCCTTTCTGTAAAGTGAAAAATCGCCCTTATTGCTTGCTAATCTTGTAGTGTCAGTTTGTATATTAAGCTTCTTTTGACTATGTTGTTCTCTGTAAAGTCAGTTTGCCTCAGTAAAGGGTCCGAACAGGACCGAAAGTACTTGCCTATCTCGCTTTTTCATTTTTTCCTTCGTGGCAAAAAACCTTTATTTATACATAGCATCACGTTTTATATATTTCGTGATCAAGTTATTCACACACACACACACACACACACACACACACACATATATATATATATATATATATATATATATACATACTATATATATATCAAAGCAATCCCATCTGCTAAAATAACTTTGGATAAATGCATTTCCAGAGAATGAGGATATTATAAAGCTTTAATCAAAAGCAGTGGAAACAAGGTTTTTTTATTTTTTTTTCCCTAAGTCAGCTTTGCTCATCAAACTCGTCTTTGTGTTTTGGCAGAACGTTTTGAGTGTTGGAAACTCGTGAGAGAGATTTGTTGCTGAAAGTCATCTTTTCAGCTCTTGATAAGAATTTCCCAAAGGGATAGTTTTTATTCACATTGACTAATTAAGCATTCTCCAAATGGATCCTTACTTGCATTGACTGACTGATTAAAAATTCCCCCAAACACATACACACGCAAAATTTTGTATTGTATTATGTTTTGCTTTTGTACCGACGAATGGAGGGAGGTGCGGTGCCAGACAATCCTCTTAATACTATGACCCTTAGCGGTCACTTCTCTTAATCATCTATACACGAGGAAATGGTAGAGCCACTAACAAATCTGCCAAATCTACCAAATTGTCACCCTGTTTCCTGAAAAGTTCGAACGAGTGTAAGAAAATATGGCACAGCAGTGTGGTTCTTATGTTGGTAGGAGACTCGGGTAGGGGCTTCGATCTTGTTTAATTTTTTAAAGAATGTTGGGCGTGTTTTATTACTATGATTTTAAGGCGGCACTTGCTAACAATGAGTTGAGAAGTTGTTCATGACAAAATTCTAACAAAAACTCGAGAAATTCCTCTAAAACTGATGGCAATGCTCTAGATTTTACACTATACTCTAGGGCCGATTATTTTACTCTACTTTTGATTCTTGAAGCCAATACTCTAAATCTGGAGTAAAAGTGGCAACACTGCTACCTGGGCCGAGTTGCTAATTTGGATTTTCGTTCTTATTTCTTGTGTCCCCCAGAAAACCGTGCCAACGCACTCTTTAAAAGAGGTACACTACAGATTCAGGGTTTCGTCCTTGGAGTTTTGAATAAAAAAAACTTACCATGATATTCTTTGAAGTTTGTTAAATTCTTTATTTGATGGAAACATTTTGTTCATCATTCAGCCTTACAGAATTTTATCATTTCTTTTGTAAGGACGGCATTTTTACCAAACTGTCCTTCCTTTGTTATCTTTTCATTATATACCAAAATGTAGAGTAGTTTATTGCCTTTCCGCCGATATATATATATTATATATATATATATATATATATATATATAGATATATATATATATATCACTAACATGTATCCTGTAAGTAAAGATAAGCACTGCCAACCCAACTCGCGCAAGTGAAGATGGGCACCCCCGGATTTAACCCAGTAAATAGAAGCACTCGCAATTTTGACCAAGTGAAGAAGGGCACCCCCACAATCCTGTGGATAACGTAAAGATAATGACAAGTGTTGTTTTAGAATTTTATTGTCGAACCAAATAAAATATAAATATCTTTAAAATGGATAAATCATAATAGTTAAAAATTATACTTAATGAATACATATTTCATGAGTACACATAAAAATATAAATGAAGAATTGAATCAAAACAATATTGATTTGCTACTGTTTCACAAAACCTATAAAATTTGTCATTGCGGTTTCTTTCTTTCCACAAAAATTCGTTTAAGTAAGAGTTCAACAATTCCCTTCTGCATCCGAGCATGCGTTTTATTCGTATTTGTGTTTTATTCCCCAATACTCTCGATCGATTGAGTATGAACTCCGGTAGCTCTATCAACGAAATTTAACGAGTGATTTACAGTATGATGAGCGAATCATAGGTCCCTTTGAATGTTGCAATATGCTCCCCACTGATCACTTTGAATGGTTGTTCCTGGCAAAACTACTTTCTTAATTATCGGTAATAGCGTTTCGGCATTACGCGAATAGACTATCTCCATATAACCCAAAGCTGGTGACGAAGATGGGTCAACTATCCCAAATACCCAAATTGGATTCTGAGGAGCGCGTCCCCTGTGGTGTTTTGGTTTGTGGCTGAAGCAAGACTCATCAATTTGCACTGTTATTCCTGGTGGGCCAAGTCTAATAGGGTTTTTTCAAAATATTTCTCGCAAACTTCACGAAAAAAACTGGACATATCAATGACTGTCTTTTTTTAAACATTCAAAAACTGTGTGGTTTGCAATACACTCAAATCCTGACACCAGTAGAAAATGCCTTCTGTCCACTTTTTCAATGAAAGCTTTGATCGATAAAAAAACGAATCTTTACGAATTGATTCGTAGTACTTGTATTTGGCGCAGTTTTTGACTATAGGAACTTCCAGACGTATTTATCTTGAATTGAAGACCGTTTCGTCCACTTCATTAAACTTTTACATAGAGGACATTTTAGTTCTTTCCTCAGAAGATTCTTCTGCTTCATCCAGTTTATTGCAGGAAGCGGGTCTTCAACCACCAATGGCTTCATGATTTGTTCCTATAGAGAACGGTCCATGTTTGGAGGCTCTATATTTTGTACTAAAGTAAAATGTTGAATTTTACGACTACAAGACAAGAATTAAAACAAACGAAAGTTCAACGATCGACCATTTTCTCAAATAGGAAACTGTTTTACTAACAGTTAACAGAAACCAACTTGTTAAAGATTAGTATCTAATTATGTGTTTAGAAACAAAAACAAGCAATAATTTAACAATGAAAACTGAAAACAAATCGTTAAAACATCGGGTATTTCTAAATAGAGCAAGTAAAGATAAGCACTCCCCAATATGGACCAAGTAAAGATAAGGAAGGACCCTGGGAGTGCTTATCTTTACTTGATCCAAACACTTTTATCTCTCGCGCTCTGCCTTCGTCGATTTTTAGATAATTAGTTTCGCATTTATTAAAAAAATATAATAAACGTTTTCGAGGGATAAAATGACATTTTAATAAAAGCAAAAAAAAAAAAAAAAAAAAAAATCTGACCGATGTGTTTTTTCCAGCACGGGAACTGTATGATGACGACTGAAAAGTATCATATTCATCTTTAGACACTCTCTCTCTCTCTTTTCTAAGTTGATTGTAAAAATAGAAGTAGCGTAACGTGAATGACAGAACAGCCTTTGTGTTAATAAATGTTGAACTCTCTCTCTCTCTCTCCTAAGTTGATTGTAAAAATAGAAGTAGCGTAACGTGAATGACAGAACAGCCTTTGTGTTAATAAATGTTGAACTCTCTCTCTCTCTCTCATTTATTAAAATTCGCAACATTTTCTCATGCTGCATTGAACCAAGTAAAGTTTGGTCAGTTCCGTGCAGAGATCAATCAATGGGCAGGTGCTCAGGGGGCAAGAAAAGGGGTGACAGTAAAACCCAATGATCACATGCTGTCAGTATGTGTTTAGCAGGCATATCTGTGTATTATTTTGAATTTTGAGAAAAGGGCACTTACATGGGGCGTGGGGATAAAGGGCCAGTCCTTAGGCACCCACAACAGCTCCCTCTGCATGTGCCTGGTTCCGTGACTTGGCATTTGTATTCTTCAGTTTAAGTCTGAAGGCCAGAATTTCATTTACAATTTGACGTCGTGGCTTTCCACCGGATCTGTACCTCAGTGCCGAAATAAAAGCCGTTGAACTGGCTTCGGCTTAAGGTAGAGAGAGTTAATTGACAGTAATTAGTGGGTGTAAATCAATGACCCCGAATTTTCGCTAAGAGCAGGCAGAATTCCAAGGAAGACTTTCGTTCCTACAAGATAGGCCGGCATGGGCATGGGTTCGGGCTCTTGCTACTGGTAGCCTTGGAGGAATAAGGTAGCAGCCCGTAACCAAAGAATGCGCATTCAGACCTTCAGGACACCAGAATAACGTGTGATCATATATACTTCCTATTTGCTAGTAGAGAAAGATTTGGTTAAATTTCCCACCAAAGCCACCACAACCCCCCCCCCCCCAAAAAAAAAAAAAAAAAATAGTACGTGGCCTCTTCAAGGAAGAGGTTGCCCACCTAAAATCTCACCGCTAACCCAAAATCTAATGCGCAGCGCAGGTAGAGGTCGTGGTGACGTCACACCGTCTGCTTTCGACCCTTGATCTCTAATCAGTTCTTTTACAAACGCAGCGTAGACCTTGCTTCCACATACCTATTCGATATTGATAACTCTTCATAGATTTCCTATGGACAACGAACTGTCTCAAAAAGATGGAGTTGTGATAAAGGCACAGGCACTTTATATAAACCTTGATCAAAAGTGCAATGCGTAAAGGTCAGATCTTCGAAACAACTAATCATTATAATGTCGACACCGATATAAATAAAATTCTATATTTGAATTGATTATCAAGATAACGAGAGCAGTTTTAAGTAGTTTTCCTATGACGTCACAGCATACCAGTACCAGATAAGCTCCTGCTATGTTCTAGGTCAAGCATTGTAAACAAAGAAAATATCAAATTTCGTTGTTATTCTCTGGAATTATGAACCATATCACTAAAAATGGCATGCAAGGACAATACAAATAAACAGAAACTTGTAATTAACATAAGACCTGTACAGGTTGACATATGAAGAATGGAGTTCTGATGTGGATTTGCTGCCAGCAGTTACGTATCCAGATTTCATGAACTATTTGGTTAATGATATAACCCACTACATACTGGACAAGAGATGGTTCACTTATCCAGAACAATGAAAACTCTGATGAGAGGCAAAGGACTTTACCCTTTCCAAAAAATAAAAAAGGCCTCGTGATAGCTTGCAAATCTCTTAACGAAATTGCTAGGGATTTTAGCTGAAAAATTTGCAATATCATACATTTTGACTTATAGGTTGAATCATGTCGGACTGGAGTAGTGGCGGAACTCAGTAGGTCATTATGGGCCCTGGTGTCAATTTTTTGAGGAAGCCTCAGTCATGAAAAGAAAATTTAATAGCTATCACTTGATTCATCAGTAACTAATGCTCATAAATAAATCAAAGCACACATTTATATTTATATGATTTATGGGTGTTTATATATACCTGTATATGCATCCTATATATACCGTACACACACACACACACACACATATATATATATATATATATATATATATATATATATATATGTATGTATGTATGTATATATATTTATATATGTTGCATGTGTGTGGTCATGAAAATGCTAAAAACTTACGAGAATATTAGAAGTCAACCTTTCTTTCTTTCATATCGGCGAAGGTTTTACTTCTTATAATTTTATTTTTCTTGCCTTGCTATTTTCAATCCATATAAGGGCCTGTCCACACTAGCGGGCACCACCCGACGGGCAAACACTGTTCCCATAACCCGTTCCGCTATACTGACCGACAGAGTATGGAGCCAGAACGACGCGACTGTCTGGTAACACTGCTTCAAAGCGAGAGAAAATATAGGCCGCTGGAAGTGCCCGACGGGTATGCCCGCAAGTGTGGACAGGCCTTAACAGACAGTCACCTCAATCCTTCTTGTGCCATCTTGCTTCTCAAATAAGTTTTGATCATTTCGACCTTTGAAAAGGATCGTTCAGCACTTGCGACTGTAACAGATATCGTTAGAAATAAAGTGATTAGATTACATTTAGGACTTCAAGAAAGCTCGAACTCATGACGCTGTCTTCACATATCAAAAAAGCAAACAGTTTAGAAACTGTTGGCATATTTTCAAGATGTGATCTGAAATGTTAGCAGAAGTACAACTGAGCTGGAAATCCGGTAGAAATATCTTCCTTTATATTTTATTTAGAGTTACGACTCCATTATATAGCTCATCACCGGATGCACTAAGTCAATTCTTGGGAATGATTATTTTGAAATTTTCAGCAATATGTCTTAGACCTTTACATCTTTTATTTAGCTGAGCGCAATGACAGTATGGTCAAAACAAAAAATCGCCATCAAAACACGTGCGTTTTGAAGTGGCTCTCTGGATCCGAAAACCTTTCATCTGTACATAATTCATCAACATGTTTTTTTACCTTTCTTATGCGTTTGTGCTGAAACTTTGCCTCAACACTGCATTTATATTTGAGAGCTTCTCAGATGCTTCTTTTACTTATTCGTGGCTGTCTGTCATTTGCATTAGTGTCTGCAGAGTTCTTCAGCAGATGAATCGCTTTGGCCAGTATCATCTCCTGACTTTGCAGTGCCTTAGAAAGTGCATTTATTGTTTTCAGTAATTTTGTTTGTACGACAAACAGGAATATAATCAATACTACTACTACTATTACTATGATCATCATCCTAATTATCATATATAGTTTCATTATTTCTATTGTCTAAACATATTTACAAATATGTTTCCCCTCCTTATCCCCTAAACTACACAAACTGGGAACTCTTACCTGTTGCCAACGGTGCCCTGTCTGTAAGATGTCACGAGGCTTATTAAGACTGCGTAAATATAGAAAAATACTATTTATTTCCCAAAGCAATTGGTTATAACATAGAACAAAATAATTAAAAAGTCATAATGGCATAAACACCCAAATCTACCCATAAAGAAACCGGTAAGATAACATTCTACCCTCCTGACTAAGGTTACACTCCCAAACCCAAAAGTGTCTTAACGTCTCGTATTAGTCAGGTTAGAGAATCCCGTTTCTAATCAACCATGGAATTGGACCCACCTGTAATAAAGATAATAGGTATAGAGACATCCCCCACATCACTTTTCAAAGTATTTACGTAAAGAGAGTATTTCACAGTTCTCTCTCTTTTTCAAAAGGTAACAGTTTTTCTAAGTTTTTTTATAAAATATGTCCTACCTTTTCGATGGGCGTTTTCTCCCGACACTCGGAGCAACCACTTGATCTATTCTCGTTCGTCTCAAAGAATGCGTCTTCCACAAGTACCCTGAACTAGTAGGCCTGTAATACGCGTACAAACGAACGTACTTGTTCAGCAAATACCTTTTTCTCCAAGTGAACTTGCAGTGCACCACCTCTTGTCTCTAAGCGAGGAGAGCTATGTGACTTTACTATCATATATGACACTTTAAACATATTACTAGAGGAGCTCGGCTACCCCATGCTAGCTCCCGCCTAGCCACACAAGCGTCTTACAATATATATAAAACCAGAGGCTGGCTCAAAAGAGAAAATAGTCCACTCCCGTCGCACACCATATCGGCAACTAATGCACAATGTATCAATTTACCACATGACTCAGAGCCACCTCCGTTGCCGGAGCACTTGTGCTTTGTCGAATGCATAAAAGTTTAAGGACTCCAAGCACACAAATGGCGATCAGTATAGCGCCTAACATGATCATTACTATTGGTAGAGTATAACGGTCATGGAAAAAAAAAAGGTTCATCTTCGCCACTATCTTCGAGCGGCGGGACTGTAACGGACTCCACTGTAGGCGGGATTCGAGCCGCCTTATGACTTCCATGTAGGTGTCGGTGAAACACCTTGATCGACTTGTAGACACGCCGACTAAGTACCATGAAGAAATCTGAAAGAATCCTGCAGGAACCGTCAAACAGCTGGGATCCCTGTAGAACGAGCGAATTATTGAAGACATCTCACCCTTTGCCAAGGCAGTCCACAAAAATGCCATTCGTGTGTAGACTTGACTCAACCTCTGGTACTGTAGAACGAAGTCGTCTCCCTTGCCATCCTCACGTAGAGTTGGGAATTCTCCAAAGTCATTGTGTGTCCGTATTTAAAAGGTCTACATGGTCATAAAATAACTAAAGTCTTGTTTTACCCCACAAATTCGTCACTAATTCATATATTCAATCTACTAATCAAATATTAAAAAAAAAATTCCTCGCTAAACCAAATATAATCTTTACCTACTGAATTCTCACAAATAATCCCATATCTGACAAACACACTATCAAAAGAGAACCCATAAAGTCTAACAGCAAAAACCCCTTTATGGTTTATATAACTAGCCTCCATAAAATATAATGCCGAACACCCCTTCTATCCAACTCACATACCCTGACAAATTATATCTTCTATCTAAAAGAAAAATGCTATTTAGAGCTTAACCCTCATTGCAACATCTCTCGTAAGAAAAGAAAAAAAAATAAAAATAAGATAATACAACAATAATAAGTGAACTTTCCCCTCCCCATTACACAGCGCACATAAGAGAAAAGGAAAAGAAAACTATCAGTTGTTTAATCTTCTCGGACGACGTTAAGAAAAGAAAAAAAAACATAGATATAATTCAACATCTTTCCCAAAACGGAATGTGTACCGTTACAGAATCTGCTAGCGCAGCAACCCTATCGACCAGAAAAAAAATCCCCTTACATGATACGTTCTCGTGACATGCCATAATCAGCATCTCCGAAAACAGTGCATATCCCCGAGTAATCAATTCCAAAGGGAAGATTCGCAACCGGACTCCTTACAGCAACCTTAGCAAAAAAGAAACCCACCTATGAACACGTCAGGTGCTTCGCATTGCAGCATATTCAGACTCGCGACGCTAGAAACTCGTGACTCTCAAAAAAATATGTTTAGTACTGAACTTCGTAAGCACACTCCGCAGAACCATCTCATTATATATAAATCATCATCTTAATAATAACACCACTCAGGTGATATAAATAATTCCTCTATTTAATTACTGACCCCACGCCAAAAAGACCATCCCGAAATCTTACGCCAAAATGCCGCAGATTTACATATAATAAGAGAAAAAAACATTAGAAGGAAATAAAGGAGAAGGGGAAAAAAATGTGAAGCCATTCTGTCACCAAATCACAAAAACAGATAAGAGAAAAAAAAGGAAAAATAAATGCAATTGCGCGATCATATATTAATTGCCACAACCAATTCTTTTCAATTTCGAGATATGTGTTAGCTTCGACTGACCTGTTCGTCTTCATTTAAAAACTACATAAAAACCTATTTCCAATTTTCTCTTCAATGACTTTAAAAGGACCTTCAAACTTCGGGCCTAGTTTGTAATTTAACTCATTTCTCACGTTAAGTTTTAAAAATACCTTATCACCGACATTGATCTTGGGATCAGATGATTTACTAATGCTCTTCTGAACCATATCTCTGGTTGTGGATTCGAGATAACGGCTGAGACATGCGTGTCTCTCTCTCGCTGTGGATATCAGCGCTTCAACTGTATCCTCCCCCTGGTGAGGCGTAGTTAGCAAATCAAATGTGCCTCGCGCTGGATAACCAAACAAAGCTTCAAATGGGGACATTTTAATTGAATCGCTAACCATGGTGTTAATGCTATGTCTAACAACGTTAATATATCTGTCCCAATTTCTATCATTACCGCCTACTGTGTTTTTCCTGAGGGCTGCCTTCGGAGCATTCTTTCGCCTGTTTGCTCGTTCGCACAACCCATTAGTCTCGGGTCTGTATGGAATAATTGTTACTTTCTGTATCCCCATGACTTCAGCTAAACACTCCAAGGTTTTGTTCACAAATTCCCTCCCATTGTCGGCTAATAGAACTCCGGGTGAACCATATCTGCAAACGATACCATTGAAAAACGCTATGACTACTCTCTTGGGGGCGTTTATGCTTAAGTGGGAAAATTTCTATATCCTTGTAAGTTCATCTATTATCACTAGCAAGTCTTGTTCACATATCTAGACTCACAAAAATTCCCTAAGACATCCATATGTATTCTCTGAAAAGGCCTACTCGGTATAGGATACGATCCTAATTTGCATGACGTTGTCCTAGCAGGCTTACATGCGTTGCGCACCGCACAATTCCTTACGAAATTTTCCACATCTTTACCCAAATTTTTCCAAATGTATTTAGCACGATCCTCATCATATGTTTTTTCTATTCCCAAGTGAGGACTACCGAACTTGCAATGAACTATATCTAAAACCACTGGAATTAGCACTTTCGGAATTACGATCTGTGTCGTATCTCCTTTACTTTCACTGGTTCTCAACTTATATTTAATTTTCCTAACCAATAGATTTCCTTCTAACTCCAAACCCGAAAAAGGCAAGCTATAACGTTTTTTGACTAATTCCCCTCTCAGAAATGCTTTCGCATCTGCTAAAATCTCGTCTTCATCTTGCCTTAGCTCTATGAGAGGTATATCCCATTGTATGGTTTCGCTAGTGACCTGCGCGACTTGGAAACCTTCCGTGTCATGAAAACCCCTGCTGAGATCATCAGCAACAACATTAAATTTGCCCTCTATATATTTGAGCTATGCATCAAAATCTCTGATATTTAAAAACCATCGAGCTCTTTTGGGAGACAAATCGGGTTTATTAAAAAGATCGAGTAATGATTTGTGGTCTGTAAGAACTTCTACTTTATTCCCCATCAGTAAGATTTTAAAATGAACTAAGCTCGACACTATTGTAAAGGCTTCCTTATCTATGGTGGCCATGGACTTCTCGTTGCTGCCTTTTGTCCTGAACTTCCTGCTATAAAAAGCTATAGGATGAAATTTCCCATCAAACTTTTGCATAAGGCAAGCACCTATATCTTCCTGGCTTGCATCAGTCACTAATGTAAAAGGTTCCTTAAAATCTGGAAACTTCAAAACCGGGGGATTCATTAGCGCGTCTTTAAGCTTTAGAAAACTTTCCGCCTGGGGTTCCTTCCATTGAAATTGAACGTCTTCCCGCAACACATCAGTTAGGGGAGCTGCTATGTTAGAAAATCCTTTTACGAACCTCCTGAAAAAACCGGCGATACCCAGGAATGACTTAATCTCTTTCTTTGATCTGGGGGTGCGAAAATTCGCTATTGCTTTGACTTTATCGTCATTTACTCTAACCCCTTCCTTAGATATGACGTGACCTAGATATGTGATCTGCTTTTTCAAGAACGAGCACTTGGCTAGCTTGATTTTCAACCCCGCTAATCTAAGCCTCCTAAGTACTTCTGTAAGCACTTCCAGGTGTTGCGCGATCGTGTCCGTTGCGATCAGGATGTCATCCATATACACAAAAACATTTTTGCCCAATAACCAGTGCAAAACTGTGTTCACCAACCTGGTAAAAGTCATCGGACTGCCCGATAAACCGAAAGGCATTCGCGTAAATTCATAGTGTCCCTTAGGCACAGAAAAGGCAGTATATTCCTTGCTACTCTCACTGAGAGGGACCTGTAAGAAACCTTGCGCCAAATCAATTGAGCTATAAATATTATGTTCCCCAATCCCCAATTTCGACAAAAAGATCTGGTATGCACTTGACTGGGTAGCGGTCAGGGATCGTTTTCTCATTTAAACGTCTAAAATCGACGCATACACGGACTGGACCGTCTTTCTTAGGTACCGCTAACAAGGGAAAGTTGTAAGGAGACACGCTGGGTCTAATGATTCCTTCTTCTTCCCATCTATTAACCTCTTTCTCTACCTGTTCTCTGATTTTGAAAGGTATGCGATATGCAGGAATATAAATAGTTTTTGAGTTGCTCTCCAAATTTACCTTATGCTCTAACGGCTAACACATTAGTCAACCCCAATTTATCACCTTGCAAGGCTACCGTATCCCCAAATTCTGCCAAGAGCCCGCTTATCGCTTCAATGTGTTCGCTATAATCCGCATTAGCCAAATGTTCTCTGAATGTTCGTTTCCTTGATTGTATTTCTGCCTCTGAAAACTCAGGTTTCCCCTCTACGATAGCCACAGAACCACTATCACAATTCCAATCTTGGAAATCCACTATATATGTGTTTTTCTGGTATCTCCTAGCTGTATCATTACAGTTTAATAACTCCACCCACGTAACCCCATTCTTGGATACATTGTTCACCAATGCCATGCTAACAACTCCTCTGAGCTTTTCGCTGTTTTCAATAACACACACATCTATGGGTTTTCTCATTTCCTTCAATTTAACTTTTACCATAATCTTTGAACCTGGTAGTAACAAAACATCTTCAAATAAAACACCTCTATATTTGTGGTTAGTATCTCCCCTTGCCACTGCCCCATACAAATTACCACCCTCAGTATCATCCCCAGCATTGTTAGTATCAGAAATAACATCCATATTAGTATCATCACCACCATTGTTATCATTGTTACCACTATGAACTCTGATAGAACCCCCGTAATCATCTCCCATCTCACCAACGTATGTTTTAACATTACCTTTCCCCATAACACTCGTATCACCACCATTAATACCACCGAGCACCTCTCCTCTTTCAATAACCTCCATGTCCTCCATTCTATTCACGTCCTCATATGGTATGAGATAACCCATTTTTCCTATTGTTATCCCATTAGCAACCGCATGGATCGAAATCTTGTGTCTTCTACAAGCAGGATGACCCAACAAGATTTTATTACCTAACGCAATTCCTTTTATTACCAAAAAAGGTTCTGTTAACACTCTGTCACCGAGAGCAAACTGTATTTGAACACAACCCAGGGTGTTTAATCTATGGGCTTGCACATCACACACTGTCTCCGTTGAGGGCTGCAAAGGGTAATTGGAGAACATGGATTGATACAAATTATAGTCCATTAGATATATTGATGCCCCGGTGTCTATAAAAACCGGGATATCCACATCCCCTACTGTTCCATAGACTATAGGCTTGGGCTCTGGGGCGTCCCCCACGAGACCACAATGGCATTTACCAATCACCTGTACCCTTTTTGTTGATCGGGCTTCCAAAAATTTCGCCGATCCCTTGACATCGGTTGACTGCCTGGGAAGTTCTCACATTACAATTACCAGAACCTTGAGGCGTAGGCCTCGCATCTCTCCCTATCTGAGACGGACAAGACTGTATGGAGGAGTTATGAAGTTCCATTTGACAACGTCTGTGTGTGTGTGTGTTGGAGAGAGAGAGGGGGGAGAGAAGAAGAGAGAGAGAGACGAGAGAGAGAGAGAGAGAGAGAGAGAGAGAGAGAGAGAGAGTGTAATTGCTGTATGGATGGTTAATGACTGAATTGGTTGTTGGTAGGTTCTGGGCTGTCTGCTGGTCCTGTTGATTGTTAGAGTTCTGTGTTTTGAGTGTTTTTGAGTCAGTCTTAAGCAAGTCTTTGGTGAGAACGGGTGATGTTATATTACATCACCCGTGTCGGACAGTTTTTTGAAGGATTGGAAATTAAATTAGCTGTTTTTTGTGTGTTGTTTTGTTGTTGTTAAGTTAGTGTTTTTTTTTTTTTTGCTTAGAGTTGTTGTGCCTGTGCTGTTGTGTTGTTTTGTGCAGTGTGTCTTTTGTGTGTTTTGATAGTGTAGTGGTCTTGTGTGTTGGTATTTTGTTGGTATGTGTGTTTTTTTGTATTGTTGTTGGTATTTCCGTGACCTCAACCAGTGGACAGCACAGGATAGCCGCCCGGAGTAGCTGGAGTGTTGGTAAGTACGTGTGTTTTGTGTTGTGTTTTTGTTTTGTTTTTGTATAGGTGTAGGTCAATTGTCCTGCGTGTATTTGTTGTGTAAAGAAGAAAGTGTGACTGAGGGTGGATTTTGGCAGGTGGATCGTTTAGGTTAATGTGGGGGGGGGGGGGGGGGGGGGGGGGGGGGTTTGCACTTGTTTTTTTCTAGCTTGTGATCCCGCTACATTATTTTTTGGCGCCCGAACAGGGACTGTTGGTGTGGCAGCTGCAGGGCAATTGGGTAGTGAGTTGTGTGATTGGTAGAGAAAGTGAGGATGGAAGGGTTGAAGGAGATGGAGAGGCTGAAGGAGGAGTTACGGTTGGCGAGGGAAGCTAAGGGAAGGTTGGAAGTGGAGAATGAGAGGTTAAGGGTAGAGTGTGAGGAGCTGAAGAGCGAGTTAGAGGAAATGAGAGGAATGCTAAGGAGTGCAAAAGTGGAAATGAAAGAAGAGGTGAAAGTAGTGGAAGAGAGAATGGTTGAGAAAATGGACGAAAAGTTTGGGGTAATGATGAATGCAGTGCAAGAGATGATGCAGGAAATGATGAAGGGATTCATGGGAGAGGGAGCTGTAGGAGGTAGGCCTACTGGGTCTTGTGACGGGCCAAGAGTGGTAAAGGAAGTGAAAGAGCGAGTAGATGAGAGTACGAGTGACGAAGGTGATTTGGTTGTGATAGGTAAGGGAAAGAAGGGGAAGACACAGGGTAAGGATAAACCTGAAGACGAGAATAAGAAAGTGGCTGAGGAAAAGAAGACTAAGGGAAAGAAGGTTAGGAAGGGTGACGGACAGGATGAGATTAGGACAGAATACATTGGGGAAAGGGCTGAGAGTGATTTGGATAGTGGTGAGTGGAAACAGGTAAGTAGAAAGGAGAAGGGTAAGAAGAGCGTAGTTAGGGGTATGGACGTGAGTATGGAAGTGGATTCGCTGTATTCGGAAGAGGGAAAGAGGGGTCAGAATGTAAGTAGCGAAAGTGAGAGTAAGAGTGAGCGGAAAGTACAAAAGGCTGTGTATATGAAAGAGGTACCCCGATGTGCACAATACGAGGAATATGGTAGCAGGGACATAAGGGACTTTTTTGAGGAATATGAGAGGTATTGTGAGGCAAAGTATGGGGATAACAAGAGAGTCTGGGCAAGAGAGTTAGTAACTTTTGACAGGATTTTTGTTTTGAATGATGTATAGGGTAATTATGAGTGTAGGGAATGTGCCGTATGAGAGTGTAAAAGCTAGGATTGTGGAACAGGCAAAGAGGATAAAGAGTAGCGTTAGATATAGGAGGAAGCAAGATTTTGAGGAGGCAAGAATGAATGTTGGTGAGTCGTTGTCGATGTATGTCTGTAGGTTAGAAACATTAGCTAGGAAAAAGTTTGGGGACGAAGGGATAAATGAGTGTAAGGAGTTAGTGCGAAAGTTGTTGGCGACTGTACCAGAGAGTGTATATGAGTTTGTAAATCTGAAACGTAAGGAGAAAATGCGATGGACGAATGAAAGGTTAACATGGAACGACATTTTAGAAATAGTAGAGGATTACGAGTTAGATAGGTGTATGAAAGAGAGTAGAAGCGTAGGTAGGACTGAAGTAACTGAGGTTGTACCAGAGTTTAAAAGCTATAGGGAGGCAGTTTTGGAAGGGCCGAGGCGAATGGCAGAGCGAGTGGTAGATAGGAGTGTTAGGGCAAGTAATGTGAGTGTAGTTAGCCCTAAAAGAGATAGGAGTGCGAGTGTTGGAAGAGGGAGTCGTTAGTTGTGAGCGAGATCAGTGTTATAGATGTGGTAAGCCAGGACACAGGAAGAATGAATGTCGGTGGGCGTTAGGAGCGTGCTTTGGGTGTGGGCAAACAGGGCATTTGGTGAGTGAGTGTAAGAAAGATAGGGATATTAAATGTTATAGGTGTGGACAGGTAGGGCATATAGCTAGTGGATGTTGGGGTACTCGTATGAACATAGTTTGCGGCAACTGCGGGAAGAATGGGCATTATGCTAGGATGTGTAAAGAACAGCGTGCGAAGTGTGTTGAATGTGGAATGGAAGGTCACGTGGTGAGTGTGTGTAGGCGAAAGAGGATGAGTCAGGCTGGGAAGTCGGGAAACTAGGTGAAAAGGGGATTCAGTTGGGTGGGTCCTCTAGTATGTGACAGTATGTTAGGGAGAATGTGATGAGTGAGTGGCTGACGGTGAATAAATGTGAGCCGAGTGTCAGTGAGCAAATGGGTCTGGAAGATCGGCAGTTGGTGTTGATTGAGTATGGAAGGAAGTGGAAAAAGGTAAGGAAAAGGAATGAAAGGGAGAAATGTGAGCTGCATGATAGAGGGGCTAGTGTTAGGGTAAAAATGGTGGATAAGGCTACACAGTGTAATGCAGATGACCTTAAGGGGAGGAATGATACGTATAGTGTGTGTGGGTTTGAATTGTCAGGGTTTAGTGAAGTTTCACCAGGAAGGGAATCAGGTAGTGAGGATGTAGTTGGCAGTATGAATGAGTCTCTTTGGGAGTTTGGCAGGAGTGTAAATGAGGTAAGTGATTTGGTGGCAGAGTTACGAGAGATGTTCGGACAAGAGTTAGAGGGGGTAGATGAGATAGTGAATGGTATTTGGGGGGATAGTAGTGAGGGAGGTAATGATGGTAGTCTGACTGGAAGTGATCTGGGAGAAGTTGATGGCGGTGTAACTGAGAGTGTGTATGAGGGCCCCTCAAAAAAAGATCCAGGGGACACTGCATCTGGAAGCATCCCCGTGGGTGGTGTTGTGAGTGAAAGGAGCGTTGTAAATTTAACAGGGGAGGAAATATGGAGGAGTTATGAGTTCCATTTGACAACGCTCTGTGTGATGTGTGTGAGAGAGAGAGAGAGAGAGAGAGAGAGAGGGTGTAATTGCGTTTATGGATGGTTAATGACTGAATTGGTTGTTGGTAGGTTCTGGGCTGTCTGCTGGTCCTCGTTGATTGTTAGAGTTCTATGTTTGAGTGTTTTTGAGTCAGTCTAAGCAAGTCTTTGGTGAGAACGGGTGATGTTAGTAGTGTCGGACAGTTTTTTGAAGGATTGGAAATTAGCTGTTTTTTGTGTGTTGTTTTGTTGTTGTTAAGTTAGTGGTTTTTTTTTGCTTAGAGCTGTTGTGTGTTTGTGCAGTGGTCTTTTGTTGTGTTGTGTTTTGTTGGTATGTGTGATTTTTTGTATTGTTGTTGGTATTTCCGTGACCTCAACCAGTGGGACAGCACAGGATAGCCCGGAGTAGCTGGAGGGTTGGTAAGTACGTGTGTTTTGTGTTGTTTTTGTTTTTGTTTTGTTTTTGTATAGGTGTAGGTCAATTGTCCTGCGTGTATTTGTTGTGTAAAGAAGAAAGTGTGACTGAGGGGTGGATTTTGGCAGGTGGATCGTTAGGTTAATGTGGGGGGGGGGGGGGGGGGGGGGATTTTGCACTTGTTTTTTTCTAGCTTGTGATCCCGCTACAACTGCCAATAATGATCAGTACTTTTACACATTCCACAATATTTAACCTTACACAATTTCTTTGGATGTCCTGGTTTATTGCAGTTGAAACAACGCAACTGCTGTTGCTTTTGATCGATCGATCTTTTGTTATATTCAACTTTTACACACAGACGATGAGGAGAAAGTTCCGTGTCTCTCTGTACTCTATCCCTCGGGCCTGTCCCGTTAAAAATTGTGCTATCTACGGTGGGATATTTAGACCTGTGTTTATCTATTTGGGTATAAAGTAATTCTTGGTCTGAGGTAGGCTCAACCTTTTCATCAAAGCTATCCACTATTGCATCGGGTACCTCGTGTAAGAGCAGGGAAAAATATATCAGTTTATGAACATTATTTAGAGGGAGATTATCCCCTGTACCCATTTAGATTGTTTTTTCCAATTTTCCTACCCAATCTGCCACTGCATCAAACAGCTTTGAACTATGTTCTACAAGGCTATTAGTGCCTTCCGTAGTTTATAAAGACCTCGAAGGTCTCTCACCATATCTCCGTGTTCCTTTGAGCCATATGCTGTTTTCAAAAATGCTTGCAAGTCTGCCCAGGTACGACATTTTGTAAATTGGAAACTCCTTGACCTATGACTGAGGTCTCCCTTATTGAAATCTAGCAAAGCTTTCGCCTCTCTGAACGCTCTACATCGTTCCGACTATATTCTTTCCCGCTAAATAGTTATTAACTCCTTCTATGAAGATATTTACAGGTTGTGACAATACGCCATCCACAATCCCTTTGAATGGGCTGACCCCAGCAGTAATCTTTGTCACGTGATGTAGTAGCGTCGTAGGTTTAGTATCCGCCATTTTATCTTGTTTCCCAAGGCTGTTTTTTTCGCTAAGCTTCCCCAATCTCAATAACATCAATGTATTTATATACACTAAACCCAATCAAGAAAAATCAACACAAATTTTCCCCCAATAATGGATAACAAAAGGTAAGCGTGTCCCGTCCCCAATCACAAAATCAACCCCACGAAAATGACAATAAAAAAAAATAATAATAAGGAGGGGATAGGAAAAGAAAAAGAATGCAAGACGTTTCCGAGCCAACTCGCCTCTCTCTCTCTCTCTCTCTCTCTCGTCTCTCTCTCTCTCTCTCCTCTCTCCTGGCATGACTCACCGCAAAAATCCCACTCAGGTAAGTTCGCCACACACAAATACAAGGAACATGAACAAGAACAAAAGGGTAAAGAAAATCCACAAAATATAAAAAGAAAAAAAAAATAAGAAGGAAAAAAAACTCGAAAATACACTTACGTCTTCATATGACCGTGAACCGAATTCATATACACCGCAAATATGCGCGAACTGCGAAACACTTTAATATGTCGAAAATTATACTTTTCCTCCTCACGTTTTTTGAAACATCTTTATTCCGTAACCTCAAGAAATCGAAACTGACTTGGCTTGGGAGAGGAAGTCTGAGGGACAGCTTCTCTCTGTCGAATCAGCAGAAAGGACCCCGAGTTGCCTGTGACATGATTAATAACCCCTTTTCCTACCAAAAAAAAAAGGACGAAACCCCTATTTCTAACTGGTCACCAGTCCCTTCGGAGCATACCTACAGCTTGAAAAATATATAAAAAGCCTTTACCGCTGCTACCACTGTTTCCCCCTCCTTATCCCCTAAACTACACAAACTGGGAACTCTTACCTGTTGCCAACGGTGCCCTGTCTGTAAGATGTCACGAGGCTTATTAAGACTGCGTAAATATAGAAAAATACTATTTATTTCCCAAAGCAATTGGTTATAACATAGAACAAAATAATTAACAAGTCATAATGGCATAAACACCCAAATCTACCCATAAAGAAACCAGTAAGATAACATTCTACCCTCCTGACTAAGGTTACACTCCCAAACCCAAAAGTGTCTTAACGTCTCGTATTAGTCAGGTTAGAGAATCCCGTTTCTAATCAACCATGGAATTGGACCCACCTGTAATAAAGATAGTAGGTATAGAGACATCCCCCACATCACTCTTTTCAAAGTATTTATGTGAAGAGAGTATTTAACAGTTCTCTCTCTTTTTCAAAAGGTAACAGTTTTTCTAAGTTTTTTATAGAATGTGTCCTACCTTTTCGATGGGCGTTTTCTCCCGACACTCGGAGCAACCACTTGATCTATTCTCATTCGTCTCAAAGAATGAGTCTTCCACAAGTACCCTGAACTAGTATGCCTGTAATACGCGTACAAACGAACGTACATGCCTCACAAACGGGGGAACGATCTCTGAGTCAAGTTGCTTGTTCAGCAAATACCTTTTTCTCCAAGTGAACTTGCAGTACACCACCTCTTGTCTCTAAGCGAGGAGAGCTATGTGACTTTACTATCATATATGACACTTTAAACATATTATTAGCCATTCCCCCTCTTTTCACCTACTAGAAATATAATACCAAATCAATCTATTGAGACATTATGATGGGGCCAGATGGGCCCCCGGGCCCCCAGTCACAGTGGGCCCTGGTGCATTGCACCTCCTGCACCCCCATTACCATTAGTTCCGCTACTTGACTGGAACACTTTTTTGACTTTATACGACAAATGGGTGCATGTCATCAGCACCCATCACCTGTTGAATTGAAGCACAGAGTTGACTGATTGATTGATTATGGAATTTTGGTCTTTGACGACCAAGTGCCGGAACTCATCATCAGGATTATTCAGTGCCCTAACGAAAATGACAGGTGCTTTTTGCAAAACTGGGGCAAATGGCCGCTTGGAGCAATGATCCAAGATGGCAGCTGGAAATGGGAATTTATATAATAACTTTAATTCAGGCCAGCAACATAAGGATGAAATGAAATGTTATGTGTATTTTCACTCATTTTAACACACAAATGATTTTCAAAATGATTTTTTTTATTATAAGGTAAATTACCTGGTAATTAAAACGAAACTCATAAGAAACATATTTTTTGCATCTGTATTGAACAATTCCACAATTCCATAACTATAGAAGCAATCCCACCTAACAACTTTCCATAAGTAAAATGATAATATGCATCACAATATATCCCCATTGAGCAATCAATACATCGAAATCATGAATCATGTAAAATGGAAACATTCCTTCAATTGAGACATAAGATATTTATGAAAGTGAGTATTTCATATGTTCAAGCACTTCGTTTGAGGGACATTTTTGTGACAGTAATTCAAACACATTACACCAGCACGTTTGCATGAACAGCGCGTTGAAGTGCATGACCCATTGCATCTATACAGTGTAAGTATATTGTCAGGGAGTGGTTTCAAACACTTCTTGGGAAGAAGAATTCCGCCTTGATTCATCCAACAATAATTGCATGGTTCGAGAGCACAAGTTTCCACACCAAACAAGGTGGGTGCGTTTCGTATCTCATAAAAGGCCCTTTTCAAATGCCCCCATATAACACTTGATGTTGGTGGCAACTCATTCAGGCCTATCACAGAATTTTGATGCAGCTATACTCTCAGCTGGTCAAATGAAGTGGATGTTTGTCCCAGCCCACACATGCACAAGATATTGCTGAGATAAAGTTCTGTCTCAGAGAGAATGAGTGATTCTCCTAATCCAGATAGTGGCTGACGTACCATAGCAGTGTTTATCCTGACCTTGCTGGGAGCGTCATTTCCTTTAAACATATGATCTTTAATTAGAACTCGACAGGTTTCACCTCGTAGTTTTTGGTGAAGGGTGTGAAGTGGTACCTTTCTTTGCTTTTTGCCAGCTCCAAGCCGAACCCAGAGCTCAATCTTTAAGCACACTCCTGTACAGCAACAGTAGAACAACAGAGCCAGTATCATTGGACGTTATTATGGCTCTTTTAAATCCCTGTTTAACTGCCATTGTACATGAGAAATGATATGGCAATCAGCATCATCCTGCCAATTTTTCAAGATTGGGTAGTTCACTAGCAGGTGACTGACAAACTTTTATTCGTGCTGATACCAACTCCTCATTGATTATATCATTCCATCAAGAACAGCATCTCTCGGATCACGTTCACGTTCTCCTACATGCCGGGCAAACAGTTGTAGATTTTGTTTGTTAAGACTTGAATTCCAGAACTTTTCTAATTGATACAGAATGGGCACTGATTCATTCAAAGCAGACAAGTCAATAGAACTTTTCCTCCTAGACCTACGAGTGAGCACGCTCTCCATCCTTTGTTGAACTGTCAATGTAGCTGTCAAATACAATGTGTCATTGTTGTGTTAAGACACAGTTTCTTGGCTTTTATAAGTACTGCATTGATTACACCACCAAAATTTAGAAAGACAGGCATCTGGGGAAGCTGGCGTACATTAGACATGAAATAAATGAAAACGTGTGTTTGTTGAGAATTGTTTGGAGAATATCGATAGTCATCCAAAGTTAGATTTTTACTAGTTCTGTCATCAATTGTGTTTTTCTGAGGTTTTGTTGTAATACCTCCATCAAAAAGTGAGCTTGATGTAAGATCATGACTATACACCTCATCTTGAGACATGTTACACGGAAGTGCAAGATCCACATCTCTCTGTGCTGATGCAATTTCCCTAACAGAGTTATCAGCTTTCCTTATTTGGATCTCGGCTTTATTAGGAAGGTACTGTGTCTCAAGTGAAGGCAAGTTTACCTTTGTTATTGTCTCGTTGATTTTTAGGACTTTATCACCTACCTCTCATTTCGGAAATTGATGTAAGGTGCTATTCCATTTTGCAATGCTATTAGGAGTCTTGCCTTAACTGAGTTACATGTAGTTTGCTTGGTTACAATATTGTGAAGTGGTACTTTGGACGTTGAGATGATGAATGGGTTTCCTCGTTCACTGACAAAGTCCAATAGCTTCTTCACATTCCTATCAAATATCAATCCATTGTGGCCTGAAATATCACGTGGTATTGATGTTTCCAGATGATTCATGAGGCTGCACTCGTGAGGGACTGCAGAAGACTTGTTATTGCCATGATTTCATGAAATAAAAGGCACCGGGACCCTTTGAGAACCGGTTCATGGATTGCTCCAACTCCTTATCCCCCTGCCACAGCAGAAAATACTGTTCCTGGTCTTTACAACGAAATGTCCGGTGCAGAATTTGTTGTACAATGTGGGATGTGTGATTTCCAATACCTTGATTCTCTCCAGATACCAAGATGCATACCTTAGGTGGTTAATTGCATCAAACTCACGAAGAATGTCAAGAGAGAGGGTCGATGTGTTCTAATGTTTTTACAAAAAGATCTTGTTTAACTAAAGTACTAGATTTGAAAGTTTCATCGAGAGAACTACTGCAGCATTATGTCTCTAGTTCATATCTTCTAATGTAGCGTCTAAGACAGACCTTGTGGCAGTAAAGATCAGCAAAAATGTCATTTATACAATTTAACTCAACAGCCCTACAATATACTTCATCTTTGAAATGTCTAGTGGCAATAAAAAATGTTTCGGCAGCATTTTGCTCACTGATTCGAAACTTGTCTCTCAAAATTACTTGATTACCTTTCATACTCCCATTAACACCATCTTCTATTTATTTAAGATTCTTACTGGTTCCCTCCTCTGCTCTTTTCAGTGTTTTAGTAACAATGTCATTTCTTATATCTGCAGCATGCTTCATGCTCCTACATCCAGCTTCAATGAATTTTTTTTGTGTCATGCTTCTGGCAGAGAATACATTTAGTTTGCATGATTAAATCCATGTGTGGCAAGACCGAAGATTAAAATTGATACCTCCGACCTCTTAACATGTAAATATCCATTTTGATATCTGAAGTGTGTTTGAGACCAGAGTTGCCAAAATATTCACATTCTCTGCTGAGAAAATTACTTAAGAAATTTATCCCTTGTGCAGAAATGAATAAAAACAGGCATATCAAATGGTGTTCTGTTGTGAACGGTAGTAGGTACCAAATTTAGTACTATTCAGTATATCCCATTTCCGGCTGCCATCTTGGATTATCGCCTCTAGCGGACATTTGCCCCAGTTTTGCAAAAAGCACCTGTCATTTTCTTTAACCTGAACCAGTATATTTTCAATATCTAAAGTCGAAATTAGGCAACACTGAAATGTATACGGGCTAAATTGCCAAGGCCTGGACTAATTAAGCGCAAAATACAATGTTGAAAATTGCATTAGCGATAATAAGACTGAGGCCTCATTTTCAAACTTGAAAACTAAAGAAAGCATTTCTTACGAGGCTGAAGAAACTTTTCTAAAAGAGTCAAGCTGATCAGCAATGTTGTTCTGTTTGCCAGTGGAGGAATTGCAGAGTGACAGTGAGGAAAAAGCTGTTGAAGAAGAAACATTAGAAAATGCCATTAAAGAAGGAGGCTTGCAATACGTGCACATGAGTGGTTTTACAGCCCCTAAGTTTCCCCAAATATGACTTTCTAGGAAGTAAAGCAACTGAAGGAGGCACATGGATTGTTATTATAAGTAGAACAAATGAGAAGATTCTTATGAATCCTCGATCCGAATTCTTGGAGCATTTAAAATCGATGGAAAAGATGCTTATTTGATATCATGGGAAAAATACCTAAAATCAGGAATAAGTACTACAATAAACGAGTTGTGATGTGATGGGCAGTTGCATTCCATTACCCTTAGAGTAATTAAGTTTTTTGTTTGTTGCCACACATTTTTCAGGATTCACAGATTAAATAGGGACGTGTATTTAAAAGTGCGAGTTGTATATGACTGAAAAATTTTAAGTTTTTCGTTTATAAATGCTAGTTTTAATTCTTTAGATGAATATACATATAGAAATGTATCTTATTTTCCTAAAAAAAATCACAATTTCTAATATTAAAAAGAGAATGATTAAACGAGAAAAGTTTTCCAATTTGCATAGAACTTAGGCAGAGGAGAAAGCAAGTAAACTGCGTGACGTCATGCTTCTTAACCCCCATCTCCTCAACCCCTATAATCCTGCACCCGAGACCTTGGTTTTGGTTATGACAATAATTGTATTAATTACTCATTGTGGTGAAGTTTGATAGGACAGAGAGCTCCTGCATCATATTCTGTCACTGAATTTGGTGAAGTATTAATCGTTTTTCAGTGGCTTGGAAGATATGGGCATTTCTCCTGAAATTTCAGGTTAAGTATAGTATACAATTCTTTAGGTCTTTCAAACTTTGTCAGGTAATTTATGTTACTTTAATATGCTGCTAATTAAAAAATGCTACATAATCTCTGTTAGCCTCTCTTCTACATTTTGTCAGCTTTCTGAGTAATATACGTAGCGCCTCAGTGGTGTGGTTGGTTTGGTGTTTGCTTCTCACCTCGATGGTCGCGGGTTCGATTCCCGGCCATTTCATTGAGGAGTGAGAGATGTGTATTTCTGGTGATAGAAGTGCACTCTCGACGTGGTTCGGAAGTCATGTAAAGCCGTTGGTCCCGTTGCTGAATAACCACTGGTTCCATGCAACGTAAAAACACCATACAAACTGAGTAATATACAGTATCACATCACATAAAAATACTCTTGTAAACCACTGGAGAAAGGAAATCCCTTGGAGTAGAATACAATCTTGTTACTGTAATCTGAGAAACAATGCATAAAAACCACCCAGACACTATCTCTTGTTATATTTAAAAATATGCATACTTTAATCATTAAATGCATAATCTAGTATACTATGGCATATAGTACTACATATATTTAACCTGTCTAGTGATAATCGTTACACTATGATAAAAAAATTAGGTTTAATAATATGTTACTCCTAGGGTTATGATTAATGATATATTGCCAGAATGTGGAAAAGCAACGACCCAAGAAAAGCTGATCAATGGTTTCTGTGGGTGGCGTGATATGAAAACTGCATAGAAAGACAAGTCAATGTACGACAGTTCATGCGCTTTTTCAAAGTGCCTTTGGGAAACTGGTTGCAGCCAGTAATATGAGGCACTAACGAAATGTGCATTCATATGTGCGTGTGCGCCTCTTCTGTTAATGATGTATGATACCCAAGTCTATGGGGGATTTGGCATAGAGGCGGCTTTGAGAGAAAGGCAGGATGCCGTGGAAGCTCAGCAAGAGTTTCTTTATAATATAGTGCTTGAAATACTCCGGCTGCCTGGGTGAGTCTTATATTTTAGCCAAAGAGCGGCTTGTTGTCTGTTTAACATTTCATCAGAATATCCAATCTTTTCCAATCTTTAATCTCTGTTGTTAAACTTATGTGTGTACTTACGCGGTGTTCTCGTGTCTTTGAAACAGACGGTTCTAGCGGAACCATGTGGGGGGGACCGAGAGGGAGTCCCGATGGAAGAATAGACATTTGGTGTGATAATTACTTTTTAGACATTTTACTGTTGGGGTTTTTAAGTTAGTCAGTAAGACTTGGATCATTATCTTTTGTTACTAAATAAATGTATTTTTTATAATGCAACTCTCATTTTGAGTACCTGTTAGAGTGGAGAGAGAGAGAAGAGAGAGAGAGAGAGAGAGAAAGAGTCGAGTATCGTAGAGTGAGAGAGAGAGAGAGAGAGAGAGAGAGAGAGAAAAGTCGCAAGCCGCTGGTTGCTTGGGAGAGAGAGAAAGATTTGTGTGTTTGCCTGACGCTTGGAGTTACACGTTTACCAAATGAATAATGAGGATCATGTCCTCATTACAAATATATGTATTGCGATTTTGTATCAATGAATGGCAAAGCAAACAAATACTTCCATGTACATACTGTACATACACAGCAGGTGTGTGACTAACAATAAACTTAATACAGTACATCAAAATAATTTTCAGTCATGAAAAATGTTTAAATTATCTGAACACTAAATAGCATACTGCACATCAAAATGTTTAATCCAAATATAAAAATTCTCAATTATTCAAAACTAAATAAAGTAGGTACATAGAAACAATATAAGCATAGAAAACTTACTTTATTATCTATTCACATACTATAGTAGTACATCAAAATAATATATGGTAATCTAGAAAAATTTGTAATTATTCAAACAAATCAAACAAGAAACATATCTACAAATACAGGAATATACTGCGTATATATGGAAAAAATGTGCCTGAAAAGTGTTTTCAGTTCTCAGCCAAGACTTTTCTAGCTGCCACCATAAGAGCTTCTACATCGTCACCACATCTTGCAATGAACATCCGAGCTTTATTGGCCAGCAACGCCCACTCATCTTTTTCAGCAGAGTATTTCACCTCCAAAAAGGCAAGAACCACAGAAGTGGCCCAGGATGTTTCATTCTGGAAGATAAAACAAATTAAACTTTAGCACTGGATGTATAGTGTACTGGTACATGAAGCAGATAACTTCATCTTTCATTATTTGTTGAAGACTGTTTTCTAAGTCCAAAAGTGAAGATCATATTTTGAAAAACATTTATTCAACTAACAGGCTGCAGGGTGTAGCATACCTTCATTAACTGACACGGACATCATTTATTCATTATCTGTATAATCTTTTTGCACTGGTATCTTGGGTAAGAGTGCTGCTGTTTGCATTACTTGCCAACCGAAGCATCAAGATCCTCATGTTTTGAGTACCTTTCTCCTCTTTAAACTTGCTAGCTGTACTCCTACAATTGGTGTTCCATATCCCTAACAGACTCACAAAGATTATTTGGCTTTTTCTTTCCATTTTATAAAAGTTGCTTCTTATGCTGAACTTGCACACAAACGGCACCTCAACACCTCTGTTAATCCTTTCTCCTATTGTGCCTTTATTTTTTAAAAATACCATGGTGTTTCTTAGCCATTATTTTCAGATATTTTGCAATAAACTGTCTAAAAGAACAAAACACAATGAAAACGCACACTGTGATAGTTTCAATGTACCATATTTTCACAATTCTCAGTCACTATCTAGTCCTACAAGAGCACTTTGCACCCCAATCATCAACCTTGACCTTTGTTTCTCTTTTTTGTTGAGATATCTTTAATCTCCATGCATTGAATACATGGTTGTTTACATACCTTTGTTATATATGTAAAATCAAATACTGGATTAATAAGATAAATTCTCTCTAATTCTTAATTTTGTAAAACAATATATAGAGCAATAAACACAAATACGGAAAATAATGACCATACCTTGTACGTAGTTGCACCATCAAGAAGCGAGCGAGGCAGTGATGTGATCTTCACCACATCTTCCAGGGTCCAGGATCCATCAAACTTCTGAAGACTAACCACAGCCATAAGATCTTTCCCATAATCCACTGGAGAATGTCCCCCTCTCACAGATTCTGCTGCCGCACCCAAATCCCCATTCTCATCCTCATCCATATCCATGTCTGCTGCCTGCATTCAAGAAAATCCAGATTTAGCTTGTGAAGCTTAATTATTGACATTTGCTGGGATAGATTTTAGCAAAAATTCTTTTAACTTACTGGTATTCTTTGTGTAAATATACAGTTTGTGCAACTGTAATACTACTAAAGGTAGCAAGCATTTACTAATTCATGATAAGTTTTAAATTTTTGTTCTACTTTCACTGCCTTCTTATCTGAAGAGAAAAATCCTTCTTCTGTGCAAGAGCTTGCAAAAGTTGAGTTTGAATGATGTAGCTGAGGAGACAACAATATGTACTAGTTTGTTCATGAAACTTACCTGTCAGATATATATATACTAGCTGTATTTTCTGAAGTCCGACAGAAATTCAAAAACTTCCGGCACACACAGTGGTCGGCCAGGTGGTTAGTACCCATTCCCGCCGCTGGGAGGCGGGTATCAGGAACCATTCCCATTTTCTATTCATAATTTTTCTGTCGCCGGTGCTGGAAACACCTGTTTTCAGTACCTCCGTCTTAGGATTTTGGAAACTTCATGGCCGCTAAATATCCTAATTGTCTTTTGATTTATTGACTTGGATTTGTGGCTAGGCATACGCTATCTTAAATTGTTTTGAATATGATTCATTTTTGTATATCTGAATCTAGTTAGGCTAGTTTCAGAGGGTGTTGTCTGCTAAGATAGGGTGTGGCTACCGAAAGCTTCGGTAGTTCCGCACTCGATATGCACGAGGGCTATGTGTCTTGCTTCTTTGTTGAGATTTGTCATGTAAGGAGTGTGAGACTTTGTCTAATTCCGTAAGGAAGACGTATGATTCGTATGTACGCAATTAATCAGTAAACAAAGTCAGGGTAGGCTAACCTACCTGTAGACTTTATTTTGCCTAAACCCTGTAGTATGGCCTACGGGCTATAAATATGTATCGTGAGGTAATGCCCTTTACGTTATAGATTCCATCTGTATCTTGGAATCTAAGGTGCTCGCTCTCCTATCATTGTGGTGAAGAGTGCTACTTCTGTAGTTGTTACTCCTAACCCTGTAATGTTGCCTTCGGGCCCTAAACAGTTTCTGTAGAGGGTATTGACCTTTCTCTGATACTCTATCGATTCGTAACTTAGAATCGAAAGTGCTGGCTTTGGAGAGCAAAAGTGAAGTGGCTAAGTGCAGTGACAGTGCCCCTTGTGTAGTGGAGGGTGCGTCAGATCGGCCTTATTTCGCCTCTAGGCCGGGACCTCTGCTTGACTCCCAGGAACAGGGAGAGAGCATGTCGAAAGCCGAAGGAGGGTTACGAGGAACTCCCACCGATCTGACGTGCCTTCGGCAGACCTGAAGTTACTCCCAGGCTGCCAAAGTGCGTGCACGAATCCTGAAGGATTGCTTCTCGTCCTCCGAAGCGTCCTCCCTGCGCAGGGTTTGGAGCTTTCGGAAGGACTCGCGCCCTCTAAATAGAAGCTTTATAGAAGAGGACGTTTCACGTCCTCTCTCTCTCTCTCGTCATGCGTTGCAGTGAGAAGTAAGAAGGCGAACGTCGCCTGAACTCGTGTACGTCTTTCCACCGAGAAAAGGGAAAGCAAGTCATATTAGCAGGACGCTTTTGAGCGCGGACGTCCTAGCTTGTTGCTGTGAGAATAAGAAGGCGTTCCCTCGCCCCGCGTATTCTCACACGATCAACCCTTCACCTGAGACTGCTTCGTGCAGTCGGTTTTCTCTCCGAGATGTCTAATGCTCTTCCCTGAAGGCAGTTTCGCTTGCATTGACGCCTGTCAGGAGCGTGACGCTTTTCTGCACGCTTTTTTTTTTTGACACTCGGCTTGGACGGGACGTTCGGATGGACGCCAGGCGCGCGCGGGTGCACGCCAAGCGCGCACCAGTAGACGCCGAGGCCGAGTGCACGCCAGTGGATACCGAGCGCGAGCGGCGCGCGCCAGTGGACGCCGAGAGTGCTCGCTGCTCGCCAGTGGACGCCGAGCGTGCTCGCTGCTAGCCAGTGGATGCCGAGCGCGCGCGCCAGCGCACGCCAGGTGTGTCGCCTGGCTGAACGTTTCTGTTGAAGTCTTCAAGCTGATTTGGGGGGCCTAAAGATTTTTTACCTAACTTCGGTGATCCCATTCTACATCACCTGTGAAGTAAGCAGTGCTTCGGAGGAAGCTTAAAGTGAAAAGGCAACTTCGTTTTCGAAACCCAGCAAGACCACGGGTTTCGTGAATTATAGAGGTCTCTGTCAGTAATATTGCTTTTCGTAAAGTCCAGGATTGGATGGAGTTATGGAAAGCTCAAGGAAAGATCTCTTTTGCTCTACCGCAGTCAAGACTTTGCGGTAAGGCAGCTATGGGTTATGTAAAAGCTCGACGTCCTGCACGTCAGGACTCTCGGCAACGTTCAGTAGGATTCTTGCAAAGGCACTCATCAAAAGGACGCTCTTCAGGAAAGCGCAAGACAGGACTTCCTTTGCCATACTGCCAATAAATTTTGATACGGGAGAGGAAGCTGGTTGGAGAGTTTCTTCCTCTTCCCAGGATAATTTTGCAAGCTTTTTAGCCCATCTGAAAGGGCTTTTCAGATGATAGATTTTGTTAGTTCCTAGTCGGGACTACGCTGCCGAATTGAACATCGTCGTTCTACCTGTCGTAAGCGTCTCTTAACAGGATTCTTGCCCCTTCCTCGTTTGAGACGGGAATCGAAAATAAAATGCTCGACTTCCTGGATTACGTTTTGTCAATTCAGTGAATTTCCCCCATTGACAATATACTATCGTTTTGTCAAGTAAGTGGGTATCCCCTCATTGACAAAATATCTCTTTGTCCCGTAAATGGGTTAGTTCTCATTGACAAACTTCTCATTAACTTTATATTGCGTAAGCGGATAAGCTCTTATTGACAAGATTCGGAAGAGCTCTCATTCATCATTCGCAGACTCGTACAAGAAATAGACTTGTAGACTACGTCAATGAACGCTTATGTCCAATAACATGAGAAGCTTGAGCTGTCCGCTTCAATTCTCTTGAGTTTTGTTTATGAAACTTGCCTGTCAGATATGTATGTAGCTGTATTTCCGAATTCAGCTATAGTATATATGTCTGCCAGGTAAGTATGAAAAAACTTTATTGCATAATATCATATTTTGCCTTGCATTATTTTACTACTGGTGTTCAAGTCATATACGCTTGCTGTAGTTACCTCTTCGGATGGCAACCGAGAGGTCTATTGTCTATTATTTTAAGGACATTTAATCGTTACTCCCTGCAGCCTTCCAGGAGTTTCCGATTTATCTTTTACCGTTGTATGGTAGTGTTATGACGACACGAACGCATCTATATATTTAGCGTTTTCTGTTTCGCTTAAATATACCAGCTTGAGAGTCTCTTTATGCTAAAAATTACGGACCTATTTCTTGGTAGAATAGGGTAGCTGGCAACCCAGGCATAAAGTTAAGAGACGACGATCGTAAGCTGCTGCTGTCACTGTCCTCTCCGCCAGTCCAAACGAGGCAGTACCAGCTCGTTCGCTGTCATGCGCTGTAGGTTACGTCTCTCTCTCCTGCGGGATTGACTGACTAACCGTATCTCTGTGCTGGCAGTTACGTCTCTCTCTCTCCTGCGGGATTGACTGACTAACTGTATCTCTGCCCTACAATCACGGACTTTAGCCTAAGATTGAGGGGATTTCTTACATGAATGAATAAACATTGCATTCGTTTTGCCTTACAATGTTCTCAGAGATATCTCTTACTCCTTTCGGTGCTCGTTACCGCACGGTATAGGACTACGAGTCTACCGCAACATTTCACTATTATATGCTCTCCTGCTTAGGCAAAGCGCAGCCTTTTTAGGGAAGTAAACATACTGTGTGAGGGAATGGATGAGCTTGCTGGGGACCATTTCCTTCCTAAAGAAGTTTGTTTCCCTGAATAGACTGCAATTCAGACCTCTACAGTTTTTTCCTACCGGGAAACTGAAATTTTATTAAAGATCTAGGAATGATTCTGAACATCTCTCGGTGCGTTAAGTATCACTTGAGGTGATAGAAAGAAGGTGCCGGACATCTGGAGAGGGTTTCAGATGTCCTGGATCATAATCTGAAAGAAGTGGAAGCAATTCTGTCGTCCCTCCAGTCCTGGAAACGAGTTTTTGGAACCAGTGGTCCATATCAACTCTGATCTTCCACAGCTCTCTCATATCTTAGGAAGTATCTTCTCTCGGTCCCTGTTCGGGTTTACGAGAAAGAGCCTATTATAACAACAGGCGTAGAATGTAACGATCCTCTAGAGGTTCGTTACAGGATTGCAAAAGTCCGTACGAATCGTCTCGATCGACGGCAGCAACTACTGACTTCCGAGTGGAATCTTTCTTTAGAAGTATGTTGAGAGTTATGGAGACTTTAGGACGTCCTTTCATACATCTCTTCGCTATGATATTGAACAGGGATGGATGTTTAGTCTCTTTTCCCCTTTTTCAAACGCTTAGGAAATGTAATAAGATGATTTATACCATCACAGGGAGCGACAATGACGCTAATCGCCCATGTTGGCCCTTCAAGATCCTAGATTCACAGAGGTCACGTCCTTCCAAGGACCTTTTCCGAGAGAGTCGGTCTACTTTAACACGAAAGGTACCTATAACCTCTCCGCTCTGAGTCTGACTACGTTCAGACTATCGAGATGTTGACAGCATAAGATTGCCGTCTTCCCTTTCTGTTTGAAGAATGGGATAAGCTGGCAGTCACAACTATTAAAGAATACGCAAATATGTTGTTGACGGCCTTTGGGCTCAGAGATTTGCTTCTGTCAAACAACAACAAAGCCCTTCACGATCTTTGAGTTCTGTGGAATCTCGAAACTCGCTCACCATCTACTTTTTGTCTCACCTGTTTTCTCGGAGTCAGACACTCGTGCGAGATCAGGAGACACATAGTAGCCCTGAGTTTCTTGTTGACGAAGTCGGTTGCGTTTACACACCCCCGATGATCGTTTAACATGAGACCAGGTTGGACTGTCAGGCATTCGTCCTTCGGGACTGAATCGCCTTTTGCTCCTCGCTCCTTTCTCCTGGCACCAGAAGCTCGAGTCAGGAGTGGCTCAGGAGTTGATTCGCTAACGACGTTGGGTTGCGTTCATACCCCAAGGTTTGCTTAGCTTGAATCGCCCAGGCAGTCCAGACACTCATCCTTCAGCGAAGAATAGTGCCTTATGGTCTTCAGGGTACAGCCTTGCTGTCCTTGATTCGTCTGACTGGTCAACTGGTCGGTCACCTGACTTTAGTACAGACTGACTGACTGTGCATGTCCAGATCGAAGCTTTCAATATGGAACTTAGACATAGTCTGAAGTTCTTGATGTCAAAGCATTCGAACATCTCCTACCTGTTAACTTCTTGCACGTGATCAGGAAGGCCTTTTTCTAACCACCCTAGATACGACAAAAAGAGGGTTAGTGAGGTTTTCAGCCATCGTCAGAAGTTTTGGCATTAGAGAACACAAGGCGGTGCGTTCTCTAAGCCTTCCGTTGTGGCCTAAGAATGGAAACCCGTCTTGTTCTTGGGCCAGGAGCTTGGAATCAAGGATGGCACAAGTTATTGGGCAGGAGCCAGAGAGAGTCCTGTGCCCTGTCAGGTCTCTCAAGTTTTATCTACATAAAACTCAAGAAAGTCGAAGTCGTACAGACAATCTGCAGTGTTCCGAAAAGACCAGACTTGCCCATATCGAAGAACACCCTGGCTTTATTGTTAAGGAGTTCTTTCAAAAAAAAGCTCCTTCATTGTGTTGGCACAAAGATTTGAAATCTTTTGATTTGAATGCTCACGAGGTGAGGGCGCGGCCTCGGAAGCATTTCAACAGAGCATGGCACTCAGCAACATCCTGAGTACCATGTTTTAGCGAAGCAACTCTGTGTTCAATTCACACTCCCTGCGAGATGTGAAGATGGCATATGAGATCTGCTGCTCGCTAGGGCCATACGTGTCTGCAGACACAATCTTGGGGGCAAGTAGTACCACTCATCCTATCCTGTAGAAAATGGTTAGGAAGAGCTCTTAATTTAGTAGTTGAGTCGCCGACAACGGTGACTTCTTAACTCTTAAGCCTTAGTTAACACACCTAACTTTGGCTAGGTTGGTCAGGTGGTGATATATATATATTATATTTATTTTACTTCTTAGCCCTCATGGTATGGTCAATATGCTCTAGTCACGTCGTGGTCTCGCCCCTGTTGACAGATCATCTGGAGTGCACCAGCTATATAGGTCTCTACCTCGCTGGCAACTCTAGTAGCACAAGCAGACTTACGTGGCAATAACCACGAAGCCAGCAATGCTAACAGGTGGAACCAAGATGTAAATCATCTGCATGCATTTGTTTCCCAAAATCCTTCTATTCTGTCCCTTCCCACCTCCAACGGTGGGATTCAGCTATATATATATCTGACAGGTAAGTTTCATGAACAAAATGATATTGTTATGATACAATAAAGTTTGTTCATACTTACCTGGCAGATATATATAATTAAGTACCCACCCACCTCCCCTCAGGGGACAGTGGAAATAAAAATTATGAATAGAAAATGGGAATGGTTCCTGATACCCGCCTCCCAGCGGCGGGAATGGGTACTAACCACCTGGCCGACCACTGTGTGTGCCGGAAGTTTTTGAATTTCTGTCGGACTTCAGAAAATACAGCTATATATATATCTGCCAGGTAAGTATGAACAAACTTTATTGTATCATAACAATATCATTTTGTTTACATTTGGTAATCTAAACCATTTTCGAGGACTTGATGATATCAATGATGGCTATATAATTCCCCAAGTCATAATCTGGCCATAGAATTGTCAGCATAAAGTGCTTACTGTACTTTTAAATTAAATACAGAGCATTATTCTTTACTATTACCAGTAGTAGTACAGAATACTGATATATATGCTGTTTGTGCCAAACTGTTTCTATTTGTCCTACAAGCACAATTCATGCAAGTTATACAAAACAGGTCCAATTATTGCCCCAATTAAATTTCTTAAAGCATTTTACTGTATGGAAAACATTCAGTTTCTTGAAATGAAAATGTCAAGTACTGTACTGAAGTATTTTCAGTATATTACAAACTTTTAAATTAGCTTATATGAACCATAATTGGAACTCTAGAATTACAATACACATTACATCTCTGTATGATAGAGGTTGAAAATAGAAATTTCCAAACCAGTTGCCAGACTTTATCAAAACATAGTAGCTAACCAGCTTCTGAAATTTTGATGATATGTATTCAAAAGTCTAAAAATAGCAATCTCAATCAGAAGTTCTGGGAAAATACATAAAAGTAACCACAGCAGTTGTGATATAAATACAGCACTTAAAAATAGGGAAAAAACATCAACAGATCCATATTCCCCCCTCGTAGAGAGTCTCCTTGTGATGCATAATTTTTAATTGGCTGGAAGAAAAATAATGGAGTATATGATTACAACTTAAGTGGTTATCAAAACAAATTAAATCCTGGAAGTGTCAGAAAATGCATTCGTTTCAAACGTGTGTGTGCTAATCTACTTCCAAACAAAGTATAATTAATACTACAGATTCATATACACTTTTCTTTCAGCAATGGAAACCATTGCTTTACAAAAACCCTATTCCAGAGCCTTATCATTTACACTCTTAACGAACTGGAATAACTGGTCTTTTCATGCATTTCTTTGCAGAACATTTATCTTTAGATATAGGTACCTTACACCCCAAAGCCATCCAGTGAATTAAACTTTTGCCATTGTACCTCAACCATCTTGCTGATCATCACACTAACTCCTGGTGCATATCCATTCCTCAACTCTTAAACCATCCAGATTACAGTGACATCATGAAGCCAGTCCCAAATTGAAAATCAAAGAAATAACTGCCTACTTTTCCTTGAGTGTTCTGATATGCAATGTCAAGCATATAAATAGGCATAATATATGTATCACTGGAAAGGAAATTTTATGCCCTTTCAAGCTACAAAATATTTATAAATATGTAATACTTTTTAAAATATTTTTTTTATGAAAAGTAACTTTTTCCTAGGTAAAGTGATCTCACTATAACCATATAATTTTGTTGTAGTATTTAATCTTTAAATATAAAGTATAATAAAAAAAAGTGCAATTATTTTACATGTAACTGAGACCTAAACCAGCATTCGATCAAGAAGAAGAAATCTACAGTAGGTGATAGAAAAACTATTTCTAAGCTCATAAGTGGTAATCCAGAATGGACTGCATTTTACCACTATATACTACACACACACACACACATACATGAACACCAACTTCGAATATTCAAAGGAAAATTACCGTTGAACCAACCGTTGAACCAAAGCCAAATGAAAATCCACCGCTACAAGGTTGAGCAGGTACTGCATTTGGCTGCAAGGAAACAAAATAAAAATAATGAAATACTGAACAAATAAAAATAATGAGCTGATTTATATATACAAACACACTCTTCAAATACTCAGTAAACTTATATACAAATTTACTTGTACTATATACAAACACCCACTTTAGAAGTTTAGTAAAACATGTGCAGATACGTATATGTATACACAAACATCCACCTTAGACTCAATTATAACTATTCAAAGGAATTCAGGTATTCAGTAAAACATGCCTTTCTAAATGTATATACACACACTCACTTGAGATACTCAATAAATCTTAAGCCTATAATTATACAGTACACATACACGAACACCAACTTCGAATATTCAAAGGAAAATTACCATTGAGCCAAATGACAATCCATCCCGCATTATTGATGGCTGTATTGGCGGTGGTGGTGGTGCTGCCCCCTGCAAGAAAGGACTTGACTCAATAAATTTGGCATGTTAATGAATGTCACTGAATGGATGAAAGCAACATTTGGCTGTTTTATCTAGAAAATACTTGGGAGTTTAATCCTAGGGATTGTTCCTAGAAATGCTACAATTAAGAGCTAACAAATGTATAAGATTAGAATATTTAATATGATTACGCAAGGTATGCAAAGCAATTTAGGTGTTCAGTAAAACTTACACCTTTCTAAATGTATATACAAACACTCGCTTGGAGATTATTCAATAAATCTTAGACATATAATTATACAATACACAAACACCAACTTTGAATATTCAAAGGAAATTTACCACTGAACCAAATTTAACACTACCACCACTAAAAAGTTGAGCAGGCATTGGTGGTGATGCCTGCAAGAAAACAGACATTGGTGGTGCTGCCTGCAAGAAAACAGACATTGGTGGTGCTGCCTGCAAGAAAACAAAGTAAAAATAATGAAAACGACCAGAAAAAAAATAATGACAAGACCAAGCAAAAGACACAACATCACAATTTTTGGGAGTGAATTGTATTTTTCCTAACTATACAAACCTGAGGTCCTTTACATAAGGAATTACTTTCGGCGTAGCTGGAATTACGGCCGTTAATTTCTTGAACAAGGTGGTTAGGCAGTAACTACCGTGTGGCAGGCTGCCCGGATGTAAACACCCCATTTTGCCTTTCAGCCCAGGTTCAGATTGAGGGACAGCATGAGGTGGGCATATGGTTTGTATGGAAAAATACAATTTACTTCCAAAAATTGTGATTTGTTCCTACATGATACACAAACCCTCGGTCCTTTACATAAGGAAGACTCACTGATAGGTGAGAGGAATATGAGTGAGCCTCTAAAACTGACTGGAGTTTTGCACTCCTGGTCGTAAGAGCGAGGAGTGCCCTGCCTCTGACAACTTTATCGGAGTATAGGAGCTGCATGACCAAGAGTCAGACTTCTGGGACTTTTCGAAATGAATGAGAATCGTAACTCATCTGAAAATGGGCTGTGAAGAATATTTAGACTCGGAGGCATTAATGCAAAGTTCTGGGAAGGGTTTGCATTGTTGCCAGTCTCCTTCCTCCCCTTGCTAGAGGAGTGAGCAGGATTGCTTCTATGATTCTGATAAGAAACATAGAAAGGAAGCTCTATGTGTAAGCTTACTGCATCAAACACCCGACCAGCCAGTGTAAGTTCGAGTCCTATCCTCACCCCAAAAGAAGAGGACTGGAAGGATGAGGTGGGCATGGTCTAGGTATAATATACCTAGACCGTGGAGGTGGGGAAAGTGGAGAGGCCAGCCACTCTCGCATCCTTCTTACCTCTAGAACTGCACATCATAAGCGAGATGCAACTTGTCCTCTTGAAGGAGCCGGGTAAGCAAACACAACCTGCAAGCATCCACCACTGGTCCAAGGAAATGAGGTTCCAAGGACCTGTGGGCAGGCCCGAAGGAAAAGATAAATATGGTCGCAATGAGACCTTATCTATCTTCCTGTCAGACATATTCTTCGGTGATGAAATGTACCCATCCACTGGACTATCCAACTGCAGAGAAGTCTCTCACGGTCTCGTAATCCTCGGAGAAAGACGTGTCATCGGACACTTCTGCAATGGCAGTCCGCAGCGGATAAAGACACCGACCTTCCATGGTGGGTGTCGATCCTTTATGGGTAGAGCAACACGCCAATAGGACAAAGTAATGACTGATCTTGATCAACCAATACAAAGTCCACAGAGTAGCTCATGACGGTCTCAGACTCTTCAACAGCTGCCGCCTGACTGCGCTCAGTGTGAGCTGTCATGCATCCAAGACGTAGTCATATGACACTCGCCTTTTGCAGGGTTATGCCGAGAACAACCATACAAATCGTCTTGTTCGCCACTGATGTTGGGAGACGAGATGATGATTCTCTCAAGGCATGTGCACATCAGACAATAGTCAATTGCCTTCTAGAGACCGAGGTCCCTGATGGCAAGACAGAAGTTCTCATAGTAGTTGAATCTCCACTAAGGAGAAACAATACTATATGCTGGTGAAAGACTAAGGTGAATGCGGACCTACGTCTTCACAGTTGAATCGAGAGAAGTAAACTCTCAAGATTCTGAACACAGAAAAAGTCCCATCGATGACACCAATCAGTGAAGATGGCTTTAATCCCTGTTGTTTACGGAGGACTGAAAAAGATAAACCGCTATTTCATTGCTGTTTGGTGAGAAAGTCAGAGTTTGCAATGAAAGGGGAGCGTCTTTCAGTAATGAAAACATAGGGATTGTACTGCCTGAAGAACCGCTTCTGGTGGGCTGGATCAGGGAGGACATTTCTATTCACCTTGGAAGCAGAGCTGGCAGGGCGGGGAACAGGCGAAGTCTTCCATTATTCATTTACAATTCGGGGTGAACAAAGAATAATTGCACACCTTATGAAATACAAAACGAATTACAAAATGTATATTAGAAGAAAAACTCAGATTGTCTGAAGAATATCATTCTGCGTCATCGCAGCGGCAGGTGCGATAACGCGGAAGACTAGGCTACAGACTTCTGTTACCGTAAGGTAAACAGAAAGATGATAACAAGTCTAGTGAGATATCTCTGTCTGAAAATTCTCACAATGGCAAAAGGCAATGAAGGAGAGATGGTCATACACGTATGCAAGAATGCCAGCCAACCAGAGACCTAAGTCTGTGATTGCCGGGCAGAGATTCGAATCGGTTGTCAGCCTCGACAGAGACAATTCCATGCGACATATCTCGGAGAGCAAGCTGTACTGGCTGAGGCAGGCTGGCAGCGCCGTACACCGCTAGCTCTTGCTAAACTTATCGTCATCCTGAGTTGCCAGGTATTCCATTCCATGAAGGAATGCGTTCGGCTAGAACCATTGAGTGCAAAAACATACGCTCGAGCATTTGCATTTTCACCGAATTGGGAGGGAAGAAAACCCCCCTATTCAGTGAATGGAAATGCTGTGGTGCTATTGTAAACAATACCACTAGTATCTCAAAATCGAAATCGGTAACTCTTGGGAGGCCTGCAAGGCAGTCCCGAGTTGTAGGTCAATTAAGAGAAGATACTATTCATCTTGGTCACATACCCGTAGAATTAACTACAGTTATGTGCCTACTACTCGGAAAATTCAACTGATAACAGAAGCATGTTGCGAGAGAAATATACATAGTATATTTGTAGGTTCCTGTACATCGACCCCCAACCTAAATTCTCTTCCATTCGAGGAACATGAATAAGGACTGGAAGCAGACCTCCTTCATTCTCTAATGAAGAGAGAGAAGGTGAAGTTTTCCTGAAGGGAGACTTCTACGGTGATAACCGAAGACAATTAGTTCAAGCCGAACTGGATGTTCCCTATACAGTAGCACTGGAGAGGCATTCAAACTCTCAGTGGTATCCATCCTGAGTGGTTTGACGAATGTTCAGTAAGATCCTAGGATTAAACCATTCCTCTTATTCCCTTATATCATTCTGGTAGTATAACCAAGAAGTAAAGGGAAAAAAAGAGAGGAGGATTGACTGTTAATGCCCGTTCTTCTCTGTATCCTGGGGGTGACCGCATACTGAGGCGACGGACCGTCAGGTCCATCCAGGCCGAGCCCCTCCTGAGATATTCTTCCTTTAGCAACAGCACTTCCTTCAAATGCTAGAAATTCCAGGAATTTAATGGCTTAGCGAGACTCCAGAGTTCGTAATAACAATTGTCAGGAATGTCTGCCTCGACAGTGTGTTTGGAAATTACAGGAAAACCAAAGCACTCTTGAGATGCCAGAAATTCCAAGGAATTCAAGCATTCGGCGAGATTCCCGATTATTGTAGTAACAATTATCAGGAATTCTCGTCTCGCCCACTCTGGACTGTGGTCTCGCCCAAGTATTTGCAGATCATAGAAGACAAAAACACTTGGAGAGAGCTAGAAATTTTGAAGAATTTTAAGCACTCGGCGAAACCCCCTGAGTTTCGTCAGACGATGATCAGGTGGTGGTCTTCCTCGATTCCTGTAGAAATCGAGGAGGAATGGGCAAGATCCTTCCTCAACGACGTGGACGTACATCCGGTAGGACCTGAAGGTCCCTCCAGGAACACAGTCCCCCGACGCTGAATCCTATGGAGAGTGCTCTGCAGGATCCCTCCCACTCATCTCGCCCCTCCCGGCATAGCCATAGGAGGAGGGAATAGGGGAGGAAGACTGGACACTCTTACTCACCTTGCCAGCGGAACTAGCAGCCAGGAAGCGAGTCACGAGCAGCCATCAACCTGCGGTGATGGCCGCTCCGAGAGTCTAGGAAAAACTTTACTGTCTGGAGAAAACGTTTTCCTGAGGAGGGTTACGAAACTCGTACTGTAGGGGAAACGTCTGCCTTCACCGTGACTGTCGTCTGGGTGGAGCTGAGCGTGCATCTGACAGGAGAGAGCTGATACCATCCTCTGACGCGTCCCAGTCCTCGTCGAGGTTGAAACCTCTCAAGAGGACTGAAGGGGGAGCCCACACCGGTCTCTGCCTGCGCGGTCCAGCGGGACCGTCACGTGAATAGAGGTGATGGTCACTCTGTGAGTCTAGGAAAGCGTCATTGTCCTCGCCAGCCAACCCCCCCATTCTCCTCCATCCACTTGAGCGTATGATCTGTTCGGTCCCAAGACCAAACCAGGCTCATAGGCTCTCATGGCCGGACCGTAAGGAGCGCACTCCTCACGGTCACTTCCGTTCGCCTCTCCTCCCAGTGTAGCCCAAGGAGGTTAAAGGGACAGGTGAGGGAGACCTGACGCTCCTACCTTGCCTACCAGCAGAACCGGTAGGCTGGGAGGACTGCAGGCGATCGCCAACCCACGGTGGTGATCGAGCTGCAGGTCTAGACCAGCGGTGTCCTTGCGGAGAAGCGCTGGAATGAGGATGGCAGTGTCGTTCTCATGCTCAGGGGAGCTGCTCCCAGCCGTGTGAGCTGTTCGGTCCCGATGGGAGCGACGGTCTGGCGACTGGTAGCGTATTAACGCTCCTACCCTGCCTACCAGCAGAACCGGTAGGCTGGGAGGACTGCAGGCGATTGCCTGATAGCGTCCACTAACGCGGTGAGAGCGAGCACCATCCTCGTGACGCGCCATGGTCCCATAAGTAGCCGAAGCTGTTCCTGGAGACCGGGGGGACTTCTTCCCAGCCTTGCCACGTGAAAGGTCTGGTGGGACCGTCACGTCAACCCTGGGTAACGAACGGTTGCCGGTCTGGCGAGTCTCCTGAGCGACTCCTACCATCCTTCCGCTCTGTGCATGGGTCCTGACAGTGAGCGTACTCGGCTGTCTGGATCTTGGCTGCATGGTCACCCGTAGGTGACCGTACACTTGGTGATGCTCGCAGGCAAGCAGCCGAGACGGTTCCTGGTCTGGAGGTGGAAACTCTGGCGCCGGGAGCGGAGGTACCAGCGGTGGAGAGAACGTTTCCCCGAGGAGGGTTACAAAACTCTCGTAAGGCAGGCTAAGCATCTGCCACCACCAAGACTTGGTGGGGCTGAGCGTGTACCTGACTGGAGAGAGCCGATACCGTCCTCCAACTCGTCCAAGTCCTCGTCGAGGCCGAAACCTCTCGAGAGGACTGGATGGGGAGCCACCGGTCTCTGCGTGGACGGTCCCGCGGGACTGTCACGTCAACCCTGAGAACCGAGCAATCGCCACGAGAGCGATCACTGGCAAGGCACGAGTCACCTGAGCGACTCGCTCCTTTCTTCCACCCTGTGCCCGAGTCATGATGGTGAGCGGACTCAGCATCAACAACTCTGGATGCATGCGAATCTGAAGATTACGTGCACTCGGGGGCTCGCGAACGAGCGCCTGACACGGAACTAGTCTTAAGGGCGAACCTCTAGGACTAGCAGCAGAAGTGCAAACCGAAGTTTGTGCTTCTACGGTTCCCGACACACTAGGCCCTAGGGACGGCGTGATGGTTCAGACTCAACCACCTCCTCAGTTGAGGAGACAGACCCTTAGAAGTCCCATGACGGGACTTCTTAGTGGGGAAGACAACCTTCTCCTTCTACGGCAAAGAGCCTTAGGAGTCGAAGGGGTGGAGATTGATGAAAATATGATGATCTCGAAGAGGAGGATGATGACGCATGACGAGCTCTCTTCCTCTTCGATTCCTCCAAATTCTGCGAGACTTCTACCATCAGGAAAAGTTAAACATCACATGGCAGCGGCAAAAGCTTCGTCCAGTGACGTAACTCCAGGGTAGTACAGGCAGTTCCTCGGTTACGACGGGTTCGGCTTACGATGTTCCGAGGTTAAGGCGCTTTTCAATTATATTCATCAGAAATTATTTCCAGGGTTATGACGCCTACAATGCTGATCTGGCACAAGAAATATGACACCAAAAATGCAAAATAATCAATATTTGTAGGTTTTTTTTAATGAAAAATGCAATAAGAATGCAGTTTACATAGTTTATAGTGCACCCAAAGCATTAAAAGTAAGTTTTTCTTAGGAATTTTGACAATGTTCCGGCTTACAACGATTTTCGGCTTACAACGCATCTCAAGAACGGAACCCCCGTCGCAACCTGGGGACTGCCTGTAGTGGTAAATGAACATGATTACCACCCACTCAAGGATCAGTATCACAATATGCTATGAGTCACAGGTACAATTCCTAGGTTAGGATAACCAATACGAAGAGCTATCCAGCCAATACTGCTGTAAACACAATCACCACTGTTAGTCTGTAAAATAGAGAAAAAATGATTTAAAGTAATAAGGATATTCCTCTTGCATCCAAGGGCACCACCCTCCGAAGTGAGAGAAGATCCCCCAAACACCAACACCACACGGCCCCCCTTCTACCTTCATCCATAGAAAGTGAAAGGGTGAAGGAGAAGAGAAATTACCAGAAAAAACGAAACAAAGGACAAACCTCTGAAGTTCCCCTCAGTAATTCCCAAAGCATAAGTGTAAATTACGGATGAATACATGTCTCATTACAGGATCAAAATCACTCACGTTAAATACATGTCTTGTCCACATGTTAAATACATATCTTGTCCTCATGTTAAAGGGCAAAAGTATGTAAATAATAAGATGTTGGCATACCTTTGCCGCCGACTCTTAACACAAAGTAGAAAGGCGGCTATAAAGGCTATCACAAAAACTGGGTTTGTTTGTATATTAATTGAATTGAGTGAAATGACAAATTTTCTAAGACAATTTGTATTTTTCATAGCTACAAACCTGAGGTCGTAACAATAGGATAATTTCCAGCGCTTAGCTGGATCTGGTTAAAAACATGAAAGCAAGGAATCTTGTGATATCTGGCAACACGTGTAGATCAGGACCTACGACATCACGTCAGTCTTTCCCAACTCAGGATGTCTTAACACACAGAGGGGCGGTTAGAGGTGGGCAGTATAATGTTAAGACCTCAGGTTTGTAGCTATGAAAAATACAAAATGGTCTTAGAAAATTTGTCGTTTGTTCACACGCGAACAAACCTTCGGTCTTAACAATTGGATAAACTCATACTTGGAGAGAGGTACAAGACATCCTAGACCGGGTGGGTGCCTACCCACCAGTCCAGCTTCCAGAAGAAATGACTTCTGGAGAGGGACTGAAGCCTGTTGAGAAGGTAGATAAATTGATATCTAACTACTCAGACCCTGAGTGACGTACAATGATATATGGGAGAACCATTGTGTAGGGAACCAAAGAAAAACTTTGACTGTCCAATAGCAAACCAACACACCAGGGTTTGTACTACTCTCAACTCCTCCTTGCCAAGGAGTGGAGCATATGCTACCGAATAGAGGGTTTGACATTTGCATATTAAGCGCCCACACTATCAGTATGACTATCTCACTCATTGTATCAGACCAGTCCAGCGAATGACATGTCTATTCCTTAACCCGCCCAAACGAAGAAGGAAAGGTACAAGAGAAAGAAGGAACCAGCCAACTCACACATTCTCTCATCCACACAATCATCTTAGGTAAGATACAAAAGTGCCCCGTTAGGGGCAACTATGAGTTACACAATCTGTTGGGCAGCCACCACAGTGCCCAGGGAAAATGTGTCCCCAGATCTGTGGGCAACATCCTAAAGATAGAAAGAGGCGAACATGGACTGGTGTAACCAAGTACCAGCGCTCAGCACTATGTACAGCAAGTTCTTTTTCAAAACCAGAGAGGGACCAATACCCCTAACGTCATGCGCTCTAGCCTGCACAGAAGTGGTGGTGGAATCATCAAGAGACAAGTATGCCGGCTGATGGCTTCCCGTATCCAAAAAGAGATAGTATTACTATGGACCTCTTTCTTGTACGACCTGTGCTAACAAAAAGTCTGTGGCAGCCTGGTCTGAGGTGCTGAGTCCTTTTAAGATAGCAACGCAGGGCCCGGACAGGGCAAAACAAAAGCTCTTGAGCATCACCACCCACAAGTCATTCAGTGATGGAGTGGAAAATGAAGTGAACCTGTCATTGTGCACAGAGGGATTTTGGGTCTTGGCCACGAATTCTGGTACAAGCCTGCCAGCTTCGTCAGCTTAGCGGCGCATGTGCTTTCCCAGCCAACCTTTGTTTCGCACAGCCAGCCATGTTCTTATCCCTTTAAGAATTATCTCAACGATTTAAGCAAAGTAACGTAAGTCTTGAAAGTTTAACGTAAATAATATCAATCTCGATACTAGTATCTATCATTCTGCCAGAGAAATTAACGTAATTCATCTTGAATAAGAAATTAGAATTTCGTGTTGTAAATCGCCTCCGCGTTTACAGAAAATCAGCTGATTCGCCATCGCTGATAGCACCGCGCTCTCCTAGCCTCACCACGAGTTTCACCTAGCATCGCTCACTCGCTCGCTGAGCGAAGGTTTCATTTCCTTTCGTACTTAACGTAACCTCATTTACAAATGTTTGCTAACATTCCATCTTCAAATCCTTACCGTCATTTTCACTTGTCACAGGGACCTAGTATCCTTACGTAAAGTTAACGTAAATCTTCAAAGAGTAAATCACAAGAATTGTTAATGCAAAACGCGTCGTTGTAAATTTCATATGTAAACGCAAATAATTTCATAAGCGCAAGCCGCTACCAGTAACGTAAACATCGTTCATCGCTAGCGCGGTATCGTTTTCATAAACCTTATCCAAAGCAATTCTTTCATTACACGTTAACGTAAGTAAATCATTTAACACAAGTTGCGTCATATTAAAACTAAAAGTATTAGTTCAATTAAATACAAGGGAGTTCATCATATATCATTTTCACCCTCTCAGAGAGAGAGAGAGAGAGAGAACCTATTATTCACGAAGCCAAGAGTACTACGTCCATTACTTATACGCATGCAGAATTATCATTATTTTAGTCTCATGTGTCTTTCATTTACACTGAGCGTGATACGTACGCGCCTGTGTCCATTGCAGTTTTGCAAGCATTTATTTAATTTATCGAGTACTTCAGCAAAGGACTGAGCATTTTCAAATTACCATTACCTGTCGTTGCCCGAGCGGTCTTTTCATTTCTGTATCCCAAAAGACTTGCGTATACTGCAAGCACAAACCGCACAGTGTGCCACTGCAACCTTCATTACTTCCATCAAGGAAGTCATTACCAGTCTAGGACTGGCCACCACCAGTGCATGTCAGGCCTTACCATTTTACAGTGCCACTAATTCTTGACACTGTCCATCGACTGGCTGCTGCAGTACTCCCACCTTTTACTTTCTCTCCTCCACCATTACACTCTGCCCCCGAACAGAGTGCCATTTCATTTCAGTATACTTGAGTATACTGCATTTAGTGTCGTCCGACGGGACACACCAGCACGCTACCAGTGCTCCAAAGGGAACGTCTCCCGAAGTGCCGCAATACCAGCACTACTAGTGCTGTCCAAGGAACGCCTCCATAAGTGCTCATTGCACCTGTACAGGCCGTACAGGTAGCTCTTTACCTGCGTGTCCGTCCTTACGGAACGCCCAATTCATTAGTGTGTCCATGTACAAGGGTCAGTGATCCTTCGGAACACTCAACAAGGGAACGCCTCACGAAGTGCTGCAATACCAGGCCTAAGTGCTGTCAAAAGGAAAGCCTCCTGAAGTGCCGTGCACCTGTACCGACGTGCAGGTAGCCCTTTACCTGCGTGTCCGTCCTACGGAACGCCCATTCATTAGAGTATCCACCATTTCGGATTACTCAACCAAGGAACGCCTCCATAAGTGCCATGCACCTGTATTGGACTTACAGGTTGCCCATTCCAGCGTCTCCCAAGTGAGGAACGCCCTTAAGCACACACTATTTGATTTTCCGCCTCATCAGAAGGTGCCATTCCAGAAGTGCCACCAACTTACGAGACACTTCCCAAGTGCCACAGAGCACCCAGTCTTTTCAGACTTTTTCTCTACCACGTCGCAGAACCCATTTCCAAGTGAGTGCCACATTACACGGTAGGCACTCCCATTTCATTCAGTACCCTTCCTGGCCATTATTTTCAACTCTGTCCGAGCCTCTACTGCAGCCTAAGGGAAAAGTCTTCCCCTGCTTCCCGCGACTTCTTTGTCATAGAGCTAGAGAAGCTCCTAACCCTTATAACTCTGGGGAAGGAGGCCGGTTACACTGGACCAACACTTGACCAGTGGATGAAGGCGCAGCAGGATGCTGCGCGCCTGCAAAGCAAGGAGTCATCGAAATTCTACTTCCTCCAGGAAGTGCGTCCACCAACAGTCTCCCCCGTTACCAAGGAGGGAGATTGATCATTCACAGTTCCATTGCAAAACCTGCAACGTACTAGGGCACTCCACGAATTGGCCTAGGTGCCCTAGCAAGCCACCAGCAGCGGACAATGTCCATTTTCCACAAGGCTCAGCCTTCCAAAAGAGACAGGAGCCTCTGTCTCCCATTACCAAGGGCCCGATGAGAGGTATTGCACCTCCGGTACCCGTCACAGGTCCAGTCGACCTCAACACTGCCAGTGCCACTTGGCAGCACTGAGCAGTACCCAGCTCCATCCAGCCTGGACGTAGAGCCACCACAGAACTTGACCTCTGCGCCTGGCCCCAAGCTAGCGCCGGCGCCTAACCTTATCAAGGATCCTCCTACAGGAGATCCTCCAACAGGAGATCCTCCAACAGGCATGGAGCTTACCGCAGCCCATGGCCAATCCCAAGTCCATGAGTCTACTTCCACATCACCTCTGTCGCCCGAGGATGAACCTCCAGCAGACCTCACCTTTACGCCTCCTCGGGACAACCAGGAACTGCCCGACCAGGAGTCAGTCTGGAGTCTTACCCTTACGACGGCTGTCGCAGCAGCCGGAGTGAGGGCCTCCCCTGCAGTAGGTTCCACCTCTACGACGGTTGCTGCAGATACCGAAGTAGGGTGTTCTCCTGCAATCCCTCAGGCTACCACTGCCTCTGCTCCTGACGGCGTTTCTGGCCTCACACCAGAGTCGGTGCCTCCGTCTACTCCTAGGACTGGTATAGCCAGGCCCTGGAGGAATAAGAAGAAGAAGAAGGGACGTAACAAATCACCAAATTAAACAAAGAGCCACATGCTCTCCTTGACACCTGTGCCTGAGGTACAGTGTCACATTCATTTGCAGAGTGATCCTGGCACCTACCCAGAGAAGGTAGCCAGCCTGATCTCTGCCAGTAAACTAACCCTCTAACCCCTAGAAATTGTAATACTAACCCTCATGTAAATGTCATAATTACCTCATTACATTTCCATCCTGGTACTCCACTAATCACTCATCATCCTCACGCATCATTACCTCACATCATGTATTTTAACAATTCAGTCGATGAACCGCTGCTGTGCGTACCACACTCTGGAATGATTGCGTCTCTAATTAACTGTATTGAGTGGGTTAGGCTAATGATTTAGTACCAGGGCATTAGGGTAGTAGCAAAAAGAATTTTCAAGTAACCTTACCTAGGGGTAGAGTAGATTGTCGTCACAGACAACCAGTAGTTCTTACTTAGGCTAGACTACATTAATCCAATAAGTTAGTACACTTAGCATCTCCACCTATAAGTTAGATAGGCCACTGTAATTAGCCGTATCGCTGCTCTAAAAAAACCTCAGTTAGAGTAGGAGAACTGGGTAGTCGAGACGATCAACTTTTTTAAGCCAAGGCCTTCACGCCCGAAAGGGAGTGAATGCCTTCTTAACAGGGGGAGCTGCTACGTTTATTGATCTCCTCGTCTACCCAGCATTTAGTTCAATATTTTGATTGTTAGAGAAGCCGCCATATTCAACCAAATATCAGCTGATTTCAGGCGGGAACCCAAAACACCCCATCCAGAGATAGGAATTTCCTGCTAAAGAGGGGGAAATATAGACTCAGTCAGCTCCAGTCGTGACCTTGGACGGATGTCCCGGCCACGAGCCTTCCCATTTACGTCTTGTGAAACAGCATATTGCCAGTTCCTTACCTCCTAGTGTCTATTTACTCCCCATTTTCACAATTCAAACTTCTACTCAATTGAATATCCCTTTGTTCCTCTCACTGCCTTGTGGCCGCATGCTTCCCTTGTGTGATCGTCCCAGATAAATGAAGTCATTGCATACCTCAGTTAAACACGAGTTCCTTTTCCCATGTTAGAGAAACTGAATAATCGTAACTTGTGCAAGAAGTCCTTTTTTTTTTTATCTTGTCTAATCTGGGATCTTTTCCAGATTCCCTGAGTCACGTGTCCAAGTCTTGGCTCCCCCAAGTGATGCTTTACCGCAAGACATATGAACCATTGTGAAAGCCAGCTTTTACGGGAACCTCATTTTTAGCCAGCTATCCCCTTGTGAGAGATATATTGGCCCCCACGTGTGGGCAAGCTGCATTTACTCTTTCTCCAGGCCAGTAAACGGCCTCTTGTAAATAAATAGATGTAAAGTAATTAGCTGGGTTTTCTGGCGACCCTTCCCTCTAGAGTAAATTAACACTTTAACCCAATAACCGTTTGCTATGGGAAGCAGCTTTGGTGCCCCAGCTGTCAGCCAAGAGTGCGGGCAGCAAACATTGACTCTAACAAAGCTGTCAGCAAATAGTTAAAAACACAACATGGCAACTGTTCTCCCCGTCGCACTATCTTTTGAATGCAGGGTGGCTACATTAGCTTATATTCAGTTTCTGTATCTTATTCCATATATTTTAACTCATATAAATCTATTAACATACATACGGCCGTTGCCTTTAACCACTGTCACGTATTTATATGTCTGCTCTTTCCAGCCAAATAATAATAATAATAATAATAATAATAATAATAATAATAATAATAATTTATCTCTTGGGCATAGGATTATCAACGTGGGGCCATTGGAAAATAACATTCTCTTAGAACAGACACACATACATTTTTTCGTGTAAGGAGGTTTATTCGTTGTACATAAAACCCTTTCTTCTTTTGACGCTCTAGAATTTATAAATAATAGGATACAACAATTGCCCTTCGAATTATTGCTCTTACAAATCATCAGAGTTTTCTTTGACAAGCCATAATAATGGTATGTAATAAAGTTGATTCCAAAAGATCTCGCATTTTGTAGTCCGTATAATCCAGTCTTTGGGCTGAAGCTAAAGCTAGGTTTGTTATGAATTCTACATCATCCACGATGCATGTCCGTTTTGTACATAAAAAAAAAAATAAGTGAGATTATATATATATATATATATGTCACTTAGAAATTCTATACAGTTTGCTTTTATTTAATATATATATATATATATATATATATATATACTATATATATCAAGAGAAAGGTAAGCTCAAGAAGTTATATTACTAATATGAAGAAGTGGAAAATCCTGTGGGAATTATATATAGTCACCGATTTTAAAAATATAAATAAGAAACAATGGGAATTATTTAGGGTGAAGCCACATAAACGTTACATGTACTGAACACAAAGTAAAATTACAATCTTTCAGCTGAGTCTATGATTTATTTATTTCACTTACAATAAATGTCAGTAATATAGAAATAATTAATTATCATTACCTTGAATCATTTCCAAGGTAATGATCAGTTGTTGTTTTCATCTCTCCTTTCCTTCCACCTGCATCGAGTTTGGTGGGTGGAACCACTCGAGCATTAGTTAGAGAGTGGTGCCTTGGATTATCCAGAGTCCTTTTCACTGATTCCAATTCCTTGTTTCATGGGCAATGGCGGATTTAGTGATCTCCCTTTTGTACAGATAAACGACTTTTACTGTCCCCGTGACTTTTGACCGTCGACAAGGGAATTCCGAACTGACCATCGTCAATGATAGAAGGAACTGGAATCTTTCAAAAGGACTCGTTATAATTCCAGACCCTAATACCAAGCGCATCAAATTCGTCACGGGTGGGAGGTAACTGGAGCTGTAAACAACAACAACCGATTATTTCATTCAATATCAACTACGGTGCTGCCGTACAAATTTCTGTATTTGCCAGTTATCCGTATCATAGTCGAACCAAAATTACCATGGACATGTACGTTTTAGACGCTGCTACTTTTCCCAGGTTTTATTCATAAAACCTTGCCCAAAGTTTGAATGTCGTGAAGATGTGGCGGAAACACGCCGCCGCACCTTTCCATGCTAGGTTCTACGTATCTAACCGTGAAGACGTAAACTGAACAGAAATCTGAAGAATTGAAATCATATAGTAAACTGCTTTGATAAAAAGGTAGGGTGAAGATAATCTAGTTTCTAATCACCTAAATAAATCATACGTACTCCCAATGTCTAGTCCAGATTCACCGATGAAAAAAATGAAACTAGGCGATGGAAAAAAAAAAAAAAATACTGTTATTTTTCCTCAAGCAATGGCCTTGTCCCGGAACCTCTTTCTTCTGGACGGCCCGGGGGAGGGATAAGTAGGATTTTATGACCAGATTAAAGAACCCCCAATTGTGGGAAGCAGATTATCTGTATTGAGATTGTAAGTCGGGAAGTGTTTCTGTGTGCACTATAAATGTAATTACATACATAGCACTCATACATATTCATATATATATATATAAATATTTTTATCAATGACAAAATTGTTAGGTTCGAATTTCTGTATATGGCATCAGTGTTCAAAGGAGGGTACAGTAGAATACAAAGAAAACAGTTCTCTCTCTCTCTCTCTCTCTCTACACGACTAAAATCTTAGGACAGGAAATTACTGGCAATCATTCACATATCTTACTTCATTGTCTTCACCTTGCTAGCCCTGTTTTCGTTTTCATCATTCTCACTGTCAGATGAATTTTCAACAATGTTTGTTGTGTAAGTATTTTGTACATAACTTTCATTTAGAGTATTGTTTCATGAATGAAAGTTTGTGCGTTCTATATCTAACCTTTTGTTCTGTAACGTTCCAGTGCATTTTTTTATATTTCAGTGGGAAAAATGTCAATAAACTACATGTACGTACTTATCGCATTTCATTTGCGCTAGAGCTGGAAAAGAAAAACAGACGAAAACAACTCACGTAGCCGTTTTACCCCCGGCGTTGAAAGACCAAAATTCCGTGTAAATGAACGACCAGCCAGCAGCGTGTTCCCTCGCTAAGTAGCGACTCAGCCAAGTGATTGGCGAATTCCCGTTTTAGATATACAAAATCAGGAAAATTATGATAAAAAGGGGTTCGGGAGGAAGTGTTTTTGTTTGGATAAGGTCAACAACACTTCCTCGGACCTAGAGAGAATACATTATAGAGGATTTACCTTGAAAGAAAGGCAGGAAAAATCAATCGTATATATACGTACTAAACGTCACGGTCAAAACATCTGCTCTCCGTATATATACGTACTTAACGGCTCAGGTAGCGTTGGCGTGCTACGTATATATACGTACTAAACGGTTAAAATGTTAAATCCTTTTACAGTAAGTTCAATTAATTTATTCTGCTTTTTCCCTCAACTATTTCTGTTTACGTATTTGAACCCCTTAAGGCCAGGTTTAATACGTAACTATATATATATATATATATATATATATATATATATATATATATATATATATATATATATATATAGTACATATAATAAGCAAATACATACCACAGGAAAATAATAGTCAGAAATCCAAGCGCTTTCGTCTTTACTCAGACATCGTCAAGGAGTTAACTCCTTGACGATGTCTGAGTAAAGACGAAAGCGCTTGGATTTCTGACTATTATTTCCTGTGGTATTCGCTTATTTATGAAGTCACATGTATCTACAGTGATTTTTTAAGCATAGTACATTATATATATATATATATATATATATATATATATATATATATATATATATATATATAGTATATATATATATATATATATATATATATATATATATATATATATATATATATATATATATATATATATATATATATATATATTATATATATATATATATATATATAATATATATATGTGTATATATATATATATATATAGATATATATATATATATATATATATATATATATATATATATATATATATATATATATATATATATATATATATATATATATATATATATATATATATATATATATATATATATATATATATATATATATATATACGTATATGAATAACCTTGATCATGAAGTATATAAAACGTGATGCTATGTATAAATAAAGGTTTTTTTTGCCACAAAGGAAAAAATGAAAAAGCGAGATAGCCAAGTACTTTCGGTCCTGTTCGGAACCTTTACTGAGGCCAAGTAAAGGGTCCGAACAGGACCGAAAGTACTTGGCTCTCGCTTTATCATTTTTTCCTTCGTGGCAAAAAAACTTTTATTTATATATATATATATATATATATATATATATATATATATATATATTATATATATATATATATATATATATATATATATATATATTATATATATATATATATATATATATATATATATATATATATATATATATAGAGATATATATATATATATATATATATATATATATAGTATATATATATATATATATATATATATATATATATATATATATATATATATATATATATATATATATATATATATATATATATATATATATATATATATATATATATATATATATATATATATATATATATATATATATATATATATAGTACTTATACATGAACACCAACTTTGAATATTCAAAGGAAAATTACCGTTGAACCAACCGTTGAACCAAAGCCAAATGAAAATCCACGGCTACAAGGTTGAGCAGGTACTGCATTTGGCTGCAAGGAAAGAAAATAAAAATACTAATGAAATACTGAACAAATAAAAATAATGAGCCGACTTATATATACAAACATGCTCTTCAGATACTCAGTAAACTTATATACAAATTTACTTGTACTATATACAAACACCCACTTTAGAAGTTTAGTAAAACATGTGCAGATACGTATATGTATACACAAACATCCACCTTAGACTCAATTATAACTATTCAAAGGAATTCAGGTATTCAGTAAAACATGCCTTTCTACATGTATATACACACACTCACTTGAGATACTCAATAAATCTTAAGCCTATAGTTATACAGTACACATACACGAACACCAACTTCGAATATTCAAAGGAATATTACCATTGAGCCAAATGACAATCCACCCCGCATTCTTGGTGCCTGTTTAGACATTGGTGGTGGTGCCTGCAAGAAAGGACTCGACTCAATAAATTTGGCATGTTAATGAATGTCACTGACTGGATGAAAGCAACATTTGGCTGTTTTATCTAGAAAATACTTGGGAGTTTAATCCTAAGGATTGTTCCTAGAAATGCTACAATTAAGAGCTAACAAATGTATAAGATTAGAATATTTAATATGATTACACAAGGTATGCAAAGCAATTCAGGTATTCAGTAAAAGTTACACCTTTCTAAATGTATATACAAACACTCACTTGGAGATTATGCAATAAATCTTAGGCATATAATTATACAATACACAAACACTAACTTTGAATAGTCAAAGGAAATTTACCATTGAGCCAAATTGAACACTACCAGCACTAAAAAGTTGAGCAGGCATTGATGGTGCTGCCTGCAAGAAAGCAGACATTGGTGGTGCTGCCTGCAAGAAAACAAAGTAAAAATAATGAAAACGACCAGAAAAAAAATAATGAAATGACTGAACAAATAAAAATAGACAATTTAACGAATACAAATAATGACAAGACCAAGCGAAGGACACAACATACAATTTACAATGTCATTTCTTGGCAAATTAAAAGCTGAACATATTACAAAAAACAGTATAGAAATTATTTGAATAATTTTGTTCCTAATTGGCACTTGACTTATCACGTTTCCAAGGTAAGTGTAAATATAAGTTATCTTAGGACAGGAAATAGATGAAATGGTATGGAATGTCTTGCAAAATTTAACTTAAGCCTATTTTATGAGTCTGTTACTTTTGAAATGTTCATGCTTTTTAGAAGTCAAGATGCCTGAAGCATCTGCTGGGCTCAGGGAATTTTTGTTTGGTATAATATACAAGCTTGAAAACACTTAAAGCAATAGCTGCTATCTTCAATACAGATGAGACATAAATGTTATACCTCATTCATTTTGTCTGCTGAGCAATAATCTTCAACGTAATCTCCACCAACGTGAAATTTCTCATTTCTCTTATACAGTAGTAACTCGAGATACGAAATTAATCCGTTCCGGGGCGCCCTTCGTATTATGAGGTTTTCGTATCTTGGACCACATTTTACATGTAAAATGGCTAATCCGTTCCAAGCCCTCCAAAAACACCCCAGTAAATTATATTTCCAGGCCTACAACACATGTTCTAGGGTTATGACGCCGATCCGACGGAAGAAATATGACTCCAAAAAGCCAAAATACTATATATACTTGAGTAATATTCAACTGCATGTAATGTTCAACCCCATTTTTACTGCATATATTAGGACTTTAGCATATGTCCCTTAGCAATAAGCCAAGCCTATGTTAGCGGTTGCTACTGTAGCCTAGTCTATGATTCTGACATCTAAACCTAAGAAGCTAAAAGCTTAGAATATGCCAATAAAATGTATAAATAATCAGTGTGTACTTATTTCAAATAATTATTAATTAATCATTAACTATAATACACAAACAAACAAACAAAAAAAACCTTCCAATCGATTGTTTACATTCAGCTCTTACGAGTACCGAACGAACGCCAAGCAATCACTTTTCCTAGGACACAGTAAGCCATAAATTTTCATTAGTATCTCTCTTCAACTAATGAAACTACCAGACAGTATAATAACCATTCATTTCTATTCTTTATTCTATCTTTAACTAATGGAGATACCGAGTTACTGACAGCTATAATGAAACATATACGTAACATAATATTAAAACAGAAGAAGAATTCTAAAAAATACGTATTTGTTGGCTTCGATGATAGCAGTCTGATTTATTTTATATTTTATGATATCTAATTCACAATTTTTTTATTAAATGTATTGCATGTACTCATTTCAAATAATTATTAAGTAACCATTAACTATATTAAACAAACAAAAAAAAAGCTTCCAAACTTCTGTTTACATCCAGCACTTATGAGTTTCGAACGATCGCCAAGCAAACACTTTTCCTAGTACTACACAGTAAGCCATAAATTTTCATTATCTCTCTTCAACTACTGAAACTACCAAACAGTATAATAACCATTCATTTCTATTCTTTATTCTATCTTTACCTAATTTTTTTTTTATTAAATGTATTGCATGAATAAGTTTTTCAATTTACAGCATCCTTTTACCAATAGAATACTTAAAGCACAAGGGGTAGATGCTGACCAATAGGAGAGCAGGATCTTATGGGGTGACTAGCATCAGGAACCAATGGGAGAGCGGGAGGATGGTGGCGAGTTTACTCAGTTGGCGGCGTGGGAGTTTTAAAATTGTTCTCGGTGGTCCGGGCGAATCTCGGGACTTTACAGCAACAACCTTTCGTAACTTGAGCAATTTTCGTATGTAGAGCTGTAAAATTTTTCGTATTTGCTTTCGTATCTCGAGTTTTTCGTAAGTTGAGCCTTCGTATGTCGAGGTACCACTGTATGCATTAAATTGCACATACGTACCCCATTATGTATACTGTACGTACTTTATATATAGCTTCATTTGTAGCAGCACTGCAAAAGAGAGAGAGAGAGAGAGAGAGAGAGAGAGAGAGAGAGAGAGAGAGAGAGAGAGAGAGAGAGAGAGAGAGAGAGAGAGAGAGAGAGAGAGAGAGAGAGAGAGAGTGTGTCACATACAAACAGATATTCTGTATACTACTCTAACATGTTTTGCAAATAATATGTACTGCTATAAAATATCTTAAAAATTCATGCTACTTGAAAATACTGTACATACATAAGTAGCATTGCTACATGTTTGTGTGCATGTGAGACTTTTTAGCCTAGCCAGACAGACATGCATCATATATAGTACAAGTTTCTTACACAATTTTCCAAGCATCAACAAGGAAAAATGTTCTATTCTAGGAAACCTTCGAGCACCTAGGTTGCAGTGCAAGAATTCCTTTCTAGGATATTTAAAACAGCTTGGAATTTTTAATGTTCTGCATCCCTTCTAAATAATACCCCCAAATCCTCCGCTTTCATACGACTGCTGTAAAGGAATGTGTGATGGATGCATAAATTGGAATATGTCATATTCCTATAAAACTTTGAAATAGGCAATAAAGTCTGTACTTGAAAAAAGTATCATTAAAAATAAAATTTATTCATATAAGACAAAATTTCTCTTTCATCACAAATATATGTATATATAGGCCACATTCATGATCTTATGCCTCAGACACTACAGTCTTGACTAAATACATAAGGACCCTAGTATTACTAAGGCCCTTCTTAGTTTTCTCAGCTATAAGGAATGTCAGGTAAGGCCAGTGGGGTGGCAGAAGGGCACTTGTTACAATTGATTGGTTTTTATGAAAACATCCATTTTGTTTAATTAAACAAATTTCTTTTACCACAAACCCATCACTTAAATACAATCTGAATTGCAAGTTATGATTGTGGTTTGAAATGTCATATGCTGCACCATCCATGGTCAATACAGTTAATTAGATAAGAGAAGAGCTCTAGAGAAAATAAAGCACTTGCAAATGTGCAGGTGTTGACTACATCTCTAGGGATGCCATATTTGAAGGGGTAAGAAATAACAGTTACGAAGAAGAGAATGAAAATTTTGCCAAGTCCCTTCCCAAAGGTAAAACCTGTCCAAATGTTACTAGTGCTGATCCCAGAAAATAAGCATCAATCCATACGAGTTACATCCCTCAACCTGTTATGATTGAGGATAGTCAAGAAGGTGGTAATCAAGGCGTTGATGCCAGAACAACTACTGGTGAAGTAAAATCTTGCAGTGTGTAAGAAATGGAATTGTGTTTAAATAGGAACGTGCATAATTGCATAGCAACTGTTTTCTTAATAAAAGTTTTGGATGATTATAGTCAACCATATAGACTTGTAAGTGAAAATATGGCAAATTTTTCATCAATTTGCATTTTTCATAGCTTACAAACCTGAGGTCTGAATAGGATAATCGTCTAGCACCAGCTGGAAACTGGTTAAAAAACAATCAGAGATTGTGAAGCAAGGAATCTGTGGCATCTGGAACCCATGTTTCTTCCAACCCAGCACATGAGAGGGATGGCTAGAGGAGGGCAGTATAATGTTAAGATCTCAGGTTTGTAAGCTATGAAAAATGGAGATTGATTAAAAATTTTCCATTTGTTCATAAGCAGAACAAACCTCTCTTCCTAACAAACATCTTAGGTAAGAAACGAATTGCCCTGTCAGGGGTTAGATGAGTCACACAACTTGTTGGGCAGCCACCACAGGACCCAAGAAAAACATGTCCAATGGTCCCTGCGGGTCACCGTCCACAAAGTCACTCAGTGAGGGGAATAAAAAATGAGGTGAATCTGTCATCATACTGAAGGATTCTGAGTTTTGGCTAGGAATTCCAGGACGAATTTGAAGGCTTACGGATTCCTAACCTCTGGCATATTTCACATCACAACTTAGGCCATGGAGTTCTCCAACTCTTTTTGAAGGACACTACGGCCAACAGGAAAACTATTTTCATTGATCAACGTAAGGGCTCAAATGGAGCTCGAGTAAGACTTCCAAGGACAAGGGACAGATCCAAGTTGGAGGTTTGAGGTCTCTTGTTGGCCAGGATTGCTCAAAACTTGAAAAACAAGGAGATCTCCCAGGATGATGCAATGTCTATGTCCTTTAGACTTAAAACTAACCCTAAGCAGCCCTGTAACCTTTAACTGCTGAAACGTACAGGTCTTTCTTAACCCTCTGGAAGATAAGGAAGTCCACTATATGCTGAACAGTGGTTCTGAGTGGAGAGAAACCCCTTCGACGACACCAATCACAGTAGACTGCCCACTTTCCCTGATAGACTGCTGACAAGAACTTCCTGAGGTAGACTGACAAGTGGCCCACTGCTTTGCTAGAAAATTCTTGCGCTAGCAAGAGATACTTTATATTCTCCAGCTGTGAAGACAGAGGCTCTACTGACTGGTGGAACCTCTCCACGTGAGGCTGGCAAAGTAGGTGACGCCATGGGGGAATCTCCCTCTGCACTTCTGAAAGCAGATACAGAAGATCTGGGAACCACTCTGCTTGAGGCCACAGGGGGGGACACTAAGGTCATCCTGAGATTCTGAGAGCTCATTACCCTTTTCAGGACTTGATGGATCAGGCAAAATGGAGGGAAGTTTTAAACCTCAACTTTATCCCAAGGATGTTGAAGGAGATCCTCTGCTAGTACCAGAGGATCTGGGACTACTGACATATAACCTCCAGCTTCCTGTTGAAGCGAGTTGCGAATAGATCTAACATGGGTCTACCCCAAAGAAGGAATAGCCTATTCGTAATGTCCTGATGCAGAGACCATTCTATGACAAGGATTTAGTTCTGTCAACTTAATTTGTTGGCCACTACATAGCTCTTGCATGGAATGTATCTGGCTACGAGCTCCACTGAGTTGTCAATCTTGCACTGTTGTATCTCTACTGTCAACAAATGGAATTGGCGAGACACTAGTCCTCCCTGTTTGTTCATATAGGCTAACACTGTGGTGTTGTCGGACTAAGGAGCGACTGACGTCCCTCTACCTTCTCCCAGAACTCCTTGAGTCCCAGAAACGCTGATTTTAGCTCTAAGATGTTGATGTGAAGCTTCCTGTCCTCAGTACTCCAAACCCCCGAGGACAGAAGGTCGAGGACAGAAGGTCCTTGAGATGCGCGCCCAAACCCTCAGTGGACGCATCCGAGAACAGGAGATAGTCTAGATGTGGAGAAAGTAGAGGGACTCCCAACGTAAGATTCTGATTGTCCAATCACCAAAGTAGATCTTTTCTCACCAGATCTGAAAGGGGTACTTGCTATTGGGGTGAATCACCCACAGGAGACCAGAACTCCTTCAACCTCCATTGAAGTGAAAGTAGGTGGGGCTGACCATGAGGGACCAGCTTTTCTAGTGATGTTAAGATACTAGAAGGACCTGCCACTGGTTAGCTGGTTGTTCAGTTTGAGCCAGGAAGGACCGTGTCACCGTTCAGAACTTCTGTACCCTCTGGTCCGACGTGAAAACTCTTGATGCTACCATATCTATGGACATAACCAGATACAAAATCCTCTGGCTGGGGACCAGAGTGGACTTCTGGTTTACTACAGTACCCAGGCTTTTGCAAAACCGGAGTAGGTGATCCCTGTCTTGAATTAGTTTCTCGCTGGAACTTACCAAGACCAGCCAGTCATCGAGGTATCTTAGTAGGCGAATCCCTTGAGCATGAGCCTACCTTGAGACCAGAGCTAAGACCCTTGTGAACACCTGTGGGGCTGTAGCCAAGCCAAAGCAAAGGACCTTGAACTGGAAAACCTGCTCTTCGAGGCTGAAGCGAAGGAACTTCCTGGATGAAGGGTGAATTGGGATCTGGAAATATGCATCCTTCAAGTCTATTGACAGCATAAAGTTGTCCCTTACAGCTCTTCCACCTCGTATACGTATGGGTTGCCAGATGCCACAGATTCCTTGCTTTACAATCTTAGACTGTTTTTAACCGGTTTTCAGCTGGCGCTAGAATATTATCCCATTGTTAGCACAAATCGAAGAGATTGAAATAGGCATTTTATTATCAATCTAGCCCGAAGGGTTCAAAAATTACAAGAGATTACTTTGCAATCCACTCCTTAAAAATACCATATGAACATCTCACAAGTACAGTAATTGACAGGCATCAAAATGATAAAATTATATTTTAGGACATGAACCCCCTGGCTATTGAAATACGTACCTTGTTCCTCCTTCATACTGACACAGGTATCATTGACCGATTTGAACTTCCCCGCATCAAGTACCTCTTTCACAACAAGTTAATCAACATTTAGAAACAATGATGGAAAAGGAATGATTTCTTTACCTGGTTCTCCTTGGTAATTTATCACAGATGTGAGTAAGACAAATGGCTCTGTAACAATTTGAGATGGTTACCTAAGTTAAACACCTTTACCAAAAGTAATGTATATCCTTTGCCTTTAACACAGGAGATTTTGTACAAGTTCCACAGCCATTCTTTCTTTCCAGCATTTGATTTGAACTCTGGATGTCATCGAACAACCTGACAACCAAGCAAAACTGTCCTTGTTGCTGGAAATTTCATGCACTCGTGCAACATGTTACCTTTTGGATTAAAGAATGGACCTACTAGTTTTTCTCAAGTTATGTCTGGCAGGCAATTCTTTAATAAGATAATTAAATGACATAAAAAATCTCAGGAGATATGTTACAAAGTCATAAAGCTACTTTCATTAAGGCCCTTGAAGTACAAGAACACATATAAAACTGAGTCATCAGCATACCTCTGAATTATGTCCAACAGGTTTCATATCTTGATCTACACCAACTAAAGCTGTCCTTCTGCATACTACTCCGGTTGCCAAACTTAAAGCAATCATGTCTTCAGCTACATCTTCTGCAAGGAGAAATATATAACTGTGACCAAATTTGCAGTAAGAAAACAAATATGTAACTTCTTTATTTATAAAGTCTCATAAAATAAAATTGCACATTAAAAGATTTCACCTTCATTATCAATCTGCCATTCATTAATTTGAGCTCGTGCAGCTAATCGATGTAAGGTCTTCTCTTCATCGTGGATAGTGACAATATCAGATCCATTATAGCAATTCTTGAACTCAGCATTGCCAACTACACCACTGACAGTAATACTTTTTACCTGAAAAAGAAACTTTTGCTTATTAAAAGTGCAGCAGCATTCTATTTCATTTTAGTGTACATATCTAAAATTGAGAGAGTGAGTCAGTCCAAATGTAGGAGTAAATCGCAAAAGGTGCATGGGTGTACAAGTAGTACTAAGTCATTGTTGTTTTTGTATTTCAAATGGGTGATAGACATAGTGTCAGAAATGTACTGTATTGTACGCTAATTTGCTACATCCTGAAAGCATCAGAGCACTCAGTAACAAAAACTTCAACCTCTTGATGCTTGAGCAGTCACGTTTTTTAATTGTTTTTGAGTGGACTGTATTTTGATATGCCCATTATGGAGAATGTGGCATTCTTAGCCAGTGACTGCAGCATTGCAGGTCATACTTGAGTTGTGTGTCATGTTGTTGACTGTGTATGGTCCCACCTCCTCCTAAGAGGATGAGGAAGATGTTGACCCTTAAACAAATATTGGAAATTGTATTGGAAATTGTTGAGAGTATGGAGCAGGGTTGGATCCAAGTATATGGCAGTGCCCAGTCATCATAAGCAAGACAGTGCACACTGGTAAGTGAGAAAGTACAAAGCATATTCAGTGTTTGCAGCTGCAAATGAAAAATGTATAGCCTACTGAACTAAGTGTTGATTACAAGAGAAAAGGGGGTTACATTTCTTGTTTTTCAGTGCATTTATGGAGTTTATTTTCTTCAGATTTGGGAAAATAAGGTAGATAATTACTTTTTGCATAACATTTTCAGTTTAAAGTGTGATGGTGGTTGTTTATAAGCATATTTAGTGTTTACCACTATGTAGTAATGACAATTTTAGGTGACGAAGGGTAGGGAGTTGCCCTTGCAACACCATAGATTTTTTACTCACCGTTATCTGGATTTCAGCATTATCTGATGGGCCCTAGTCTCTATTAATCCAGATAATTGAGGGATCACTTAGTAATTAATTAGCTGCAAACAAACCACATGGATGGCTTAAAAAAATGGGTGGGCCCTTCAGCTATAAAGCATGCAAGAGTGTAGGATGAGGCAAATTGAATGTGGTTAGGAGTACTTTTTATGCCAGTGATCATGCACCCTCTATTCTATCATCTGGCATTAATAGTATCTAGTCATTGTGTGTAGGGTAATTATAGAATGGAATTATAGTGCCCTCAGCATCCAAAGATATCACAAGAATTTCAAGTATTACTTCACACTCCAGAGATATTTGAAAGCTGCCTTGGGGCTGAATGTGAAACCTTTGTGTTCACAAATAACTGGAAATTATTTGACGTCAAACAGCAAGGCTTGGATTGCCAGTGTATTGATAACTAAAAATCAGATGGAAAAGGTGTTTGTCAAGATAGCAGAAGCCTGTCATTAAAACAAGAACCGTGCTGTCAAGATAACTTCCAAAGCCTTCCACCTTATTCAAAGGGCATTCTTCGGACTGTCAGCATACTCCTCCCCTTGACAGGACAAACTTTCTCCAAACCAGGATCTAAAAGCCATCTTATACTTAAAAGGGTTCTGATATTTGATAACCTACAGACAGCTATGCATAGTGTATCTCTTTGCAAGTGAGGATGAAGGTGACAAGAAGGTTAGTATGCCAAATCTAACAATCTACAGGAGTTCTGGAAGTGTTTGAAGGTAATGGGATCCTGGTATTTCCAGGAGGCTTCTAAGATTTGCCACTTATAATATATTATAGTACGTACATGGATAATCCATAATTACTCAAGAGAGAACACAAACTATGACATGATAGATGCTCCTTGCAACCTTTTATGTTATTCACTGGCTTAAGAGGAAATGTTTCATTTGGTGAACACAGCAAGACGAGGGATTGCATTCATTTATGAAAACTTTAGATTAATAAAATTTATAATTTTTATTATCTAGCAACAAGACAGCAAATCTAGCAACAAGACGGAGCAATTACCTCTGTTGATGTAGGCACCCGTACATACATAATGAGATGTTGACCACCAAATATTATTGGTGGATTTTTGGGAATTAATTTAATTCCTCCAGGAGGATCCACATCAAAACTGATCTTCAACATCTGCGCAGATTCTTCGTAGCATTCGATCTCACTAACCCCATCACCTATGAACAAATTAATCACAAATAACATAATGGATTTTTGTTTCATCATCCAAAGAAGACTAGTATTCTTGATCAAATATGAAACAAAATAATACTGGATAAACAATCAAACTCATGTAAGAAAAAAGTCGTTAAATTCTCAGGATTTAACCCAAATAGATTCTTTTCGCTTTTCATTTAAATTCCAAAATCCAAACAAGCAATTTACCCATGTACTGTGCTTGGTAATAAGTACAAGGCCATATAATTCATGTCATCTCAGTGACCCTTCTTCCACTCAAAAGGAACAAATATTCCTCTAACAGGTTCCTTTAGAATCTTTTCTGCATCCAAATATATCTTACACATCTTGGACTACACATTCAATCACATTATCACTATCCCACCTCAGCATTTACTTGCAATCCAATCAATTTCTGGTGCCTTCTCTTTAGCATCTCTTAATGTGTCTTTTCTCTTTCTCAAAAAACTTCAGTCATTCTTAAATTTACACTAATCCCTTCCACTCTTGCACTTTTCAGATCTTTGACATTTCATCAAAATGCTGCACTTATTAGATCCATACCATCATTACCCTTTCTTTTTGCATATTTTCTGCCAACAGTAAATGACAAATTTTCTAGATAATTTGTATTTTTCATAGCTACAAACCTGAGGTCTTAACAATGGATAATTTCTATCTAGCCCCAGCGGATCTGGTTAAATCGTAGATGAAAAGCAAGGAATCTTGTGAGATCTGGCAACGCGTGCATAAATCTGCTGAAAAGTGGTCAGGGACCACGCATCCACAATACAACATTCAGTCTTTCCCAACCAGGATGTCTTTAGTAAGACAGAGTGTGGGTGGCAGTACAACGTTAAGACCTCAGGGTTTGTAGCTACAAAAAATACAAATTGTCTTACCATTAGGATAGACATACTTGGAGGGAGGTACAGGCATCCTAAACAGGCTGGGGGGCCTACTTACCAGTCCAGCTCCAGAAGAAATATCTACGGAGAGGGACTAATACCCGTGAGAAGCTAGATACATTGATATCCAACTACTCAGTCACTGAGCAATGTACAATTATATATGGGACGAATCATTGTATAGGGAACTAAAGAGAAACTTTGACTGTCCAATAACAAACCAACACACCAGGGTTTGTTACCACTCCCTACTCCCCCTTGCCCAGGAGCAAAGTATAGGCTACCGAATAGAGGGTTGGTTATTTGCATACCAAGCAACCAAACTATCAGTATGACTACCTTACTCACCTGTATTAGACCAGTCCACCTCACTCACCTGTATCAGACCAGTCCAGCGAATGATGTCTATTCCTTAACCCGCCCGAAGGAAGTAGGAAAGGTACAAGAGAAAGAAAGAGACCGGCCAACTCACTCATTCTCTCATCCACAAAATCATCTTAGGTAAGATACAAATGTGCCCCGTTAAGGGCAATGATGAGTCAACACATCTGTTGGGCAGTTCACCATAGGACCCTGGGAACAAAATGTTTCCATAGATCTGTGGGGTCAACATCTTTAAGATAGAAAAAGGTGAACATGGACTGGTGTAACCAAGTACCAGCGCTCAGCACTATGTACAGCCAAGTTCTTTTGAAAGCCAGACCAGGGACCAATACCCCTAACGTCATGTGCTCTAGCCTGCACAGGCATGGTGGCCAATCATCAAGAGTTAAGTATGCATGTCTGATGGCTTCCTGTATCCAAAAATGGATTGTATTCTTCGACGCCTCTTTCTTCATACGGCCCGTGCTACCAAAAAGCCTACAACAGCCTGGCCTAAGGTGCCGTGACAGGGCACCTTAGGCCCTGACAGGACATAATAAGTTCTTGAGAATCACCACCGACAATGTCATTCAGTGATGGAATGGAATAGGAGGTGAACCTATCATCGTGCACCAAGGGATTCTGGGTCTTAGCCACGAATTCTGGGACAAATTCGAAGGACACTGACCTCCAACCCCTGGTGTGCTTCACATCATAGCTCAGACCGTGCAGCTCCCCCACTCTCTTTGAAGATGCCAAGGCCAGGAGGAAAACCATTTTGAGTATCAAGTCCATGTCTGATGAATGAGGCAAAGGCTCATATGGAGCTTTAGTGAAACTTCTCAGGACTAAGGAAACATTCCACATCGGAGGCTTGAGCTCTCTAGGAGAACTCGATTGCTCAAACCCTTTAACTAGCAAGGAAAGTTCCCAGGATGAGATGTTGATACCTCTAAGACATAACACTAAACTCAGGGCCGCCCTGTGGACTCTAATGGCAGAAACAGACAAACCTTTCTCATCTCTGAGGAAGGTCAAAAAGTCTGCTACGTGCTGAATAGAGGTTCCGAGAGGAGAAAAACCCCGTTTACAACACCACAGTAAATAGCCTATTTGGCTTGGTAAACTGCAGAGGTCGACATTCTGAGACTGCTGGACATATGCCCTGCTTTCCTACTTGACTGGTGGTAACCTATCCTACATGATGCGGCTGACACAGGAGATGCCGCCAAGGAGGAATTTCTCTTGGAACCTCCAACAACAATGACAGCAGATCCAGAAACCAAAGTCATCCTGAGACTCTGCGAACTCATCAACCTGTTCAGGACTTGACGGATCAAACAAAATGGAGGGAAAGCATACACCTCCAGGTTGTGCCAGGGGTGTTGGAACGCGTCCTCCGCTAATGCCAGAGGATCTACAAACCTGGAAGAACTTGTCTGCTACTATCTGATGAAGGGACCATTCTGTGCCTAGATCTGATCCCAATGACTGAGCTTGTCTGCGACCACATTTGTTCTGCCTGGGATATACCTGGCTGAGAGCTCTACCAAATTGCTGACCACCCACTGGTGAACCTCGCCGGTCAAGGCCCGAAGTTGACGTGAAACCAGGTCCCACTACTTGTTCACATAAGTGACCACCGTGGTGTTGTCCAACATGACCCTCTACTTTCCCCCCAAAATTCCTTCAGACCCAGAAAGGCTGCCTTCAACTCCAAGACATTGATATGTTGCTGCTTGTTCTCCAAACTCCAAATGCCTGAGGTAATGAGGCCCCCAACCTGTGAGGGAGGTGTCCTGAAAACAGAAGGAAGTCTGGGGGTGGAGATGGAGAACACAGAGGAACACCCTTCAAGAGATTCCAGTCGTCCAACCACCAGCAACGGTCTTCTCTCACTTCCAGAGACAGAGGAACCCTTATTAGGGGGAAGTCCCTCACTGGAAACCAGAATTCCCTCAGTCTCCATCACAGAGACCGAAGATAAAGTCACCCATGAGGGACCAGCTTCTTCAGAGAAGACAAAATTCCCAGAAGAATCTGCCACTGATGAAATGACTGATGTCGCGCACCACCACTCGCAACTTCTCCAACCTCTGATCCGACAGGAAAACCCTTGAAACTGCCATGTCGATGACCATGCCCAGGTAGAGGATCCTTTGACAGGTATGAGGTTTGAACTACTCTTGGTTGACCACAA
>NC_087207.1:24928523-24929665 GCF_015104395.2 Macrobrachium nipponense | reverse complement strand
AATCTTGGTGAATTGTGTGGAATTTTTGCTGAATTTTGCTGAGTTTTTTGCTGAATTTTTGGAGAATGGACAAGCATTAACTTTGGTGTTAAGTTTTTGTACTGATACTGATGATTTTGATGATAGCAATTTTTTTTGGTGATTTTGTGATAATGATATTTCTGATACTGATTTTTTTATATACTAATACGTGGGTGTTTTAATGCTATCAAGGGAGGTGAAATCTTTTGTGATTATGGGAAGAACTAACAACACATTATTTTAGTTTTTTTTTTTTTTTCTTTTTTTATGAGTTCAGCAGTTAATTGCTTGACATCTAGTGAGTTACGGGAGAGTTAATGGTGCCGATGATTTTTCTTTTCTCCTTTTTTGGAAGTTAGCCATCGCTGACACAAGTTTTTTACCATGGTGAATTTGAATTTGTTTTTTCTCTCCAGTTAGTGTGAATATTATCTCAGTTTCATGACTTAGAGTCATTTAAGAGAACGTGTTCGTGTTTTTAGCTATTCGATGCTATAGAGTAATATATGGGAGATTTTCTTGCACGTTTTGAATGCATACGTAATGGCACTACATTTTTTCTCTGGATATTTGTGTTCCAGAAATTGTGAGTTTTCTTGCACAATACATTAGTTGTATTTGTGACAACTTTGTGAGAGATAGGAAACTTGGTTAAGTTTTCTAATGACTTATGTCGTAGTGCATATGGGGAAGTCTTTGCTTAGACACTGTGATTTTGGAGTTCTGTTATAATGACTTGTGGCACATTGGTGGTTTTTTTTTTTCTAGAATTTTCTAGACAGTTTTATTTTGCCGAGTTTTTGCCCTTTTTTAGCAGTTATGCTAAATGGAGTGAGTTTTTATAGTTTTTTGACTATAACATTGGAGTTATTCTCTGGAGAATTGGAGTTATCAATTGAGATATAATTGAGTTATATTTAGAGATATGAATATAATGGGAGATATATTTTTGGCCATTTTTGATATTTGCCAATAGTGGTATGAGCTATGTTTAGTTCAATTATTTTGCAGCCATCTTTGTTGCAAATGGAGACACATATTTGGAGATTATGGGGCAATATTTGTGAGTATGTGAGTTAGATGCTTGAGTGCACATTTTCTGGAGATATATATTATTTGGA
>NC_087207.1:24831023-24923523 GCF_015104395.2 Macrobrachium nipponense | reverse complement strand
TCGTATCTTGGACCACATTTTACATGTAAAATGGCTAATCCGTTCCAAGCCCTCCAAAAACACCCCAGTAAATTATATTTCCAGGCCTACAACACATGTTCTAGGGTTATGACGCCGATCCGACGGAAGAAATATGACTCCAAAAAGCCAAAATACTATATATACTTGAGTAATATTCAACTGCATGTAATGTTCAACCCCATTTTACTGCATATATTACGACTTTAGCATATGTCCCTTAGCAATAAGCCAAGCCTATGTTAGCGGTTGCTACTGTAGCCTAGTCTATGATTCTGACATCTAAACCTAAGAAGCTAAAAGCTTAGAATATGCCAATAAAATGTATAAATAATCAGTGTGTACTTATTTCAAATAATTATTAATTATCATTAACTATATTACACAACAAAAAACGAAACAACAAAAAAACCTTCCAATCGATTGTTTACATTCAGCTCTTATTACGAGTACCGCGACGAACGCCAAGCAATCACTTTTCCTAGGACACAGTAAGCCATAAATTTTCATTAGTATCTCTCTTCAACTAACGAAACTACCAGACAGTATAATAACCATTCATTTCTATTCTTTACTCTATCTTTAACTAATGGAGATACCGAGTACTGACAGCTATAAATGAAACATATACGTAAACATAATATTAAAACAGAAGAAGAAATTCTAAAAAAAATACGATTGTTGGCTTCGATGATAGCAGTCTGAGTTTATTTTATATTTTTATGATATCTAATTCACAATTTTTTTATTAAATGTCTTGCTGTACTCATTTCAATAATTATTAAGTACCATTAACTATATTAAACAAACAAAAAAAAAGCTTCCAACTTTCTTGTTTACATCAGCACTTATGAGTATCGAACGATCGCCAAGCAAACACTTTTCCTAGTACTACACGTAAGCCATAAATTTTCATTATCTCTCTTCAAAACTACTGAAACTACCAAACCGATATAATAACCATTCATTTCTATTCTTTACTCTATCTTTACCTAATTTTTTTTTTTTTTATAATGTATTGCATGAATAAGTTTTTCAATTTACAGCATCCTTTTACCAATAGAATACTTAAAGCACAAGGGGTAGATGCTGCACAATAGGAGAGCAGAATCTTATGGGGTGACTAGCATCAGGAACCAATCGGGAGAGCGGCAGGATGGTGGCGAGGTTACCTCAGTTGGCGGCGTGGGAGTTTCAAATTGTTCTCGGTGGTCCGGGCGAATCTCGGGACTTTACAGCAACAACCTTTCGTAACTTGAGCAATTTTTCGTATGTAGAGCTGTAAAATTTTCGTATTTGCTTTCGTATCTCGAGTTTTTCGTAGTTGAGCCTTCGTATGTCGAGGTACCACTGTATGCATTAAATTGCACATACGTACCCCATTATGTATACTGTACGTACTTTATATATAGCTTCATTTGTAGCAGCACTGCGAGAGAAAGAGAGAGAGAGAGAGAGAGAGAGAGAGAGAGAGAGAGAGAGAGAGAGAGAGAGAGAGAGCGAGAGAGAGAGAGAGAGAGAGTGAGTTTTACATACAAACAGATATTCTGTATACTACTCTAACATGTTTTGCAAATAATACTGCTATAAATATCTTAAAAAATTCATGCTACTGAAAATACTGTACATACATAAGTAGCATTGCTACATGTTTTGTGTGTATGTGAGACTTTTTAGCCTAGCCAGACAGACATGCTCATATATAGTACAAGTTTCTTACACAATTTTCCAAGCATCAACAAGAGAAATGTTCTATTCTAGAAACCTTCGAGCACTAGGTTGCAGTGCAAGAATTCCTTTCTAGGATATTTAAAACAGCTTGGAATTTTTAATGTTCTGCATCCCTTTCTAAATAATACCCCCAAATCCTCCGCTTTCATACGACTGCTGTAAAGGAATGTGTGATGGATGCATAAATTGGAATATGTCATATTCCTATAAAACTTTGAAATAGGCAATAAAGTCTGTACTTGAAAAAAGTATCATTAAAAATAAAATTTATTCATATAAGACAAAATTTCTCTTTCATCACAAATATATGTATATATAGGCCACATTCATGATCTTATGCCTCAGACACTACAGTCTTGACTAAATACATAAGGACCCTAGTATTACTAAGGCCCTTCTTACTTTAGTTTTTCTCAGCTATAAGGAATGGAATGTCAGGGTAGGCCCAGTGGGGTGGCAGAAGGGCACTTGTTACAATTGATTGGTTTTATGAAAACATCCATTTTGTTTAATTAAACAAATTTCTTTTACCACAAACCCATCACTTAAATACAATCTGAATTGCAAGTTATGATTGTGGTTTGAAATGTCATATGCTGCAGAATGCCGACTGTGACCTGCACCATCCATGGTCAATACAGTTAATTAGATAAGAGAAGAGCTCTAGAGAAAATAAAGCACTTGCAAATGTGCAGGTGTTGGGACTACATCTCTAGTGATGCCATATTTGAAGGGGTAAGAATAACAGTTACGAAGAAGAGAAGAAGAAAATTTTTGCCAAGTCCCTTCCCAAAGGTAAAACCTGTCCAAATGTTTACTAGTGCTGATCCCAGAAAATAAGCATCAATCCATACGATTTACATCCCTCAACCTGTTATGAATTGAGGATAGTCAAGAAGGTGATAATCAAAGCGTTGATGCCAGAACAACTACTGGTGAAGTAAAATCTTGCAGTGTGTAAGAAATGGAATTGTGTTTAAATAGGAACGTGCATAATTGCATAGCAACTGTTTTCTTAATAAAAGTTTTGGATGATTATAGTCAACCATATAGACTTTTAAGTGAAAATATGGCAAATTTTTCATCATTTGCATTTTTCATAGCTTACAAACCTAAGGTCTTAATAGGATAATCGTCTAGCACCAGCTGGAAACCGTTAAAAACAATCAGAGATTGTGAAGCAAGGAATCTGTGGCATCTGGGAGTTGGTCACCATCATGCTTGGAACCTCACAATGCACCAGTCTTTCTTCCAACCCAGCACATGAGAGGATGGCTAAGGAGGCAGTATAATGTTAAGATCTCAGGTTTGTAAGCTATGAAAAATGGAGATTGATTAAAAATTTTCTCATTTGTTCATAAGCAGAACAAACCTCTCTTCCTAACAAACATCTTAGGTAAGAAACGAATTGCCCTGTCAGGGGTTAGATGAGTCACACAACTTGTTGGGCAGCCACAGGACCCAAGGAAAACATGTCAATGGTCCCTGCGGGTCACCGTCCACAGTCACTCAGTGAGGGGAATAAAAATGATGAATCTGTCCATCATACTGAAGTATTCTGAGTTTTGGCTAGGAATTCCAGGACGAATTTGAAGGCTTACGGATTCCTAACCTCTGGCATATTTCACATCACAATTAGGCCATGGAGTTCTCCAACTCTTTTTGAAGGACACTACGGCAAACAGGAAAACTATTTTCATTGATCAACGTAGTGGGCTCAAATGGAGCTCGAGTAAGACTTCCAAGGACAAGGGACAGATCCAAGTTGGAGTTTGAGGTCTCTTGTTGGCCAGGATTGCTCAAAACTTGAACAACAAGGAGATCTCCAGGATGATGCAATGTCTATGTCCTTTAGACTTAAAACTAACCCTAAGCAGCCCTGTAACCTTTAACTGCTGAAACGTACAGGTCTTTCTTAACCCTCTGGAAGATAAGGAAGTCCACTATATGCTGAACAGTGGTTCTGAGTGGAGAGAAACCCCTTCGACACACCAATACAGTAGACTGCCCACTTTCCCTGATAGACTGCTGACAAGAACTTCTGAGGTAGACTGACAAGTGGTCCCACTGCTTTGCTAGAAAATTCTTGCGCTAGCAAGAGATACTTTCTGGGCTCAGTTCGTGTCGCTGCGCGAAATATCCTTTAATCCATTATTTCTAAGGTAAATGTACTAACACATACCAGAGAATAAATAAATAAAGAAAAGGTCAGTACTACTGACTCGCTCACCCTCCAAGAGGGTGTCGGTATGAACACTATGGCGAGTGAGACCACTACCACGAACCGCTTGCCAATAGAAATCTCCCACTACAAAATCCACTAGAGGGGAGCCGACCCACAGAGTGGGCAGAAACTACTACTACTCCATCCCATGCTGCCGACTGCTGCGCTCTGGTGGCCATCCTTTTCAGTTAGCGCACCGCGTATACACGTGCCCTTTTTTGCTCTGTGTTTTTTGTGCCCCTATCTTGGATTTATTCGTCATGGAGCGTACAGCCATCGCAGCAGCTAAGTTAAGTAATCAGTTGTTATTGCTATTTGGTTTTTTCCGCCCTTGAGTCAGTATTTGCCGTTTTTTAGGTATAAATACGGGCTCTAGGTCGGAAGCATGGCAGCCATGGTTCTGCCTCGTGGCGGGTTCGTTCTTGGTCTTCCATACCCAGAACCTTCCCTTATTTCATTACGCTCTATTATTAGTTATCTATTTTATGTTATGGGGGTCCAGCCTACTGGGTTTTATGTCATGCATGCATGTCTTCTTCACCTTGCGTAGGCATCTTCCATCCAAGACCCTAGCCGCCTCTTAGTATCGGCCCCGGGCTAGCTTTGAGTGGTAGACTTTCTTTTCGAGTTAGTCGTAACACTCCTGGATTTTTTCTCCTACTGATTTTATTTTCTTTCTTTACGTTAAGTGATTTTGATTATTTATGTTTTTAGGTTAGCCTACGGCGTCTGGCTTCACGTAGCCTAGGTTATGTATTATTGGTATCCACCTCTATTGCTTCTGCTCTTCAGTTCGTTTGCTTCTCTATAGCATCTCTCTGATTAGTTGGTTGCTTTATCCTAGGGTCTGTATTGTGTTATTGTATTACATGTTACCGCTCCGTGGTCACTACGTGATCACGGAGCAGCCAGACGCCTGTCCAGTCACCTTTCCCTCCTCCCGCTCTTCCATAGGGCCGGGGGGGAGGGTTGGTCTGTCCACGCTCGCTCCACATACCCGTGCCTGCCTCCCTCTCTCCCTAGGCGGAGGGAGTAGGGGGGCTGGACAGACCCGACTGGACTCGACCGCTCTCTGGCTTCACGCACGCTCGGATGACTAAGGGGGGGACTGGCCTTCCCCCCTCCGTCGTTACTCCGTCGCTCCGTTGCTAGCTCGAGTCTGTTTCGCCCTCTCGCCCTTTCCCAGCTTACTGGTCTCTTTAATCTACCGGACCCGGCACTCCGCATCCACGTGGAAAGGTGCTAGTTCACCCTGACGGGTCGGACTGCGGCATACAGTTGGTCTTTACTAACCACCCCGTCGCGCTGATATCGCGACACGATCTCCGCCGCGCACCGGACTTAGTCCGGTACGTTCTATGGCTATAGGTTTTAAGTATTAGTATTTAATTTAAACTATAGTAAGTTTAATTTAAGCTACCTTAAGCCAAATCCCTCCGTTGCCTGCTCACACCGGATCTCTCCGGGGTTCTAGCCTATTCAGGTGGTAAGGGAGGGGTTATGCCCAAAATTTTTTCGCGCTCCGGCATGCAGCGGAGTTCTTTTAACCTCTAGCCTGTAAGTGATATCTTTTAGGATGCTCATGTATCTTTTCACTTACAGACCACCAACTGTGAGCATCCGGGATGCAATGCCATGCTCCAGGACCCCTGTGGGCATGAAGTCGCGATCCCATGACTCCATGCGCGACTCCGCACGGGAACCTTCAAGTCTGGTTTCACAAGACCTGCACTATTTGCTACGATCTGGTGAGCCAGCTCTTAGACGGGGTAAGTATTCCCTTTCCAACTCCGTTCGCTAATCCCTACAAGGTTATAGTTCTTAAGTTTAATTTTAATCTCTTATGTTAAACTTAAGCTTGTTTTATATGGGATCTCGCATCCTCTATAATTTTAGTTTAACCTATTACTTAAGTTTTAATTTTAAGTTTAAACTTAAAACTAACAAATACCCTCTCTTCCAGGCTCCCGCTGTTAGAGACACCGCCCTGGCAACCCTGCGGGCTTGGGTCGTGGTTTTTGGCAAGAACGCCGCCAAGGGACAGCCCTACATCCTTGAGAAGAGGTTGGCGGTCCTGATCTTCCCCGGCGGCAAGTCAACGGGTTTTACGTCGACCCAGCAGAGGCAGCCCCGACTATAGCGGCAATTCAGACAGCAGCTCGCCGCTTCGTTGACTGAACCAGGCCAGGACATCTCGTCGGAAGTCGCGACACTGGATCTAAATATTGAACCAATGGTAGGTGTTGACGACCTGTTGGTCGAGGTGAGTACGTTGGACGCCCAAGGGCTTCCCTTGGGCGACTCTGGGTCTTCTACTCCTGCAAACTCTCGCCAGCTTCCTTCCAAGGCTTTACAGGAGCTGAGCTCCTTTATACTTCTCCTGATGCTTTCCGTAAGACCTAAGGTCAAAGGACAGACGGTTGTGAAAACCCTGAGTAAGACGTCGTCGGCGTCAACATCTCGCAAGTCTCCGGCTACAAACCCCGGAGCAGAGAGGTCTAGAGCTTCTGGGTCCGGCTCCAAATCCTCAAGGAGTAGATCTTCCAAGGAGAGATCACATACTCCGGCGGAGTCAGCCGTTTCTCCTCTTCCTTTGTTACCTGTTCAGAGTTACCCGCCGACCACCTCCGCGCAGCAGCTCCGCTTTGGATCCCAATGCTGGTCTGTTGCAACACATGGGGGATTTGGTCGGTTTCTCTCAAAACAAAACCAGTATGGTAGGCAGATGTTCTCCCGGTTGCCTCCGCAGGATTAACTCCCAGGATAACATTATCCCGCCGAACTGAGCCAGGCTCCGCTAGCTACTCCCCCACCTTTCGGCACAGGTATAGCTCAGCTTCCACCTCATGACTCTCTGCCTCCGTTCTCTATGAATAACCCCTGGAGGGTGGCGTCATACGCCCCCTTCCAGGACGGCTTATTTCTATCCCGGAGTGTGGAACTCGAAGGATTGAGGACTTCGATTCTACCCGGAGGATCTACAACCGCCGTTCATTGGCTACGCCAGACTCACTGCCGCTGCCATGACGCGAGGATGACAAGGTTCCCTAAAGAGACAGTCCTCTATTCACGTGACCAGGCTCAAAGAGAATGGCTCAGGTGCTTAGAGGACATGGATTGTCTAATAACGAAGATACAACCCTTTAAGAGTCCATTCACCATTTTCACAATGGAAGAGGGAACTCCGCTTCCCTTCCTTACCAAGATCGCTACGGTCACTATCCCAGCGGCCCAAAAGGTGGGGGAGCCGTTACCGCAGCTTAAAGGAAGCGGGGACCCTACATCTCCTTTACTTCCCTCAACCGGAGATTTATGGGAAGACCTGCCCAACACTTTTTCGGCGGGCAAACTCAAACCAGACTGTGCTATGGAGCAGTTTGTGAGAAGCTGCCTAGACTTCCGGACAGCCTCATTCAGGCGGAGTTTGAGGCCAAGTCTAGGCTGGCCGGCCAGGTCTATTAACTCCATGGCCATGACAGAAGTGGCTACCATTGCTTACGTTACCGAGCCACTATTCAAGCTGATCACCAAGTCACTGACTCAAACGGTACAGTCTGACATGTTGAGTTCGCCTCACAGCCAGAACGAATTGTCGGAAGCATGTCCAGGAAGCAACTATTCGGCATGAACCGAATAAGTTGCTTTCATCAAACATCTGGGGAGCAGGACCTCTTTTTCCCCGATGCAATGTAAAGGAGGTCCAGGCGAAGCTACAAGGCTTAACCAAAGCCTTAAGGATCGTTGGGGTTGGGGTCACTGCAAAGATAGCCAAGACCAAGCAGTGAGGGTAAGGCCTCAGAGGAAACCCAGACGTTTCCAGCCTTACCAAAAGAAACAGCAACGCTTCGCCCACCCGCCTGTTTCAGCTGTTCCGTTTGGTGCAGGCGGCCCAACCCTCTACCTCCAAGGCCCAATCACAGCCTATCTATGTGTTTCCCCCCAGCCTCAACCTTCACCTCTTACGCTGTCTCCCCAGCCTTCAACCAAGTGTTCGAAGGCCAGGCCTTTCAGCAGTATGACCGCTCGGGTAGGGGAGGCAGAGGTAAGCGATCCTTTCGTCAGAGAGGATCAGGCAGGTCCCTTAATAGAGGAAAACACTTCCAGGGGAGGCCGCGGAGGCTACCAGCATCAATGAGAACTTCCCCAGGTAGGAGGGAGGCTGTTTCTCTTCCGCCACCGGTGGGGATTCAGCAAATGGGCACACAAAGTATTGTGTCGAAAGGCCTGGGTTGGAGTTGGGTGGCGAATCCGCCCCCACCCAGACCGTTCCTTCAACTTCCATCCAAAGAATTGACGGAGTATGCGGAGGACCTCCTTCAGAAAGGAGCAATAGCGAGAGTCAACAGATTAAAGTTTCAAGGGCGCTTGTTCAGCGTTCCAAGAAAGGCTCACAAAAAGAAGGGTAATCTTAGACTTGTCCCGTTTAAACTTGGCCATTCGCTGCGACAAGTTCAAGATGCTCACCATCTCGCAGGTGCGGACCTTACTTCCCCGTGGGGCCGTCACCACCTCTATCGATCTTACAGACGCATACTATCATATCCCTATTGCAAGACACTTTCGCCCTTATCTAGGCTTCAAGATAGGAGATCAAGCATTCTCCTTCAAGGTAGTTCCCTTCGGTCCTGAACGTAGCACCCAGGGTGGTTCACGAAGTTGGCGGAAGTGGTCGTCCAACAACTAAGATCGCAAGGGATCATGGTAGTAGCGTATCTCGACGATTGGTTAATTTGGGCTCCAAACAGTCGAGGAATGTCGCAAAGCAACACTGAAAGTAATCCAGTTCCTGGAATATCTAGGGTTCAAGATAAACAGGACCAATCGAGACTCACTCCGGAGTCAAACTTTCAGTGGCTGGGCATTCAATGGAATCTATCCTCCCATACTCTGTCGATTCCATCAGCCAAGAGAAAAGAAATAGCGAAGTCAGTAAAGCAATTTCTAGGACACAAACTTGCTTCAAGGAGAACCCAGGAAAGGATTCCTGGGTTCACTCCAGTTTGCATCAGGTGACAACATCTGGATGAAAGCCAAACTGAAAGACCTAACCAGAATCTGGCGCTCATGAGCAAATGTCAGGTCCAGGACAAATTATCATCAGTCCCTCAGATTCTGCGGAATCGTCTACGCCCTTGGTCAAAAGTCAAAGAACCTGTCAATATCAGTACCCCTTCAGTTTCCTCCTCCGGGGATTACCATCCACACGGACGCTTCATTAAGCGGCTGGGAGGATATTCTCAGTTCAAGAAGGTTCAAGGAACCTGGTCACCCAGTTCCGTCAGCTTCACATAAATGTACTGGAAGCAATGGCAGTGTTCTTGACTCTAAAAAGGTTACGTCCGCCAAAGAACTCCCACATAAAGCTAGTTTTAGACAGCGCAGTGGTAGTCCATTGTGTAAACAGGGGAGGCTCCAAGTCACGTCATCTGAATCATGTCATGGTAGCCATCTTCTCCCTGGCGGAACAAGTTCAGTTGGCACCTCTCCTCCACCCATATAGCTGGAGTGAGAAACGTCATAGCAGATGCTCTATCCCGATCAGTTCCTCTGGAGTCGGAATGGTCACTGGACAACAGTTCGTTCCAATGGATCCTCCGGAGGGTTCCAGGTCGTCTAGTGGATCTATTCGCATCCCAAGCGAACCACAAACTCCCAGTTTATGTGGCCCCCAACCTGGAACCCTCTGGCCTAATGCCATAGACTTGAACAACTGGGAGAAGATTTATGTCTTTCCTCCAGTGAATCTTCTCCTGAAGGTGCTGAACAAACTCAGGACGTTCAAGGGTCAAGTGGCTCTAGTAGCCCCAGACTGGCCGAAGAGCAATTGGTACCCTCTTCATTCTGGAACTGGGTCTTCGTCCTCTTCGAATTCCCAATCCCAGGCTCTCCCAGTCAGTACAAACGAAGACTGTGTTCGCTTCCTCAGGAATTCTCAAAACCCTTTTATGGACTTCATGAAGTTTGCGGCTAAAAGAGATGCGAATATTGATCCTCAAAATATTCTCTTCTTGGAATCTGAAAAAAGAGATTCAACTTTGAGACAGTATGATGCTGCAGTCAAAAAGTTAGCAACCTTCCTGAGAGAATCAGATATTAGAATCATGACAATCAATTCAGCTATATCCTTTTTCAGATCTTTATTTGAAAAAGGCTTAGCAGCTAGCACTATTACACAAACAAGTCAGCCTTGAAAAGATTTTTCAACTCGGTTTCAGCATAGACTTGACAGACTCTTACTTCTCGTCTATTCCCAAGGCTTTGTGCTAGACTTAGACCTTCAGTGAGGCCTACGTCAGTATCATGGTTCTTAAATGATGTTCTAAAGCTGGCTTCAGAAACAGATAATACGACATGTTCATTTATAATGCTCTTAAGAAAAACTCTATTTTTATTAAGCTTGGCTTCAGGAGCTAGAATTTCAGAACTGTCGGCATTATCCAGAGATCCGGATCATGTTGAATTTCTTCCCACAGGGGAAGTTCTACTTTCTCCGGAACGTAGTTTTATAGCAAAGAATGAAGATCCTTTGATGAGGTGGGAACCGTGGAAGGTTGTACCCCTTCCACAAGATATTTCTCTTTGTCCAGTATCGACCTTACGAGCCTTTCTGTCCAGGACATCCTCATCCTCATCGGGTCCTCTCTTTAAGAGAGAAAAGGTGGTACTTTATCTATTAAAGGCATCAGGCAACAGATCCTGTACTTTATTAAGCAAGCCAATCCTGATTCCTTCCTAAAGCACATGATGTCAGGGCAGTAGCCACCTCAATTAACTATTTTCCAACACATGAATTTCGATGATTTAAAAAAGTATACTGGATGGAAATCGCCGACAGTATTTAAGCGTCATTACTTAAAGTCCTTGGAAGCTCTGAAATTTTCAGCAGTTGCGGCGGGTAACATAGTTTCCCCCGACTCTGCTTAATCTTTAGTAGAAGATCCCAGTTCTCCTTTCTACCTATCTCACCCAACAGTTCGTCTATACCCCTGCCATGTTCATCTACGTTTACCTTGAGTCTTAGCTGCTCTTATGATGGTATAGTGGGTGCCCCTTATTTTTTTGTGCTAGGGTCACTCACAATTGATTGTATATAATGATCTCTCTGATGTGATCCCCTTATTTTTATGCTAGGGTGACACATCTTATTTACAATGGTTACGGGTTTTGTATACTAAGTCATATACATTCCTTTATTATATTATTGTTGAAGTTTGTTCTATTCAATTTATTGTTATAATTGCTTTAATTTCTTTGTACATATTAACTATACACAGATACTAATCTCAACATATATTCCATGTAAGCCCTGTATATATATGTTGAAATTTAAGTTAATTTTTAAGGAATATTATTAACCTTAAGTTAATTTTTAAGTAATATTTCTATTTTGTATCATTGTGTATATGTATATCTATTAGCATGTATCATTGTGTATATGTATATCTATTAGCAATTATATTTCTTCATTTATGTTATCTTTTATTTGAGACCCTTTTTGTCTGTTTTATTTTGTTCTTTACAATCTTGTGCTATTTCTCTGGTACGATTTCGCGCACGACACGAACGGAGCCCAGAAAAGGGATTTTGACGTAAGGAAAATCTATTTCTGGGCGATTGGTTCGTGTCGCCAGCGAAATCCCGCCCTGCCCATCCCAACGCTCAAGATTGTCTGCTAACTTCAGGTGGAATGGCCACCAGAGGCGCAGCAGTCGGCAGCATGGGATGGAGTAGTAGTAGTTGCTGCTCACTCTGTGGGTCGGCTCCCCTCTAGTGGGGATTTTGTAGTGGGGAGATTTCTATTGGCAAGCGGTTCGTTGGTAGTGGTCTCACTCGCCATAGTGTTCATACCGACACCCTCTTGGAGGGTGAGCGAGTCAGTAGTACTGACCTTTTCTTTATTTTATTTATTCTCTGGTATGTGTTAGTACATTTACCTTAGAAATAATGGATTAAAGGATATTTCGCGCAGCGACACGAACCAATCGCCCAGAAATAGATTTTTCCTTACGTCAAAATCCCTTTTATATTCTCCACTGTGAAGAGACAGGGCTCTACTGACTGGTGGAACCTCTCCACGTGAGGCTGGCAAGTAGGTGACCGCCATGGGGGAATCTCCCTCTGCACTTCTGAAAGCAGATACAGAAGATCTGGGAACCACTCTGCTTGAGGGCCACAGGGGGGGGTGCACTAAGGTCATCCTGAGATTCTGAGAGCTCATTACCCTTTTCAGGACTTGATGGATCAGGCAAAATGGAGGGAAGTTTTAAACCTCAACTTTATCCCAAGGATGTTGAAGGAGATCCTCTGCTAGTACCAGAGGATCTGGGACTACTGACATATAACCTCCAGCTTCCTGTTGAAGCAAGTTGCGAATAGATCTAACATGGGTCTACCCCAAAGAAGGAATAGCCTATTCGTAATGTCCTGATGCAGAGACCATTCTATGACAAGGATTTAGTTCTGTCAACTTAATTTGTTGGCCACTACATAGCTCTTGCATGGAATGTATCTGGCTACGAGCTCCACTGAGTTGTCAATCTTGCACTGATGTATCTCTACTGTCAACAAATGGAATTGGCGAGACACTAGTCCTCCCTGTTTGTTCATATAGGCTACCACTGTGGTGTTGTCGGACTAAGGAGCGACTGACGTCCCTCTACCTTCTCCCAGAACTCCTTGAGTCCCAGAAATGCTGATTTTAGCTCTAAGATGTTGATGTGAAGCTTCCTGTCCTCAGTACTCCAAACCCCCGAGGACAGAAGGTCCTTGAGATGCGCGCCCAAACCCTCAGTGGATGCATCCGAGAACAGGAGATAGTCTAGATGTGGAGAAAGTAGAGGGACTCCCAACGTAAGATTCTGATTGTCCAATCACCAAAGTAGATCTTTTCTCACCAGATCTGAAAGGGGTACTTGCTATTGGGGTGAATCACCCACAGGAGACCAGAACTCCTTCAACCTCCATTGAAGTGAAAGTAGGTGGGGCTGACCATGAGGGACCAGCTTTTCTAGTGATGTTAAAGATACTAGAGGACCTGCCACTGGTTAGCTGGTTGTTCAGTTTGAGCCAGGAAGGACCGTGTCACCGTTCAGAACTTCTGTACCCTCTGGTCCGACGTGAAAACTCTTGATGCTACCATATCTATGGACATAACCAGATACAAAATCCTCTGGCTGGGGACCAGAGTGGACTCGCTGGAACTTGCCAAGACCAGCCAGTCATCGAGGTATCTTAGTAGGTGAATCCCTTGAGCATGAATCTACCTTGAGACCAGAGCTAAGACCCTTGTGAACACCTGTGGGGCTGTAGCCAAGCCAAAGCAAAGGACCTTGAACTGGAAAACCTGCTCTTCGAGGCTGAAGCGAAGGAACTTCCTGGATGAAGGTGAATTGGGATCTGGAAATATGCATCCTTCAAGTCTATTGACAGCATAAAGTTGTCGTCCCTTACAGCTCTTCCACCTCGTATACGTATGGGTTGCCAGATGCCACAGATTCCTTGCTTTACAATCTTAGAAAAAAAAAACTGTTTTTAACCGGTTTTCAGCTGGCGCTAGAATATTATCCCATTGTTAGCACAAATCGAAGAGATTGAAATAGGCATTTTATTATCAATCTAGCCCGAAGGTTCAAAAATTACAAGAGATTACTTTGCAATCCACTCCTTAAAAATAACATATGACATCTCACAAGTACAGTAATTGACAGGCATCAAAATGATAAAATTATATTTTTTTTTTTAGGACATGAACCCCCTGGCTATTGAAATACGTACCTTGTTCCTCCTTCATACTGACACAGGTATCATTGACCGATTTGAACTTCCCCGCATCAAGTACCTCTTTCACAACAAGTTAATCAACATTTAGAAACAATGATGGAAAAGGAATGATTTCTTTACCTGGTTCTCCTTGGTAATTTATCACAGATGTGAGTAAGACAAATGGCTCTGTAACAATTTGAGATGGTTACCTAAGTTTAAACACCTTTACCAAAAGTAATGTATATCCTTTGCCTTTAACACAGGAGATTTTGTACAAGTTCCACAACCATTCTTTCTTTCCAGCATTTGATTTGAACTCTGGATGTCATCGAACAACCTGACAACCAAGCAAAACTGTCCTTGTTGCTGGAAATTTCATGCACTCGTGCAACATGTTTACCTTTTGGATTAAAGAATGGACCTCCTATTTTTTCTCAAGTTATGTCTGGCAGGCAATTCTTTAATAAGATAATTAAATGACATAAAAAAATCTCAGGAGATATGTTACAAAGTCATAAAGCTACTTTTCATTAAGCCCTTGAAGTACAAGAACACATATAAAACAGAGTCATCAGCATACCTCTGAATATGTCCAACAGGTTTCATATCTTGATCTACACCAACTAAAGCTGTCCTTCTGCATACTACTCCGGTTGCCAAACTTAAAGCAATCATGTCTTCAGCTACATCTTCTGCAAGGAGAAATATATAACTGTGACCAAATTTGCAGTAAGAAAACAAATATGTAACTTCTTTATTCATAAAGTCTCATAAAATAAAATTCCACATTAAAAGATTTCACCTTCATTATCAATCTGCCATTCATTAATTTGAGCTCGTGCAGCTAATCGATGTAAGGTCTTCTCCTCATCGTGGATAGTGACAATATCAGATCCCATTATTAGCAAGTTCTTGAACTCGGCATTGCCAACTACTACACCACTGACAGTAATACTTTTTACCTGAAAATGAAACTTTAGCTCATTACAAGTGCAAGCAGCATTCTATTTCATTTTAGTGTACATATCTAAATTTGAGAGAGTGAGCGAGTCCAAATGTAGGAGTAAATCGCAAAAGGTGCATGGGTGTACAAGTAGTACTAAGTCATTGTTGTTTTTGTATTTCAAATGGCTGATAGACATAGTGTCAGAAATGTACTGTATTGTGTGCTAATTTGCTACACCCTGAAAGCATCAATGCACTCGGTAACAAAAACTTCAAACTCTTAACTGCTTGATCAGTCAAAGTTTTAATTGTTTTTGAGTGGACTGTATTTTGATATGCCCATTATGGAGTGTGGCATTCTTAGCAGTGGACTGCAGTGTAGGAAATATAGCGTTCCATACCTTTAAAATTATGAATCAAACAGAAGTAAAGATTTCATTTTGCCTACTATTATAAAATGGGTAATATCATATTTTGTGTTGATCTGTATTAAATAATTTATTTAATAATAATTGATAGATATTTTGTATCAGTTTGTATTCTTCGATATTTCTGTGTAATGGAGTTGCTGTAACGAACGTTGCCACCTCTCTTTCGCGCTCAGTTCACTCGTGCACTCGGCTAGTTAACTTCTCCCTATGAAGTCTGAAGAAGGGTTCAACGTTTGGAAGCGTAGACTGAAGTTTACGTTAGTGTTTTGCACGTTTAAAGTTGTAAATCTAGAATTTATTCATATTTTGGATGCCAGTGTACGAGGGTTCTCTGAAGAGATTGTTTATTGAGTTAATGTGTGTTCTGGAGGTACCGGGTAAGGACGCTTTGTTTATTTTCACATAACTACTTCAATTCTTGTATGATTTAGTTGTTCATTGTGACTGTATCATGTGAAGTCATATTCTAACTTTCTGCAGTCATATTCATTTTGCGATGCTTTCATCAAGGTACTGATTCGAATTATCCTTCTTTCAGTTCAAATGTAATAATACACCATCTGACAAGTTTTTATATGGAAGCCAATACATATAGAAAAACTTATATGTTGGTGTCAATTAGAACCCCTATTTTGAAACACACCATACATAAAATTTGAACCGTTCCATGCTGTTTGGGGTAAAACAGATGAAATGGACACTGACTTCAACCCAGACACGCTGGCAGCGCCATTGTTCGGCATAGCCGTAATGTGACCAAGATGTCCCCCAAGGCTCAAGAAATGCTCGAATATGAGGACAGCGCTTCAAACACTGGAAATAAAAGCTCCGATGGCGGCGTATCTACCACGTCAAGCGCCGCTGCTCGGAAATTAGAATATGACAAAGCTGTTATTGAAAGAGATATAGAAGAAAAAGCTGCCGAAATTAAGATGAAACAATAAAAAATCAACAACGAAATTAAGCGGATGAAGCTCCAAGAGATAATTGAAAATCCAAATGAAACAAGAAAGAATTAAAAGGCAACAAGAAACAGGAATTAAACAGAAGCAAATTAGAAGAAGAAGCTGAAAGTGCTTAGAAACGAAATGAATAGATAGCAGAAGTAGTTTTTTTAGGAGGCCGAAGTTGTGCAGACAGTAGAACAGGAAGCATTCTCTCTGTTTCACGCAGCCTGTCTGGCAGACTGAAAATACCCATTGGAATTTCAACGCCTGCAGAGACTCCTATGACCAAAACTACAAAGGATATTAAGATTTTGTTTTGTCTGCTCCACTACCCAAGACTATTTTGAAAAACAGGGCTTCAACTACAACACCAATATCCGGCCTCAATCCATTGACCTCTCCCTTCACCAACATTAGAATGCATCACCCACCGCTGCCCACAATACCTTTGGATGTGGCAGCTACAAACCAGGTTCACACAGGTAATTATTGAACAATAACGTCAAACAGTGTTGCCACTTACCAAATTCCCACCTTCAGTGGCGATGTAACTCAGTACAGGAAATTTATCGATACTTTTGACTATGTTGTAAGTACAAATACAGATGATCGAGGGCATAGGCTTAACTTCTTAAGAGCAGCATCTTACTGGCAAGGCATTGAAATGCATTCAATTTTGCAAATACTTAGAGCCAGCTGTGGGATATGTTAAGGCAAGGGCAGAGTTGGACAATCAGTATGGGGATGGGGATGGCCATGACCTAACTCGATGTTATCTTGATAGATCTGGGCTCACAAACCTGTAAAAACTGCCGAAGAATTATATGATTATGGAGTTCTGCTACGAGAATGTGAGTATGCAATTGCTGCTGGGGGTATAAATATAGACCCAGTCACTGTAATGTGCCATCCATTGAATATTAGGACCTGTGTTGAGAAGCTGCCAATTGATGTCCGCAGAAGATGGGAAAGAAATGAAGCTAAAGCGAGAGTGATTCAGAAGACCCCAGCTACTATCACGACTTAGTCGATTTATAGTCAACGAGTCCTTATACGCCGAAAGGATTCAAGAGCAGCAAAAACTATCTGACAGCATGAGTAAGCAGCCTGTAGCTGCTTTAGGTAAGAAGATCCAACAATCTAGCAAGACCTTCATGACAAGCCACGGGTCTGGTGGGACAGTTGCAGAATGTGACTTTTGTGGAAGGAAAGGCCAGGCCACAGCTTCAAGAAATGTTTTATCTTAACCAAGAAACACCATAAATCAAAGCAAGACTTCCTTCTTAGTAAGGGTAGATGTTACAGATGTTTGGTCAAGGGGCACATGGCACCAATTTGCAAGAGCAAGATAAGTTGTGCAATCAGTAAGGCTCTAAACAATTGTACCCTGATGCATCAAGATAACAAAGAGGTCACAGTGAAGTAAGAGTTCAGCACCGTCAGGGGATAAAGCGGCTCCTCCTCTAAGGAAGAAGACCTAACGAGACCCATCCACAAAGGAAGAAGCCACCAATGAGGCTGGTATAGAATCCAAGCCTGTAGAAAATGGAAATTCAGCTGTGTCCTGACTTCACACAGGATCATGACAGTAAGGTCGCCCTTCTTTGTTGCCACTCATTATTGCATGCAAGGAAATCTGGAGGTGTACAGCTTCCTATGTTTGTCTCGATTATTGTTCAAACCACTTCTTATATCACCAAGCGCCTACTTCAGGACCTAGGAATTTGTGACCTCGTGCTTAGGAAAGAAGCACAATAAGAAAACACTTGCTGGCAATGATCTTAAAGATATCCTGAAATAGTATTTGGCTTACAAGTTCAAGGTTTAAAAGGCAAAGGACTTCTCAGTCTACAGGTGAACGGAGTAGTTAGTAGTACGACATACCTCAGCTACGTCCACATAACGACATGGCTATATCTGCTGACCTCAAGAGATGGCCCTATTACCATCATCACGTTAGTCTTGAAGATGCACCCAAAGTAGAAAGAGAGTAAAACTTCTAATTGGGTAGAACTTCTAATTGGGGGAGACAATCCTGCTGCCCATGGGTGCACTGAGATCGTGTCCAGTGAGAATCACGGACCAAATACGGCAATGACTCGGTTTGGCAGTTGGGTAGTCTATGGACCTCTAGAACCCCTTGGAGAAGACACTTGCCCACTGAGGCATCAATTCACTTGACAATGGCAACTAGTAGGCCTATAAACGAATGCTTGAAGGAACACTTTCGATCATGACTTTGCTGAGTGCAAAATGGATAGCAAGCTAGAGTATTCATATGAAGATAATCTCTTTTGGAAAAGGCGAATGAATCCATTACCTACTTAAACGGACATTACTCCATCGGCTTACCATTTCAGGACGATATCCGCAGGCAGAGAGTAGGCTTAATTCGCTAATGTGCAAAACTTCTGAAGAATGAAAAATTTAGGGCAGACTATACAACATTTGTAGAAGCCATGTTCAGCAAAGGATATCACCGGAAATAGTACCCCACCGGATAAACTTAGGAGAAATGATGGAGGGGTTATGGTATTTAATCGCATCATGGCGTTTACCATCCTATGAAGCCAGACAAGATTAGGGTGGTTTTCGATTGCTAAGGTCGTTTCTTAGCACCGCTCTGAATGATGTCTTGCTACAAGGTCCAGATCTCACAAGTAGCCTAGTCTGAGTCTTGCTGAGATTCCAGGACGGCCATGTGCCTATCATGGCTGACATAGAAGAAATGTTTTGTCAGGTTCACGTTCCTGCATCTGACAGGGAGTGTCTTAAGATTTCTCTGGTGGCCTGATGGTAACTTGATGAGGGAGCCATTAGAGTGCTGAATGGCTACCCATCCATTTGGAGCGACTTTTTCTCCAAGCTTGGTAAATTTTGTACCCCATAGAACTGCTGATGACCGTCAAGATAAATTCAACAAAGCAACAAGAAATTCTCTGAAAAGGCATTGCTACATGGATGATTTGCTCAAGTCTGTGGAGACTTCAGAAATAGGTGGTGAGATGGCACTTATCTCATCCAACTTGCTGCTCTTGGAGGAGGCTTTGACTGACCAAGTGGATATCTGCCAATCCTGCTGTCTTGGAGAATATACCTGAAGAAGATAGAGCTCTGCTCGTAAAGGAGTTGACCATAGAGCGCCATCTGCCTTCTGAATGAGTGCTCGGCGTTGATTGGTCACTAGAAACCGACACACTTGGGTATCGTCCAAAGCTGAGTCTGGAAGTTCCTACGACTCGAAGAGGAGTTCTGTCGATGGTAGCAGGAACTTACGACCCGATAAGATACGCAGCACCATTCATCCTCCGAGCTAAACAACTTATTCAGCGGTTGTGCAAGAGAGGTCTTGGACGGGAGATCAACCCATGGGAAGAATTAGAATGTTTCATTATTCTGGATGGCAGTTGGGTGCTGAAGGGCGGTTACACCAGAATTAGCTAAACTTCATGTTCCAAGAGCCTTCTCTCCTGTAAATTTCGGCGCAGTAAAAACATACCAGCTTCATCACTTCTCAGATGCCAGCAGGGATGGATATGGCACCGCTATCCTATCTGAGACTTACCAATGAAACAAATGAAGTGTACAGTACGATAGTCTTTGGCAAAGCTCGTGTCTTGCCTTTGAAACAGATGACAGCACCAAGACTCGAATTAACAGCGGCCGCTGTTGCCGTCAAGATTGATCGGATGCTCAGGAAGGAAATTGATCTCCCACTTCTTCCTTCTATCTATTGGACAGATTCTACCTCAGTTCTGAAGTACATCTCGAACGATTGAGCACGTTATCACACATTCGTCGCAAATCGCTGTTATCCATATTCGTATGCTTTCAGATCAAATGTTGGCGATATGTGGATACAAAACAAAACCCGGCTGATCTAGCTTCCAGAGGAACTACAATCCAAGAACTGCTAGATAGTCCTATCTGGCTAAGTGGTCCAGCATTTCTGCGTTGTGAGGAATGTCATTGGCCCCTGATGCCAGAATACTTGAAGAACGCACAGTTGGGTAGTGACCCCGAAGTAAAGGCAGAAGCTTTCTGCCTAGTTACTACTACTGAAGCAGATGAAATGTCCATTCTGGAAAGGTTCTCGTCTCTGGAACTGCTTGTTCGCAAAGTTGCTTGGCTTCGAAGGTTCCCATACAATGTACGAGCAAAACAAAAGGGATTGCCACTAGAATTGTTGCAGAGCTCGAAAACAGCAAAACGACAATCTTCAAAGCCGTTCAAGCAGAAAGCTTCGCATTAGAATTGAAGAAAATCGGGGAGACACTGTCAACTCCTGCCAATACCAGAAATTTGCCTCTCACCAGCAAATCTGCAAGACTGAACCCCTTCTTGGCCAAAGATGGGCTACTACGAGTAGGGGGCAGATTGAATAAGAGCCAGATGGAATTTGATGCTAAGCATCAAATCATACTACCTAAGACATCAACCGTATCCAAGCTTTTAGTGAGAAAGATTCATGAAGATTCTGGACATTCTGGTCGAAACTTTGTTCTGTCAAAATTACGACAACAATACTGGATCATTGGAGAAGGTGCCCTAGTAAGGAGCATTACTTCAAAGTGCGTTTATCTGCAAACGCTTGTCAGCTCGACCAATGAATCAGAAAATGTCTGAACTTCCAGCCGATCAGGTCACTCTTGGTAAACCTCCATTCACAAGTACAGGCGTCGACTGCTTTGGGCCCTTCGTGATAAAGAGAGGACGTGTCGAGCACAAGCGCTACAGCGTTAAATTCATGTGCCTTACATCTCGTGCTGTTCACTTGGTTTAAGTGATGGATGCGATGGACACAGACACATTCGTGAACGCATCGCATAGATTCTTATCCCGACGAAATTCTTCGTTCCAACAATGGTAGTAACTTCATTGGGGCAGAGCACGAGCTACGGATGGAGTTCGAGAAGATAGTTAATAAGTAAGTTGTGGCCGAGTTATCTACTAAGGGTGTCACATGGATCTTTAAACCCTCCGTATGCGTCCCACTTTGGGGGCATATGGGAGCGCCAGATAAGGTCAGTGCGTAGCATTCTTGGCGCACTCCTTCAACATCAGGTACTCAATGAAGACAACCTTCGGACACTGCTGTGCGAGGTTTGAAGCAATTTTTAAACAGCAGACCCCTCACTAGATCATCAGAGGATCCCCATGATCTAGAGCCCATTACTCCAGCTCACATCTTGACATTGAAGGGACCAGTTACATCTCCAGGAGTATTCCAATGGCAAGACTTGTACGTTAAGCAAAAATGGCGCCAGGTGCAGTAATCTTTGCTGACCAGTTTTGGATTCGTTGGCGCAGAGAATACCTTCCTTTTGTTGCAGGAGCGACAGCGATGGAACTCAAAACGACACAATCTCGCCATCAATGACGTAGTTCTGGTGTTGGACAAAGACACTCCCCGAGGTTTCTTGGTCTTTGGGCAAAGTACTGGAGGTGGTGAAGGATCAGAGCTGGCTAGTGAGAAAGGCTAGAATCAAAACCAAATCCGGAGAATACTTGCGACCTATTTCAAAGTAATGCTGTCTTCTGGAAAGTGAGTGCAGTGAAAGCGTGATCGATAACTCAAGTGATATGTTGATCATAAAGTAGTCATTATACAGTACTCTCCTGATCAGGAGTTCGTGCATTCTAATTAAAGGAAAGTTTTAGTTTTAATTTCAGTTATCAGTGCTTTATATTTCCCAGTGATGAGTAATCAAACCAGTTGATTAGTGGGGGGTGTAGGAAATATAGCGCTCCATACCTTTCAAAATTATGAATCAACAGAAGTAAAGATTTCATTTGCCTACTATTATAAAATGGGTAATATCATATTTGTGTTGATCTGTATTAAATCATTTATGTAATAATATTGATAGATATTTTGTATCGGTTTTGATGATTCTTTCGATATTTCTTGTGTCAATGGGATTGCTTTGTAAACGAACGTTGGACCCCACACGCTCTCGTTTCACAGCTCAGTTCACCTCGTGCACTCGGCAAGTTAACTTCTCCCTATCAAGTTTGAAGGGTTCAACGTTTGGAAGCGTAGATTGAAGTTTACGTTAGTGTTTTTGTACGTTTAAAGTTGTAAATCCCTAGAATTGTACGAGGGTTCTCTCAAGAGATTGTTTATTGAGTTAGTGTGTTCTGGAGGTACCGGGTAAGGACACTTTGTTTATTTCTCATAACTACTTGAATTATTGTATGATTTAGTTGTTCATTGTGACTGTATCATGTTGATGTCATATTCTAACTTTCTGCAGTCATATTATTCATTTTGCGATGCTTTCATCAAGGTACTGATTTGAATTATCCTTCCTTTCAGTTCAAATGTAATAATTACACCGTCTGACAAGTTTTATATGGCGAGCCAATAAAGAAAAGCTTATATGTTGGTGTCAATTAGAACCCCTATTTTGAAACACACCCTACATGCAGCATTGCAGGTCATACTTGAGTTGTGTGTCACGTTGTTGACAGTGTGTATGGTCCCACCTCGCCCTAAGAGGATGAGGAAGATGTTGACCCTTAAACAAATATTGGAAATTGTTGAGAGTATGGAGCAGGGTTGGATCCAAGTATATGGCAGTGCCCAGTCATCGTAAGCAAGCCGTGCACATGGTAAGTGAGAGAGTACAAAGCATATTCAGTGTTTGCAGCTGCAAATGAAAAATGTATAGCCTACTGAACTAATTGTTGATTACAAGAGAAAAGGGGGTTACATTTCTTCTTGTTTTTCAGTGCATTTATGGAGTTTATTTTCTTCAGATTTGGGAAAATAAGGTAGATAATTACTTTTTGCATAACATTTGTTTTCAGTTTTAAAAGTGTGTATGTTTGGGTTTGTTTATAAGCAATATTTAGTGTTTACCACTATGTAGTAATGACAATTTTAGGTGAGGAAGGGTAGGGAGTTGCCCTTGCAACCAAATAGATTTTTTTACTCACCGTTATCCGGATTTCAGCATTATCTGATGGGCCCTTGTCTCTATTAATCCAGATAATTGAGGGATCACTTAGTAATTAATTAGCTGCAAACAAACCACACGGATGGCAAAAAAAAAAATGGGTGGGCCCTTCAGCTATAAAGCATGCAAGAGTGTAGGATGAGGCAAACTGAATGTGGTCAGGAGTACTTTTTATGCCAGTGATCATGCACCCTCTATTCTATCATCTGGCATTAATAGTATCTAGTCATTGTGTGTAGGGTAATTATAGAATGGAATTATAGTGCCCTCAGCATCCAAAGATATCACAAGAATTTCAAGTATTACATCACACTCCAGAGATATTTGAAAACTGCCTTGGGGCTGAATGTGAAACCTTTGTGTTCACAAATAACTGGAAATTATTTGACGTCAAATAGCAAGGCTTGGATTGTCAGTGTATTGAGTGTATTGATAACTAAAAATCAGATGGAAAAAGTGTTTGTCAAGACAGCAGAAGCCTGTCATTAAAACAAGAACCGTGCTGTCAAGATAACTTCCAAAGCCTTCCACCTTATTCAAAGGGCATTCTTCGGACTGTCAGCATACTCCTCCCCTTGACAGGACAAACTTTATCCAAACCAGGACCTAAAAGCCATCTTATACTTAAAAGGGTTCTAATATTTGATAACCTACAGACAGCTATGCATAGTGTATTCTTTGCAGGTGAGGATGAAGGTGACAAGAAGGTTAGTGTGCCAAACCTAACAATCTACAGGAGTTCTGGAAGTGTTTGAAGGTAATGGGATCCTGGTATTTCCAAGAGGCTTCTAAGATTTGCCACTATAATATATTATAGTACGTACATGGATAATCCAAAATTACTCGAGAACACACAAACTATGACATGATAGATGCTCCTTGCAACCTTTTATGTTATTCACTGGCTTAAGAGGAAATGTTTCATTTGGTGAACACAGCAAGACAAGGGATTGCATTCATTTATGAATACTTAAGATTAATAAAATTCATAATTTCTATTATCTAGTAATAAGACAGAGCAATTACCTCTGTTGATGTAGGCACCCGTACATACATAATGAGATGTTGACCACCAAATATTATTGGTGGATTTTTGGGAATTAATTTAATTCCTCCAGGAGGATCCACATCAAAACTGATCTTCACATCCTGCGCAGATTCTTGTAGCATCGATCTCACTAACCCCATCACCTATGAACAAATTAATCACAAATAACATAATGGATTTTTGTTTCATCATCCAAAGAAGACTAGTATTCTTGATCAAATATGAAACAAAATAATACTGGATAAACAATCAAACTCATGTAAGAAAAAAGTCTTAATTCTCAGATTTACCCAATAGATTCTTTTGCTTTCTATATTAAAATCCAAACAAGCAATTTCCCATGTACTGTGCTTGGTAATAAGTACAAGGCCATATAATTCATGTCATCTCAGTGACCCTTCTTCCACTCAAAAGGAACAAATATTCCTCTAACAGGTTCCTTTAGAATCTTTTCTGCATCCAAATATATCTTACACATCTTGGACTACACATTCAATCACATTATCACTATCCCACCTCAGCATTTTACTTGCAATCCAATCAACTTCTGGTGCCTTCTCTTTAGCATCTCTTAATGTGTCTTTTCTCTTTCTCAAAAAACTTCAGTCATTCTTAAATTTACACTAATCCCTTCCACTCTTGCACTTTTCAGATCTTTGACATTTCATCAAAATGCTGCACTTATTAGATCCATACCATCATTACCCTTTCTTTTTGCATATTTTCTGCCAAAAGTAAAATGACAAATTTTCTAGATAATTTGTATTTTTCATAGCTACAAACCTGAGGTCTTAACAATAGGATAATTTCTAGCGCCCAGCTGGATCTGGTTAAATCGTAGATGAAAAGCAAGGAATCTTGTGAGATCTGGCAACGCGTGCATAAATCTGCTGAAAAGTGGTCAGGGACCACGCATCCACAATACAACATTCAGTCTTTCCCAACCCAGGATGTCTTTAGTAAGACAAGAGGGGTGGGTGGGCAGTACAACGTTAAGACCTCAGGTTTGTAGCTACGAAAAATACAAATTGTCTTACCATTAGGATAGACATACTTGGAGGGAGGTACAGGCATCCTAAACTGGCTGGGGGCCTACTTACCAGTCCAGCTCCAGAAGAAATATCTACCGGAGAGGGACTAATACCCGTGAGAAGCTAGATACATTGATATCCAACTACTCAGTCACTGAGCAATGTACAATTATATATGGGACGAATCATTGTATAGGGAACTAAAGAGAAACTTTGACTGTCCAATAACAAACCAACACACCAGGGTTTGTTACCACTCCCTACTCTTCCCCCCTTGCCCAGGGAGCAAAGTATAGGCTACCGAATAGAGGGTTGGTTATTTGCATACCAAGCAACCAAACTATCAGTATGACTACCTTACTCACCTGTATTAGACCAGTCCACCTCACTCACCTGTATCAGACCAGTCCAGCGAATGATGTGTCTATTCCTTAACCCGCCCGAAGGAAGTAGGAAAGGTACAAGAGAAAGAAAGAGACCGGCCAACTCACTCATTCTCTCATCCACAAAATCATCTTAGGTAAGATACAAATGTGCCCCGTTAAGGGCAATGATGAGTCACACAATCTGTTGGGCAGTCACCATAGGACCCAGGGAAAATGTGTCCATAGATCTGTGGGCAACATCTTTAAGATAGAAAAAGGTGAACATGGACTGGTGTAACCAAGTACCAGCGCTCAGCACTATGTACAGCCAAGTTCTTTTTGAAAGCCAGACAGGGACCAATACCCCTAACGTCATGTGCTCTAGCCTGCACAGGCATGGTGGCCAATCATCAAGAGTTAAGTATGCATGTCTGATGGCTTCCTGTATCCAAAAATGGATTGTATTCTTCGATGCCTCTTTCTTCATACGGCCCGTGCTACCAAAAAGCCTACAACAGCCTGGCCTAAGGTGCCGTGACAGGGCACCTTAGGCCCTGACAGGACATAATAAGTTCTTGAGAATCACCACCGACAATGTCATTCAGTGATGGAATGGAATAGGAGGTGAACCTATCATCGTGCACCAAGGGATTCTGGGTCTTAGCCACGAATTCTGGGACAAATTCGAAGGACACTGACCTCCAACCCCTGGTGTGCTTCACATCATAGCTCAGACCGTGCAGCTCCCCCACTCTCTTTGAAGATGCCAAGGCCAGGAGGAAAACCATTTTGAGTATCAAGTCCATGTCTGATGAATGAGGCAAAGGCTCATATGGAGCTTTAGTGAAACTTCTCAGGACTAAGGAAACATTCCACATCGGAGGCTTGAGCTCTCTAGGAGAACTCGATTGCTCAAACCCTTTAACTAGCAAGGAAAGTTCCCAGGATGAGATGTTGATACCTCTAAGACATAACACTAAACTCAGGGCCGCCCTGTGGACTCTAATGGCAGAAACAGACAAACCTTTCTCATCTCTGAGGAAGGTCAAAAAGTCTGCTACGTGCTGAATAGAGGTTCCGAGAGGAGAAAAACCCCGTTTACAACACCACAGTAAATAGCCTATTTGGCTTGGTAAACTGCAGAGGTCGACATTCTGAGACTGCTGGACATATGCCCTGCTTTCTACTGACTGGTGGAACCTATCTACATGCGGCTGACACAGGAGATGCCGCCAAGGAGGAATTTCTCTTGGAACCTCCAACAACAATGACAGCAGATCCAGAAACCAAAGTCATCCTGAGACTCTGCGAACTCATCAACCTGTTCAGGACTTGACGGATCAAACAAAATGGAGGGAAAGCATACACCTCCAGGTTGTGCCAGGGGTGTTGGAACGCGTCCTCCGCTAATGCCAGAGGATCTACAAACCTGGAAGAACTTGTCTGCTACTACCTGATGAAGGGACCATTCTGTGCCTAGGATCTGATCCCAATGACTGAGCTTGTCTGCGACCACATTCTGTTTGCCTGGGATATACCTGGCTGAGAGCTCTACCAAATTGCTGACCACCCACTGGTGAACCTCGCCGGTCAAGGCCCGAAGTTGACGTGAAACCAGGTCCCACTACTTTTTCACATAAGTGACCACCGTGGTGTTGTCCAACATGACCCTCTACTTTCCCCCCAAAATTCCTTCAGACCCAGAAAGGCTGCCTTCAACTCCAAGACATTGATATGTTGCTGCTTGTTCTCCAAACTCCAAATGCCTGAGGTAATGAGGCCCCCAACCTGTGAGGGAGGTGTCTGAAAACAGAAGGAAGTCTGGGGGGGAGAGAAGAACACAGAGGAACACCCTTCAAGAGATTCCAGTCGTCCAACCACCAGCAACGGTCTTCTCTCACTTCCAGAGACAGAGGACCCTTATTAGGGGGAAGTCCTCACTGGAAACCAGGAATTCCCTCAGTCTCCATCCAGAGACCGAAATAAAAGTCACCCATGAGGGACCAGCTTCTTCAGAGAAGACAAAATTCCCAGAAGAATCTGCCACTGATGAAATGACTGATGTCGCGCACCACCACTCGCAACTTCTCCAACCTCTGATCCGACAGGAAAACCCTTGAAACTGCCATTTTTGTACATGCAACTTCCCCGGCAGATATATACTTAGCTTATGTCTCTGACGTCCGACAGAAATTCGAATTTCGCGGCACACGCTGCAGGTAGGTCAGGTGATCTACCCCCTTGCGGCTGGGTGGAGGAAATAGGAACCGTTCCCGTTCTAGAACCAGATTTTCTCTGTCGCGGTAGTGTCAACATATGTTGTTGCTACCTCCTGACTTGATTTTCGTTTTTTCATCGCCATCGATCTTCTGGGCTGTCTTTTGCAGGGAAGTACTGGGTCTTTGGTTCGGCATACGCTTTTATTAACTTTTTAATGAATTTGGCTTCGAAAATTTCGAAGAATATATGACGTGTAACTACCGAAATTTTCGGTAGACACTCACATAGTTTGCAAGAAAGGGAAATATTAACATTTATTCATTAATATGTGTAATAAGTGTTAGAATTGATTGAGGAAATATACTGACTTCCTACTTTAGGGAGTCAGTAAAGCATGTAACTAGATTACATTTTCTTTTGAAAAGTTTTTTAGAAAAACTCGTTACTAACGAGCAATTAGAGTATTAACAGTACTAGTAGTGTTTGCATCCTCATCACCTTCTTACTTCGCAGAAACTTCAAATTCATAATTGCAATTTGAAGACAGGATTGTGGCTCAAATGCGAGCTATTGAAAAGGTAAGAGTGATTACTAGTGTTACCCCATTGCAGTGGAGGGTTGCGTCTGATCGGCTCTGTCTCGCTCCCAGGCCTAGACCTCTTTCAAGCTCCCAAGCCCAGGGAGAGGGGAATGTCGAAAGCCGTAAGGGGGTTTTAGAGAATCCCCACCGGTCAGGCGTCCCCTCGGCAGGTTCTGTAGAGCGTCCCAGACTGCCAAGGATAGCCATTGAAAAGGCATCCTTAAAAAAACGTACGTCTCTTCATCTTACATCCGAAAAGACGAAGATGTATATGTTTTGATGATCTAGCGCGTTCTCTGAAAACTAAGAGAACACTGAGCAAGAGCCAGCCAGGAACTTAGGAAGCCGCGTTCCAGCAAGCTAGCGTGAGCCACGTTCCAACAGCCTAGCAGCGAGCCGCGTTCCAGAAAACAGACTAGCGCGAGCCGCGTTCCTACAACCAAACGCGAGCCGCGTTCTAGCAACTGAGCGCGAGCCGCGTTCTAGAAAATTTTTTCTTGGCGCAAGGCGCCTTCAAAGAGACGAAGCGCCAGCCTGGCGCAAATTGCAACAGAAAAACAGACGGCTAGAGCAAGGAGCCTTATATTACAGTGGCAATCAGACGATCCTTCCATTGAACGTTTCCGGGCAAGAGGCTCTTTCTAAAAGGGGTCTAGTAGGCGCTCGGAACTATCAGTGCGCACGGGACCTTCCACACAAGCGAACGTTCCAGGAGCGAGTCTCCTTTCTAGCGTGCGGAACATTCCAGGCGCGCGGAACTATCCAGGCGCTAGGCGCAAGGAGCCAGGCGCCAGAATATTCCAAATCTTCTTAAGACGAGAGAGGTCAGTCGCGAGGCTCCACTTTGAGTAATGCGGACACACTCCTTCATTCATGCTCTTCCCTCGTTATGAAGAGGCAAGCGCTTTGGGAGTTTTTCTTATAAGAATCTCATCGACGTTTGGGTATGATGGCGGATAGGAAATATCTACTTCCTTTCCGTAAACCCTACGAAACGAACAGGAATTCTGTCTCTTCCGCGATTTTATGAGGAAATCACAAAGATTTAAAGAGTTCCTGGATTAACTTCCTTCCTTAAGGAGATATATATACTCTTTCTATCATTCTATTAACGAAAAGAACGAAGACAGTAAAATTTTTCCTTTATCTGCCTCGGCAGGGAAAGAAGGTAGTTGAGTATCTGCTGTATGAGAATACGATACGGCAAATCACACATACCGTAGTTACTTCTTTGTAGAGCAACTCAATTATCAGTATCCTTCCAGGAATTTCCTAGGAAGGACTACGCTTAAAGGGATTGTTAAGACAACACCTACTTAGCTTCTAGATTATCGAAGTCTTGTTTCGCTTAAAATATGCATTAATAAGAACTTCCTGAAGTTCGATAATTTTATAAGATTCCTTTATTTAATGGAGTAGCTGGCAACTCTGGAAGAGTAAGGCCAGACGGCTAACGGAGACTGCTATCGCGCCTTAGAGACCAACGCAGTAACATGTAGGTGTCGGTAATGAGTGGTTGGTTACATGTCTCTCTCCTGCGGGATGGAATAACTAAACCGTGTCTCTCCCCTACAATCGCGGTTTTAGCCTCGGATTGAGGGGATAGTTAAGCAAACATAAATAAATATTGTCTGCCTTTTGCTAAGAAGCTTTCAATAAGAAAGATATTACAACCTTTCAATGCTGTTTACCGTAGGTAACATTATTAAAGGATTCTAACGCAGCAGAACTCCTATATTATATGATGCTCTCATGCTTACGAAAGCATGGCTTATTAGAGTACATGCTTAGTGAGAGATGAATGTAGTAGAAGAGAATTCACTTTAAGACTACGGTATGGTCAAGTCTTATGCGCATACCGAGGTTAACTACAGAATTCCTAGTATCCTTACAAAGGTTTCCTAGATTAATGCTGTTTTACCACAATGTGACAGTATTATAAAGGAGTCTAATACGGCAGAGCACGAAAATAATATAATTCTCTCATCCTTTCGAGAAACGCACACAACCTTTTTAGAATCGGATATTGCTCAAGAGAAGATGGGTGAGTCCGGATGGGAAACATTCTCTTAGTGGCAGAAGTTGTTTCCCTGAATGGACTATACTACGTATATAAAAGTTTTTTCCTACTAAGAACGGAATTAACACGTGAAGGATGTCGGGTACCATAAGGGCACAGATGTTCTGGCACATAACCTTAAAAGAACTAGAAGGAAGCGCCAGCCTGGCGCAAAGCATCAGAAGCGCCAGCCTGGCGCAAATTGCGCCAGAAGCGCCAGCCTGGCGCAATGCGCCAGAAGTACCATCCAAGATATTTTCTCTCGTTTTAGCGAGTTTATTAACCTTTCAAGAGTCCCAGTAGTGGTTGGTTTGGTGTTTTGGCTTCTCACCTCGGTGGTCGCGGGTTCGATTCTCGGCCATTCCATTGAGGAGTGAGAGATGTGGATTTCTGGTGATAGAAGTTCACTCTCGACGTGGTTCGTAAGTCACGTAAAAACACCATACAAACAAACAAACAAACCAGTAGCCTCTCGGAGGCTCGGTAACGGCAAGATTCTTCGTTCCTGATTTCGTTACCCATTTAATCGGAAAGGGGTCGCTTACAAGGAATGATGAAATGATTTTTTTAATCACTTAGGCCAATTCCACGACTCTCTCATATCGCAAAGAGCATCGAGAATCTCTTTTTTCGCCCCTGTTCGCGTTAACAAAAGAGAACCTATTTGGGAACAGACACGGAACGTAACGATCCTTAAAGGTTCGATGCAAGATTTTGCATGTCCGTGAGAACCTTCTCGATCGAAGATAATAACTGTTAACGTATGTCTAACATTTATTGAAAAGAGTTTTGAGAACCTGCGGAAAGTCTTCATAGATCTCTTCGCAAGGTAGAAGACGAACAGGCTTCCTATAGACTGCTTCCTTTCCTCGAACCGCCAAGAGAGGTAGCAATATACGACATCTTTAATTTAAAAAGGGGAATAAACTTTAGTCTTTTTTCCCCTAGTTATAAATTCTTAACAGATATTAAGATAAATGGGCGTCAAAGGAAGAGAGGATGAATGCCTCATTTTGGCCTTAGAGAGGTTGGATTCACAGAAGTCACGTTTCTTCTCACAGCATGTTTCGTAAGGCTTTTCCAAGAGTATCTGGATATTCTATCAGAATCTATTATAAATAGACCTGAAAAACCTCTCCACTCTGAGTCTTTCCACGTGCAGACTGACCAGAAGTGGACATGAATGAGAGATTTTTCAAGGTAAATGACAATAGTCATGGCTAAGACATAGAATTGCTGCAGATCGTGCTAGATGGAATGAGGAAACTGTCCTCTTCCGATACCTCTGTGAACCACATAGCGAGGTTTTTTCTTCACTTTCAGAGGGAAGAATCACCTATGTATATATCTGCTATCAAAGAACGCAGTAAAACGCTATACTCTGTCTCTACAAGGGGAATTAGAGATAACAGAGGATTAAGATCTTCGGATCTATACGATACCGCAATACGACAAGAGTAGGATATCATGTACTTCGAATGGAATTTTTTTTTGTGGCCACAGATTCCGTGTTCCGACAAATGGAACTGCTCCTCATCAAACTTCTTTGAGGAAGTTTATGAAGGAATTCTTTGTTTCTCTTAGCCCTAAACGACCAAGAAGACAAGTGAATTTTTGTGTATTGGAATCTCGCATCAGATTCAATGGACACTCGGCAATGGTTCTTGCCAGCATAGTATGTCTGGCAAAAGAACTCAAATCCCTCTATTCCTGACGCAACGCTTTCAGATAGAAGTTTAGTTTTTGCCCAGGCAGGGTACTTACATTTTCATCTACAGAAGAAGAGATGGTTTAAAAACGTTTGCCTACAGAGTCTTCGGGGTGCGATGAGGGCTCAAAATGCTTCCCAGAAGGTATTCAGAAGAATACAATAAGAGCTAGAAATCAAGGTTCCGCCCAATTTCAGCGCAGTCTCTCCTTCAACTTCCAGACTCCTTCCCTTCCTTCGGGCAAGGATAGGGAAGATTCTGCAACGAGGAACCTCATCAACATGTAAGAAGAGATCTCGTTAGCAAAAGAAGTGTTCACGAAGGATCCTCCTCGGAGGAAGACTCTTCTCTCTCGTATTGTTAGATATCCTGTCGTCTACTGGGTGTAGCTGACTAAAATCCCCTCCCCTTGCCAGGGGCCAAAAGCTCAAAGGGGAAGAATTTCTTCCACCCTTCTCCAGTCTCCTGATAAACTATGTGGTTGTTCAGGACTCTCGGACAATGTAGCGCCAGCCAAGCGCCAATGCCAATACAGGCGAAAAACGCCAGAGGCGGACAGTTCCAAGGAACTCTGTCATGGCCGGATACTGAGAAGGAGCGGGCTCCAACCTGGCGCAAAAATGGCGCCAGAGGCGAACAAATCGGACAGATATAAGAGTGTCCGATGTGGACATCGCCAGACAGCCTAGAGACTCTTCCAAGCTCGAAGCTCCAGCAAGTGTGGAGGAGCCAAGCCAGGCGCGAGGCGCCAGCCAGGCTCTAGGAGCCAGCCAGGCTCTAGGAGCCCAGCCAGGCTCTAGAGCCAGCCAGGCGCCATCCAGGTGCCAGGCTCCTTCAAGGCTAGGCTCCAGTCAGGTATTGAGGATCCATCCAGGCGCAAGGCTCCTTCCAGTAAAGAGAAACCTAAAGCTCTGTCATGTAAGAGGGCTATTCCCCATTGATATGATACAGGTAAGGCTCTGCCATGTAATGGGTCAGCCCCCATTGGCACGATCCGAGAAGGCTCTGTCGTGTAAGCGGGCTAGCCCCCATTGACATGATCCAGAAGGGGTTTGTCAGTCATAGGTCCCTACCTCGCTGAAACTCTTGAGGCATGCAGACTCATAGACAGTAATCATGAAGTCTTCTGCCAAGCTCCAGGCGCAAGGCGCCAGCCAGACGCAAGGCTCCAGCCGGCGCAAGGCGCTAGCCAGGAGGGAGGAGCCAATCAGGCGCCAGCCAGGCGCAAGGCTCCAGCCAGGCTCTAGGCGCCATTCAGGCGCAAGGCTCCAGCCAGGTGCGAGGCGCTAGCCAGGCTCCAGGCTTCACCCAGAAGAGATCTATATCAAAGAATGCCCTGGCCTTCTTTGAGACAATGTGATCTCCTAAGCACTTGACAAGTGCATTGATGATTCCTTCAAACAGCTGAGAATTAAAAGCATGGAAGTGCGAGCTTTTTCTGTATTCTTTGTTCTTTCCTTAACAATATGTCATAAGGACATATTAGCTGTTCACATACGGGAGATGCAACTCTGTGTTTGACTTCCCATATCCGAAGGATGTCAAGATAACCTACGAGAGATCCTTCTCTCTTGGTTGATACGTGTCTGCGGATACATTGCTGGGATAGGGAGCCGATACTGATCCTTACTAGTGAGTTAAATTTTAGTTAACGTCGTGTTTTTTCTTTGGGTTGTTTGAAAGGAGTTTGGGGATAACTCTTTTCAACTTAAGCACTAACCCTCGTGTTAGGATCAGGTGATCGGGATCGGTGTTGTGCTCCTTAATTATGCCACTAGGCATAGACATATTGTCATGTAAGAGGCTCTGTCGAGTAAATGGATAAGACCCCATCGACAGACCCACAAGAACTCTTAGCCATAGGTCACATCCTCGCTGAGGCTCTTGAGGCGAAGCAGATTCCTAGGCATTAGCCATGGAATCTTCTGCATGAACAAGTAGGAACCAAGGTTTTATTTATTTATTACCTACAACGTATGTTGTTTACCTGTCGATTCAGTAAATAGTTGTCTCTTACCCACCACCAAGGTGTCAATCAGCTAAGTATATATCTGCCGGGGGGGAAGTTGCATGTACAAAAATGATATTGTTAGAATACAATAAAGTTTTGTACATACTTACCCGGCAGCTATATACGATGATGGCCCCCCAGCCTCCCCTCAGGAGACAGGTGGAAGAGAAAAATCTGGTTCTAGAACGGGAACGGTTCCTATTCCTGCCACCCAGCGGCAGGGGGGAGGGGTAGATCACCTGACCTACCTGCAGCGTGTGCCGCGAAATTCGAATTTCTGTCGGACGTCAGAGACATAAGCTAAGTATATATCTGCCGGGTAAGTATGTACAAAACTTTATTGTATTCTAACAATATCATGTCGATGACCATGCCCAGGTAGAGGATCCTTTGACAGGTATGAGGTTTGACTACTCTTGGTTGACCACAATGCCCAGTTCCAGACAAAACCGAAGCAGACAAGCTGTCCTGCGGTAGTTTCTCCCTGGAAACTGCCAAGACCAACCAATCATCAAGGTACCTCAGCAAACAGATCCCCTGAGCATGGGCCCAACTTGAGATGAGAGAAGACCCTTGTGAACACCTGAAGGGCTGTGGTCAGCCTGAAGCACAGGACTTTGAACTCGAAGACCTTGTCTCCGGGAGAGAAGCAAAGGAACTTCCTGGATGACGGATGTATAGGGATCTGGAAATAAGTGTCCTTCAAATCTATCGACAGCATGAAGTTGCTTTCCCTCACAGCTGCCAACACTGAATGCGGGATCTCCATCTTGAACCTTGTTTTCCTGATGAAATGATTCAAAGTGGATAAGTCGATTACAGGCCTCCAACCTCCCGGCGCCTTGGGCACCAAGAATATGTGACTCTACAATCCTGGAGACGGATGCACCACTTCCTCTATCGCATCCTTGTTCAGCATCTTCTGCCCTTCCTCCTGGAAAGCCAAGAACTTCAGAGAATCTGGGGGATACACCCTCCTGAGCAGAGGCTTGCCTGAGAGCAGGAGAGAGAAGTTGGATGGCAGTAGATAACCCCACCCGAAGGACATCTACTACCCACTTCTCAGCTCCATAACTCTGCCACTTGGCCCACTGGCCTGCCAGGCAACCCCCCACCTGTGGCACAGGAGAGGGAGAGGAGCCTAAGCTGCCATTGACCACCTTTACCTCTGCCCCTGGGGCTCCTTCTCAACTTGAAAGAGCGGGAGCGAAAGGGGCGTTGGTCCTCTGACCTAGGCTGGGACGAATGGGGAGGCCCTGCTGAAACCAAACTCCTCGACAGCCTACTACGCGATGATATTCGTGACTTGCTGGGCGGGGGGGAGGAGGAAGGACCGGACGTCTCCGAGGACAAGACTCTGACTTTGACACCCTCGTGCATTAATCTGACCTTCGTGTCCGCCTGGCGTCGGTCTATCGTGTCCTCCAGCTCACTCCGAGGGAACAAAAATTGAGATTCCAAAAGATTCCCATTCCTCAATGCCAGGAAGTACCCAGGGTCAACCGATCTTTCCATCCTGGACAAAGCCGAGTCTCTTATAATCAGGAGAAGATTAGCTCATAAATTGACCTTGAGTTGTGCAAGATACGAGAACGCCTTCCCCCCAGACTGCAACAAACTTGCAAGAGTAGAAGCACTCACCATCCCCTCTGGGGACCTGTCAGATGCTATCTTGGCAATGACCGCCAACCAGAAGTCCAACCAAGAAACCGTCTGCAACATGGAGGTTGCTGTAGACTCCAAGCTCAGGTATCCTGCGGAGACAAGGACAGAGCCACCGACCTCACCTGCTCCAAAGTCAACACCGGCTTCAGACGAATGATGTCTGGGTTAAGATGACATGACATCAAGTAGACAGAGTTTGTAGCATAGTACTTCCTATGCCTCGTGAGAGGCTGGGGAAGCAACTTGGCAGAGCCCCTTGAGCGAAGTGACCTATCCCGATCTGAAACAGAGGCGTTTACCTTATGCAAGACCGACTGGACATGCCCCGATGAGGGAAGTTGAAATGATGACTTGGGATCTTGCGTAGCTCCCAGCAAGGAAGACAAAAACTCTTGCGTGTCTCCCTCCTCCTTCTCCGGCAATGGAGACTGACAACGAGAAGAATATGCAGGCTTAGCCAATGCCAATGCGCCTTCTTTGTGTAAACCAACAGAAGAGCCAGCAGCCAAACAGCCTGAAACGCCAACCAACCTGCCTGGGCTGGATCCAAGCACCGACTCTTGTGATGAACCAACCACAACACTAGGACCATCACTATGCACACTCCCAACAGATGACTCCCGTACGTGGCCACATATGTGCACGTGCGGGGCAGACGCATGTACATACGGAGGTGAAGTGTCTCACACTCGAAACAGAATGAGAATCCCACGGAGTCAAACCCCGGGAATCACCAAGGAGAGGGGCAGGCAAACACTCCTGCTGCACTATATCCACGCTCACAACTTTCGATCTCTGACAGGCGCCTTGAGATCCTTACAGAGATGAATAGGACCTGGTGTTGGAGAAGCAGAAGAATTTGCAACATGTGCACGAACATGGCAGGTTGCAACATACTCGCGACTCACTGTAGAGGACGTAGCAGCCACTGCAGATCACACAGGGGATGAAACACTAACACTCTCAAGAACATCAACACTCGCTGCAACATGGGCATGCCACTCCTCACTTGCAGACGAAGAAAGGGCAAAGTCCTTAACCTTCCACACTTGATACGCCGACGCGGTGGAGATGGGGAAGAAGGAGAGGAAGACAGCACTGGCTTCTTAAAACAATCTCTTTGCAGGAGGAGGGGGCGACGCAACACACTTACTTCCAGTCCTCCCAGCCGACATAGCAGCAAACCTATCTTCTAAAACAGAGTCCAGTCTCTTAAGAACCGCCTAACATAAAGCCTCAGATGGATCAGCAAGAGAAGGGGGCGACGATATGGAAGGGACATGCAGTGAACTGGATGGCAGTGACAATGCCACAGGAGCAAACGATGACAACACAGATGAGCGAAGCAGCGCAGTGGAGGAAACTGGGAGTGATGTCATTGATGGAAGTGACATCACTAGCAACGCTGATGCCACGGCTTCCCCTCAATCCGAGAGGGAAGCAGACGCCACTGGCAGAGGGATACAAAATGGCTGACCCAGTGACGTCACCAGCGGCACTGACGCCACCGCTTCCCTCTGACTGAAAGAAGCATCATTTGTCACTGGCAGAGAAATACAATATGGCTGACCTCGGCTACCAATGAAGACAAGGCCAGGAGGGGGAAGAGCCTGGGCAGCCTGAGGTGGGGGGAGGCGAGTATCCAAGAAGTCCGTCAGCAAACCCGCCAAGGAGGGTGGATGCCGTAGCCCAAGGGACCCCAAGAGCACTGCCATTTTGGATGCCTCCGACTCTGAAACAAAAGAAACTGATGAATAAGCCTCCTCCCTCTCGGGAATCAAATTAACTCCTGAGGAAGAGGGGGCGACATTACATAATAAATTAGCCTGAGGGCCTCCCGATACTTCCAACGACAAATCAATGGAAGAAAAGGAAGGAGACAAAGGCACAATATTAGCATGGGGTGTGACTGCAGCAGGAGCCGAAGCATCGGGAAGAGGAGAAGAAAATCCATCCAACGAAGGAAGAGTAGAAACTCTACGATGCTCCCTCTTACTATAAAATAACTTCCACTGCTCTCTAGGCCACGCACGACATTCCGTGAAGGGATTCATTATGGTACAAACATTAGAACGACACCTACTACAAGTTCTGTGAGGATCTGTCGCTGAAGAAGCCAAAAAACGACAACACGGGAAACCTCGAGTACCTGGGAACACATGTTGTCGAGGCCGAGAAGGAGCGGAAGAAGACATAAAAAAAAAGCACACACACACACAGAAACACAAGTGAAAATGGGCAATGAACTGGGTAAAGGGCCGGGAGAGGTCAACCACAACTCTCGCCCAGGCAGTTAAGAAAAGACTGAACGCTGTAGTGTGGGTGCGTGATCCTTGACCACTTTTCACCCGATATACGCACGCGTTGCCAGATCTCACAAGATTCCTTGCTTTTCATCTGCGATTTAACCGGATCCAGCTGGGCGCTAGAAATGATCCTACTGTTAATACCAAAGGTTTGTTTGCGTATGAACAAAATTCTTTTTCTATATGGACCAAATCCTAGATTTACTCAAAAAATTTTTATGAATGCCAACTTCAATCAATTTGTCTTAGAATACATTATTCATCTCTTACAGACTTCTGCATCCTCATCTCTTTTGTCTTGCACCTGCACTTAAAACTTTCACCCTTTTTCTCACTAGCACTCTAGTTTCATCATCCCAACACTTACTGCTTTTATTAACACTTACAATCCTCATCTACACACAAACTACCTACAAATAATACGTATGTCTGAAAGAAAAGTTATCAAAAGAGGACTACAATAAGGTTATTTATATTTAATGATTCTACACTCTATTAATAATGTTGAATATAACAGAAAGACAACTTGTTATCTCTGACCTTGAGTTGTAGCTTGTCTTGTTGATATACCATCTCAGCATGACCTCGACCAGCCCTGGCCAAGCCATAAACCAAAGCTGTTGAAGCACCATGGCCAATACCCACTGCAAATACCCTGGTTTCGTGGGCATGGCAACTTACTAGTTCTTTCACTTGATCTACGTTGAATACTTGCCCATCAGTTAACAGAATAACCTGAAAGTAATCAGTTATTGAGTGTTTAATAAACACACAGAACAAAAAGACAGAAAACATTAACTGATGAATAAAAAGAACTGGAGCTTTTAAAAGGTATCAGTTTTCATAGTCCTTTTTTTACAGGACCACTGTACTAAACCAGACATTCACAGCTTATTAAATACTGTTGTACTATTATTACAGTGCTAGATATCAAAGTAAAAAACCTTCTACCTTCTGTATGTAGGGGTGTTAAACATAATAAGTTCTGGAAACAATTACTGTAGTATTTCTGGGTTCGACCTGTGTTCGCCGGTGAAAAATCCCTGTAGCTCATTTTTCAAGTATAAATATATCCTAAATATACCAGAGAAGAAACTAGCATGGTATGCTGAAGTTACTACCCTAAGCGCGAGCACCTAAAGGGCGTCAGTATAAGTAAAGGGGCGAAGTGGAAGCCACTACTCACAGGCCTTCTGCCAATTAGAGGATTCCTTTGCAAAATCCCTCTCTTAGAGAGAGCCGTTGCAACGGCCACTCCTCCCTCCCGCTACTACTACTACTACTACTACTACTTCCCGACTCGCGCGTCATCTAGTATTCCTGTATTAGCGATCGTGTGAGATATACGCGTTTTTCGCAGCTCCCAGGATTTAAGCTCTCTTCGTGATGTCGACTGGAGAACTTCCCTCTACACCTAAGCTGAGTACTCCAATTTACGTTTTTGTGACTTATATGGTTGAGAGGTTTTCCATAGTCGCCTTCAGCCACTCAGAAAAAGTATTGTGGGCGCCGTCGGCTGGCCCGCCATTGTGGGAGCGTCATCAGAACACGAATGAATTTCACACACTAATCTCCACTAAGTTTTCATTACAGTAGACCCTTGACTCACGAACGCATTGACCCACGTACAACTCGATCCCCGACCAAAATTATAGGTAAAATTTCACCCTTGAACTACGAACTAACTTTGAGATACGAACAAAAAAAAATGCGGAAAATAAAAATTCTGTTTGGGTCATGAACTAATTTTGAGACATGAACATTTGAAAAATGCTGGAAATTTCTGGAAAATAACAATTCACTTTGTTTCACAAACTAATTTTTAGACACAAACATTTGAAAAATGCGCGAAATCGCCCAGCACACGTGAGAGCGTTTGAGTTGCCATGGGAACAGCCATCCTCCAGCCGCCAACGCACGGCGTCACCCACGCATCGCTCTTTGTCTCATCTCATTGTGTACAAGACGTTCGTCAATTCGCTTAGCATTTTTTGCGCTAAAACTTGTGATTTTCTTCATAATGGGCCCTAAGAAAGTGAAGAGTGGTGGTGAAAGTAAGAAAGTGAAGAGTGATGGTGAGAAGAGGGTGCAGAGGAAGATAACCATTGAAATAAAGAAAGAAATTCTGCGTGGCGGAAACTTTGGCCCCAGTGCGTAACTGTCCGTGACTTTGAGGGCTTCGATGCAGAGATTGTGCAAGAAATTGTGTCCATGGGCAACAGTATGGGTCTACAAGTCAACGACGAAGATGTTGAAGAATTGGTCGCTGAACATTCAGAAGATTTGACTGCGGACGAACTTGTTCAACTCCACAAAGAGCAGCAGGAGCAACTTGCTCGGGAGCAATCAACTGACGAAGAGGAGGCTGGGGAGGAAGTTACAGATGTCAGCAGTGATGTGATAAAAGCCGCATTGGAAAAGTGGAATGATGTCCAGTGCTTCCTTGAATTGTATCATCCGGACAAAATTGTTACGAACAGGATCGTGAATATGCTCAATGAAAATTTAATGAGCCATTTCAGAAAAGTTATGCAAGGAAGGAAAAGGCAACAGACATTGGATAAGTTTGTGATTAAACGTTCACCAAAAAAACCTAGAAGAGTTGAATCTCCGGAACGAGATCTCCCCGACCTGGATGGGGGAGGGTCTCCTTCCGCACAATAACCTCCTCCCCACCCACCACCCTCCTCTTCTCTTGTCCGTCAAGCCAGAAGTCTCGCCAAGTCATAGTAAGTGTTCACTTTACAAACGTTTTTATAGTGTTAGTTTACCATTTTTAAATTATATTATTAGATATATTAAGGTTTTTTACACTGACTTTTACATTATCTGTGTAAATAAGGCAAATATCATAATATATATTGGTTCGTAGGGGTCGAGAACCAATTAATATTATTCCCATTAAACCTTATGGGGAAATTAGCTCCGAGTCACGAACATTTTTGGAACACGACCAAGGTCTAGGAACGGATTGTGTTCGTGAGTCAAGGGTCTACTGTATATATATATGGGGGTTGAATTATAATCATCAGTGACATGTTATCTACAGGCGGCCCGCGGTTAACGGCGCAATCACTCAACGGCGAATCGGTTTTACGGCGGTCGTCAAAAATATTCATTAAAAAAATTGAAAGGGCATTTTAAAGGATAACTTTACGGACACAAAATTTCCAGTTAACAGCGCCGCTTAGGCGCCGTTGTCTAACGAGTTCATACATATGTAGAAATGCCGTTCAGACCATAAAGGTTATGCAAATTATATTAACAAATTTTATGGAGAGTTATTACGTAGGTATTAGGGTAAATATATGCCTCTGACGCTGTTCTATGCCGAAAATATCGAGTTACATAAGTGCAAATTTAGCTATGGATGTGTCGATTCATAATTGTTCATGCTTTTGTTTAAAATGTGTATGAAAATGTATTACGTGAAAGGCATTTTTATTTCTGTACAGAAATATAATACAAAGGCAGCTTTTGAAACTGCCCTTCACGTTATCAAATACGATGTTTTTTCATGTTCTTTTCTTTGTAAGGCCGCCGCCTGCCGCTCTTTCCGCAAAATATCGCTTTAAAAAAAGTGCAAATTAGCGATCGATGTGTCGATTTTATAAATGTTTATGCTTTTATGTTTAAAATGTGTATGAAAATGTATTACGAATAGGGTATTTTTATTTCTGTGCAGAAATATGATAAAAAGGCAGCTTTTGAAACTCCCCTTCAAGTTATCGACTACGATGTTTTTTTCAAGTTCGTTCTTGTATGCCGCCGTCTGCCGCTCTTCCGAAAATATCGAGTTATAAAAGAGTGCAAATTTAGCGATCGATGTGTCGATTTTTCAAATGTTTATGCTTTTATGCTTAAAATGTGTATGAAAATATATTGCGTAAAGGTATTTTCATTTTTGTACAGAAATAAGATACAAATTAAGGCAGCCTTTGTAACTACGCTCAACGTTGTCAGGGGATGTTTTTTTTCATGTTTCGTTCTTGTCCGCCAGTTCCGAAAATGCATTGTGTTATTTTATTAATTATGCATCTTTTCCATAAATCCTTTAAAAAGTTATACATTATTTCACTGTATCCAAGAATATTGTATGTATTCTCATATTATTGTATTTTAAAATACTACGGCAAACTTAAGCCCGTATTCCGCGGAGCGGCCAATGTTGAGGTTAGAAATCAGCTGATGAATACGAGTCTGTTTCACCATAACGCAATTCTAAGCGAATGCTCTTGCTTCTGGTTAGCATAAACGAATATCTATATACTTGACTTATATGAGACAAAGTTATTTTACCTTATACAGCGTGTTTTTAGGTGGAAATATTTATTGAATATGTCTCGTTGTGAATGTGAACTACTATTTTTTTCGTTAACAGATTACGTTGGCGGCATGTTTATTGCATAAAAAATTACGTGATTCCGTTCGCAATACGTAATCCTTTATATCATTGTAATACGAACTTTACGTTATTTATCTTATATCGGCGGTGAAAATCAAACAGGTAAAATGTGTTTTTTGATACATGGAACTTACCCTCCAGCAGATATATACTTAGCTAATAGACTTTCCGTCGTTCCCGACAGAAATTCGAATTTCGCGGCACACGCTGCAGGTAGGTCAGGTGATCTACCGCCCCTGCCGCTGGGTGGCAGGAATAGGAACGATTACCATTCTAGAACCAGATTTTCTCTGTCGCGGTAGTGTCAACATACGTTGTTGCTACCTCCTGACTTGATTTTCGTTTTTTCATCGCCATCGACCTTCTGGGCTGTCTTTTGCAGGGAAGTACTGGGTCTTTGGTTTGGCATACGCTTTTATTAACTTTTTAATGAATTTGGCTTCGAAATTTCGAAGAATATACCCCCTAGATGCTGACCCCTTGACGTGGGTAGGGGGCTTAGGGACCAGCAGCTGGGGCATGATGCCTGGTGGGGTTGGTTTTCTCACTGGTCCTTGGGGCCCAGCTGCTGATCCAACTAAATTAGTCAGAACTTTTCTTTCTACTAAAAACATTTCATCTTTCTGCCTTCCTCCCTCTTATAAGGTATGGGTTCTATGATGATGACTATTGGCTTGGTTTTGGACATGGTTTAGGCTAAATCTTGGGATTTGAAGGAGGGTGAGGATGGACGGCATGCTACCTCACCCGTAGAACTCTAGTACCTGACGTGATCGAGCGAGGGGAAAGTTTATTGTCAAACCCTATCTTCAGTGCCGGGTCTGATCTCGACGGACATCATGACGCCTTAGCACTGGAGATAGGGTGTATATCCGGTAATTACCCCTAGGACGACCCTAATTAAAGGGATGACCCGTCCTCTAAGTGTGACTCCATGGTGGGTATGGGGAATATCTGGATGAACTATATTTTTCACGTTATATGGCAACCCCCCCTATTTTGGCTGACGACCCTATGCTTTTGTCAAAGGACTTGTGCACGGAACCCAAACTTCAATCAATCATGGTCGGTCCCTATGATCAGGGTAGTACCCCTGGACTGAATGACAGACGGACACAGATGACGACCCAAAGCAATGCGAGTAGATATACCTCCAAGAAATCTCAACAAAAAGCATCTGGCTCCAGTATTGTCACATTGGAACCATATGCCAGGAAGAAAAATAAAAATTATGAAATAGCTCCTGGGGTCTTTGTACCCAATTCCTTTAATAAATACCTTAATTTAAAGCTAGAAGGTGACAATATAGACATTTTTCAAGTGCATAGGGAAATCGTTAAATGTTGTGGAAGACAGCCAAAAATAACACCGCAGAATGGAAACATGCTCCTGGTAGAAAGCACCTCCCCAGAGGAAAGTATCAAGTTGATGGGATTGTCGGACCTTGCGGGAGTTACGGTTGAGTGTACTCCCCACTCCAGCCTTAACTCCAGCAAGGGCTTGATTTATGCCCCTCAGTTGATGGCTTTCTCTGAGGAGAGACTTTTAACAGAATTAAAAGACCAGGGTGTAATAAAGGTGGACAGGATGACGAAGAAGGTTGATAATAACAGAATACCTCAACCTACCTTAATATTAACTTTTGAAACCTTAAGACTTCCAGAATGTGTCTTTGCAGCCTGGTATAGGTTTAAGGTAAAGCAGTACATCCCGAGACCCAGCATTTTGGACACACCCTACAATCGTGTCGATCCAAATTGCAAGAAAATCCTGCAGTCTGTGTCAACTGTGGAGAAGATGAGCATGGTATGTGCACCAGGGAACCGAAATGTGTTCACTGTGGTGAGGGACATGCCTCGTCATCTCAGCAGTGTGATATATATTTACTTGAAAAGGAAATACAAGCAATTAGAGTGATTGAAGAACATTTAAGGAAGCACGAGAGAGAGCCAAAGCAAAGACTGTAAGACCCGGTCTAAGTTTTGCTACTGTAGTAGCAAATTAAAAAGCCAAAAGAAAGAGACAAATAAAAACACCCAAGTTAAGAGCACAAAAGGAAAATCAAATAAAGAATCATTAAAAAGACAGCTTAACTGAATCATCTGAGTCAACTGATGATGAGAATATAAAGACAAGGTTCGCTAGAACCAACAAGAAAGACCCTAGTGTGGAATTGAAGAAAATTGAAGTGCCAGTTGAGATACACCTCCACCATCTGCCTCTTTGGAGGCAAGGCCAGTGGTTGCTGGTCTGGTGCCAGCTTCTGTTGGTGCCAACTCCTCTTTGGAGGACAAACCAGCAGATGCTGGTCCCCCGGTGCCAGTCCTCGCTGGTACTTCTGCCTCATCAGAGGCAGAGCTGGCTACTGCCAGCAATACAAAGACACTTGAGGGGGTCTCTTTAGAGAACACCTCTGCTTTCTCCATCTCGATAGAGATGGAGAGCGAAGAAACTAAAAAACCCTTCAGTATCAAAAACACTGAAGGAAAAGATGTTGGCTCTACGAAGGCGATAACTCCTCCTAAGAAGCAACAAAACCTTCCATCAAAAATGCCTCCCCCTCCCCCTAGTAGAAAAAAGAACTCTCCCAGTCTTGTAAAAAGGAACCACAATGTTGGTCCTAAAACGTGAATAAATTCACTTCCATTATTCAGTGGAACTGTCAGGGACTGCGAGCGAAGTATGAGGAAGTGAAGCTTTTAATCTATGAGCACTCTCCTGTAGGGATATGTTTGCAGGAGACCATGCTAGGTGAATATACCCCTTGTCCTAGGGAATATGTTCACTATAGAACTAAATTTGATTTAGAGGTGGGAAATCATGGTGGATCCCTCATCTACATCCGTCAAGATGCTCCACACTACAAAGTAAAACTAAATACTCCACTTCAAGCTGTGGCTGTACGAATTAATTTAAGGAGGCAATATACCATATGTTCCCTTTACATTCCACCCAATAGCCATGTCTCCCAAGAGAACTTAATACACTTGATGCAGCAACTACCAGAGCCATTCCTTCTACTTGGTGACTTCAACAGTAGACATCCATTGTGGGGAGATGTAACATCAAAGACCCAAAAATGGGAATATGATGGCATCATTAATAGAAAATGAAGATATAGGTCTTCTTAATACTGAGAACCTACCCATTACCACATTCAGACAGGCACCGTCTCCTGCATCGACCTTTCAATATGTAGCTCCAACTGCAGTGTTGATTTTAGTTTGGAGAACAAGTGATGACTGGCATACCAGTGACCATTCTCCAATTGTGATCGACACCAATGATGGTCCACCTATCCCGAGATCGCCACGATGTGCTTAGAGAAAGCAAATTGGAGAAAATTCAAAGACTTGAGTGAGTTGGAGGGGGATGCAAAAGATCTCCCAAGTGTAGATGATGCCATTGATCTACTCAATGGAACATTGCATACTGCAGGTCTACACTCAATTCCTCAAACTAAGGGACTATTCAGGAGACGGCCAGTACCGTGGTGGTCAGAAGACCTAAGGCTGTTACACCGAGCTACAAGGTCATCATTGACCAGGTGCCGTAGACATCGCACCTTGGACAATGTCATAATTTACAAACAGTGTAGGGCACGATTTCGAAAAGCTATGAAAGCTGCCAGAAGACAGCATGGGCCGAATATGTATCCTCTATTAACAGCAGAACACCAGTCTGTAGCATTTGGAAGAAAATAAGAAAAATTCAGGGTAAATTTACACCCAATCCTCCTCCAGTACTTAAAGTGAATAATACTCATGTCACTGATGCCACAGAAGTTTAGTAATACATTTTCAGAACACTTCGCTCGAGTCTCTGAGAAATCAGATAGTTCCCCAGGACATAATTTCAGAATGATGGAAGAACAACAGGTACTTGACTTTTCAGCAAAGAAAGCTGAATCATATAATATGCCTTTTTCTGAAAGGGAGTTTGACTCTGCTTTATCTAGGAGCAAGAACACTGCCCCTGGTCCAGAATGAGATTCCTTATGAAATGTTTAAACACATTTCGAAGAACACAAAACTTTTTATAATAAGTATTATCAATAGAATATGGGATGAAAGCAGCTACCCTACCATATGGGAATTAGCTACCATGTTACCGTTCCTTAAGCCTGGAAAAGATACCCCTGTGTGCAGCAAGTTACCGCCCCATTGCTTAACTTGCTGTTTGTGTAAATTGATGGAAAAAATGGTAAATGTAAGACTAATGTGGTATCTAGAGCACAACAATATTCTAACACCTTCTCAGTGTGGTTTTCGAAAAATGCACTCTACCCTGGACATCTTACTGCAACTTGAAACCTCTGTATGTGAAAGCCTTTGCCTCCAAGCAACATCATGTGACAGTGTTTTTTGATATAGAAAAGGCATATGACACTGCTTGGAGACATGGGATTCTGAAGACTATACATAATAGTGGCTCTACGAGGGTAAAATTACCTTTCATTTGTGAAATCCTTTTTACATCGTAGGTATTTTAAAGAAAGTTAAAGTTGGCAGTACTTTATCAGAGAAAAGGTGCCAAGAAGAAGGTGTTCCCCAGGGCAGTGTTCTCATGTAACTACTTTTTGCTCTAGCCATAAACAGTGTTGCAGCTGTCATTCCAAGAGAGGTTTTAAAGACACTGTTTGTGGATGATTTGTCGATATCCTTTGCTGCCACCCGGATGACTGTAGCAGAAAGAAAGCTACAATTAACAATAAATAAAATAGTAAGTTGGGCTGAGAAACAGGGTTTTAAAATCTCTGTAAGCAAGACTACTGCTGTCCACTTCTGTCGGATCAGGGGAGTGCATCCTGATCCAGACCTCTATTTGTATGGCCGTAGAATCCCTGTGTAGAACAAGCACACTTCTTAGGCCTAGTTTTTGACAGTAGATTGACTTGGGTCCCCATATCAAACATATAAAAGCAAAGAGCCTAGAAGCTCTACACATCTTGAAGGTGCTTTCTCATACCAGTTGGGGAGCTGATAGAAATCTTTTACTAAGGCTTCATAAATCTTTAATCTTGTCAAAGCTGTCATATGGTTGTGAAATATATTCTTCAGCTTCCTCATCTACTTAAAACTTTTAGATTCAGTACATCATTCAGCTATTCGTATAGCCACAGGAGCTTCCGTTCGTCCCAATATCTAGTTTGCTAGTTGATGCAGGAGAGATGCCTCTTGAACTCTATCGCCAGTCATCATTACTTCGGTACTGGTTTAGAGCGCAAAGACTCCCCAAATCTCTGGCATTTGCTGTGGCAAGTAGAAATATTTTTAATGGTTTTTATGAAAGTCATCCAAGGTATCCCATTCGTTTTAGCTATGAGAATAAAACAAATTTTAGAGGATACAAATATTAACAAATATCCCATTATTCCCTTTGTGTATCCCAGTACTCCTGTCTGGAGGTTACCGGATGTGAAATTCTGCAGGTACTTCAATGGAGCAAAGAGGAATAAATCTGATGAGGAAATAAGGGCAATATTTTAGATCATGTATCAGAGCATATTGATACATGTTTTATATTTACTGATGGCTCCAAGTCCAATGCCGGCGTTGGATATGGAGTTTATAGCCAATCTTTTAACCGAAGAGGTGCACTTCCTTCTATTGCCTCAAACTTTACAGCTGAATTGTATGGCATCCTAGTAGCATTGGAACATATTGTAACACTCCCAGTGTGTAGCTACACAATATTTTGTGACTCCAAAAGTGCCTTACAGTCCCTGGAAGTCTTTAATACTGATCATCCCTTGGTGTTGAAGATCTTGCAGTGGATCTTCTTGCACCAAAATAGAGGCAGCATTGTTTCATTTTGTTGGGTTTCCTGCCCATGTGAACGTATCGGGAAACGAAGAGGCAGACAAGCTAGCCAAATCAGCAGCGCAAACTTTCTTTAGTACCGAGAAAATGCCCTGTTCCATATCGTGATACATTTTTTGATATATGGAAATCTGTCCAGTATTTATGGGCACTTCAGTGGGACAGAGTAGGCCCCAACAAAATGAAAGAAATTACTAGACAGACACACCCTTGGAAATATGACCTAATACCAAGGAAGTGGGAGGTTGTATTGTGTAGATTGCGTATTGGCCATACGCGTTTAACTCACGGCTATCTGATGGATGGGGAGAATGAGCCATTCTGTGATGATTGCTTAGTTCCACTGACTGTTAGGCATTTGCTGGTTGAGTGTCCCAGTCTAGTGGAACTTAGGAATAATTTTTTAGCTTATAGTAGTGAAGCAGGTGGTAACTATAGCATGCCAAAACTGTTGGGAGAAAGCATGTGTGTTAATAACGTTCTCTTTTATCAAAGAAGCTGGTCTTCTCAAATATATCTGACAGCTGTGCTGTCTTAGTATATACATTTTTTTTTCTTAATAGTTTTACTGTTATGTGATCAATCACAATTCTTTTTATCGGAATATTATTTATATTTTTATCAGAAATTTAATTTATTTTTTTAAATAAAATTTATATATCTCTCATAAAGATAAAGTTATTTTGAATGTTGTATAATATATTATAAAAGTTAAAAGATCACATTTAGTATTCGGCGTCGGTGACCCTGGTAGTTGTCACGCCAGATAACTCACAATCAATCAATCAATCAATCGAAGAATATATTATGTGAAACTACCGAATTTTTCGGTAGACACTCATATTTTTTGCAATAAGGGAAATATTGATTTTTTTTTTTTTCACTAATACGTGTATAAGTGTTAGAACTTGATGAAGGAAATATAAGATCTAACTTCCTACTTTAGGAAGTCAGAAAGCTTAAGAGCTCTTGTACTAACGAGCAGTTAGAGTATTGACAATACTAGTAGTTGTTGCATCCTCATCACCTTCTTACTCCACAGAATCTACAAATTCATATGTGCAAATTTGAAGATAAATGGATGGAGCTCAAAAGGCGAGCTCTTAAAAGGTAAGAAGTGAATATAGTGTTCCCAGTCTGATCGGCTCCGTAGCGCTTCCAGGCCATACCTCTTCCAAACTCCCAGACCCAGTGGAGGAGGAAAGTCGACAGCCGCAGGAAGGTTAGGGAGAACCCCCACCGGTCAGGCGTCCCCTCGGCAGGTTCTGTAGAACGTCCCAGACTGCCAAGGATAGCCATTGATAAGGCATCCTTAACCCTTAAACGCCGACTGGACGTATTTTACGTCGAGATAAATTGTCTGTCGGGTGCCGACTGGACGTATTTTACGTCGACATACAAAAGTTTTTTTTAAAATTCGCGGAAAAATACTTATAGGCCTACCAGCCTAAAACTTTTGAATCACGCGCCTTGGGGAATGCTGGGAGTCCACGGATCAAGGCCTTGTTTTGTTTTGAAGCGTGACCCAGGTGCGCATGCGCGATATCCCTTCTTCTCGCTCCAGCCAGCATCAGTAGCGCACCATCCCCGAGAGCGATCTTTCGTGAAAAGCGGTGTTTTTTCTGGACTTGTGCGAGACTTTGAGCATTTGTATTGCTACAAGACATTCCTAGATATGTCTCAACGACGTGTGAACCGTGGAAAGGTCGCGTTTTTACCCGTCGGAAGGGATCGTGTAAGGCGAGTTTTGGACATGGATGCTGGCGAGGGGCCAAGCACCCCAGCATGACCCCGCGCCTCAAGGCCGTTCTGTGCGGCCACGTGTGGCTGAAAGTGTTTCGGGAACACATCGTTTGCCTTTGGTTACCCTTAGGAAGCATGTGGGCGTCCTTAGGGGCATTCGTAGGCATTTGGGAGGCCTCCAACCAAGGGACATAGACGAACATCTTTCGGAGCTTGATCGGGAACATGTCGCAAGTCCTCATTTGATGGCGGATGGTCATCGAGTGATGAGGACATCAGTCCCAATGAAAGTGAGGATGAATATTTGCCCCCAATGTCCGTTTTCGAGGCTCACATCCCGAAAGTGAGCTCGAATTCAGTGCATACGAGGGGGAATCTGAGGGGGAGGGGGAGGGGGAGGGTGGGGATACGGGCTCAAGTTTTATCGCAGAGGACGATACAGAAAGTGAGGGCCTACGAGGGTGATGGGCCAACGGGGGGGTAGTGCTGCGTGCCCGCACCAGTGCGCGTGCGTGCGCACGGGCACGTAGAAGGTCGGCTCGTCGCGCCAGCCAAGGTGAAGGTCGGTCGTCGGAGAGTGACGAGGGGTGGACGGAGGACCCCACCCCTCCTAACATGCACCCCTTCACGGCAACCCCTGGGATGACCGTACCAGACCCCTGACTGTTTTTGGGATTCATCCGCTTTTCCTGACGCGGGAAGTTGCTGGAATACCTGGTACACGAGACGGTGGACTACGCTCGGTACTGCCGGTATGAGCTGAAGACGACCTTGTCGTATTACTGGCGGGGTTGCAACCTCATTGACATGGCACATTTTTTGGGGCTCCACATTTATTTTGGTTTGACACCTGCTATCGACGTCAGGCAATATTGGAAGAGAAGTTATGTGTGGTCCGAATGTGCCTGGCGTTATGTCCCGTGATAATTTCCTGGCGATGGACAGGTACTTCAACGCCTTCACCGAAGGGCCATACCCGGAATAACAGTGATCGCCTCATTTTAGTGCGTACAGTGTTTGGATTATATCCGTGAGCGGTGTAGTAATCTCGTGATTCCTGGAAAGAACCTGTCTTTGGATGAGGGGATGATGCCTTACAAAGGACGTCTTAGTATAAAAGTGTATAACCCCAAGAAGCCAAAGAAATATGGTGTGAAATTCTTTCTCATTACCGAGGCCAACACTGGATACGTTGTGGACTTTTCAGTGTATACCGGGGTATTCTCCACGCTGCGTGACACTGTATTCAACCTTGTGGGACGTTTCCGTAACAGGGATATCACCTGTTTATGGATATTATTATAACTCGGTATCCCTGGCCCAGGAACTGTATGAAGCAGGTGTTCACGTCAGTGGTACCCTTCGGTTGGTGCGTGGGGCGCCGAATGTCCTCAAGAGGTTCGCTAGTCATCCCCAACACCTGGCAAGAGGAGAGACAGAGTGGCGGCGGAAGGGCGCTGTCTTCGTCATCTGTTGGAAGGGTGTCCGACTCGTCCCCATGATTACGACGAGTCATGAACCCATCCAAGAAGAGATCGTACAGCGGAAGAAGACACGTCGACAGGGCCGAGTTGTGTTTGAGGAGTTTCGTACCGAGCGGCCTACTGTCATTGGGCACTACAACAGGCACATGGGAGGAGTTGATCTCTTTGATCAGCTCATCCAGTACATATCCCTTCGCCAGGAGAGAAACCAGAAGGTGGACAGAAGCTCCTCAAATACATCCTTCAGTTGGCCCTCCAAAATGCCTACATACTGTACTGTGGGTACCGCGGTGACAATCTTCCGAGGTTGACCCACGTACAGTTCCTAGAGGTAGCCGGGAATGCCCTCATCAACTTCGATCCCCGATGAGTGGCCTTCCATAACTGACCCCCTGCCCCGAGCTGCAGATCTGCCCCTAGAGGAAAGGGCAGATAGGAGGGCCAACTTCGCTCGACCTGCCGCCGCCCCTGCTGCCGCCGTCCCTGCTGACGCCGCCCCTGCTGACGCCGCCCCTGCTGACGACGCCCCTGCTGACGTCGCCCCTGCTGCCGCCGCCCCTGCTGACGACGCCCCTGCTGCCCCGCCCCCCCCTGCTGCCGCCGCCCCTGCTGACGACGCCCCTGCTGCCCCGCCCCCCCTGCTGACGACGCCCCTCTTGCTGCCGGCCCCGCCATCACCGCTTCTCGTCGGGTAGTGGACCCTGCCTGTAGGCTGCAGCCAGGAGAACACATACTGGAGGCCTTAGAAGGGCGAAGGCAGAAACGGTGCCGGTGTGCCATATGAATGGCAGAAGGAGAGACACCCGGTTCTTCTGTCGTCTCTGCAAAGTTGCTCTTTGCAGGATAGGGGAGTGTGACCGAAAGTATCACACTAAGGTCATGTATTGGAGCGCGCACCCTAAACCGACAGCGGAGGGCGCACGGGGCCGCCGGGTCCATCAGCGTAAGGGCGCGCGTCTCCCTCCTCCACCTGTACCTCGTCATGTCGAGTGGAAAAAAAAATGCAAGACTCTTCAATGGAGGAGGGGAAAACAAGAATAGAACGAAGAGTCAGGATTACGAGTGAGTATTCTGCATTTATTTTATATTTAGTTTTATATTTATTACAATTTTTTATATATCTGAATATGTGCATGATAAAATAATAATAAGACATTTCATTGTATGCGAAAGAGAAGTGTCACCTGCATTCCTTTTATTTATGTATTGGTACCAGAATCGAAGAATGTAATATATATATTTTACGTATAAAAAAATTATATATATATATATATATATATATATATATATATATATATATATATATATATATATATATATATATATATATATTTAAATAATATATATATATATATATAATATACTATATATATATTATATATATATATATATATGAATAACTTGATCACGAAGTATATAAAACGTGATGCTATGTATAAATAAAGGTTTTTTTTTTTTGCCACGAAGGACCTCAAAATAAATGAACAACTAATAAATTAGTCCCACATGTATAGTATTAATTCTTCTCTCTCTCTCTCTCTCTCTCTCTCTCTCTCTCTCTCTCTCTCTCTCTCTCTCTCTCTCTCTCTCTCTCTCTGTCTTTCTCTCTCTCTCTCTCTCTCTCTCTCTCTCTCTGGTTCGATATTTTCTCTCCCTCTTTCTCTTGCTCGATATATATATATATTTATATTTTCTTTCGTCTTTTCATTAATAATAATTTTTTGTTGGGAAAGTTTGTGTAAAATTCATTGATATTGTAGAAATTGTATATGCTCCCGTGTTGTTTTCAAAATGTACTGTTTTTCTGGAAGAATCACTTGTTTACCGCGGGTATCCTTCAAGGTGTGGCTAGCCTATGACTCCTCCTCCTCTCTGTAGAGTGAAAATCGCCCTTATGGCTAATTTGGTAGTGTCAGTTTGTATATTAAGCCTTCTTTTGACTATGGTGTTCTTTGTAAAACCAGTATGCCTGCAGTAAAGGGTCCGAATAGGACCGAAAGTACTCGGCCAACTCGTTTTTTCATTTTTTTTCCTTCGTGGCAAAAAAACCTTTATATATATATATATATATATATTATCTATATATATATATATATATATATATAAGTATTTGGGGGTAAGCAAATTACTTCAGTCTAGTAATATTCAATCATTTATCTTCATTTTAAAACATATTGCAAGTCTCTAGAACAATATCTCGATTTATGGTGAATATTTGAAAAAAGGGATTTTGACGTAAGGAAAAATCTATTTCTGGGCGATTGGTTCGTGTCGCCAGCGAAATATCCTTTAATCCATTATTTCTAAGGTAAATGTACTAACACATACCAGAGAATAAATAAAATAAAGAAAAGGTCAGTACAACTGACTCGCTCACCCTCCAAGAGGGTGTCGGTATGAACACTATGGCGAGTGAGACCACTACCACGAACCGCTTGCCAATAGAAATCTCCTACTACAAAACCCCCACTAGAGGGGAGCCGACCCACAGAGTGGGCAGCAACTACTACTACTCCATCCCATGCTGCCAACTGCTGCGCCTCTGGTGGCCATCCTGAAGTTAGCAGACAATCTTGAGCGATGGGATGGGCAGGGCGGGATTTCGCTGGCGACACGAACCAATCGCCCAGAAATAGATTTTTCCTTACGTCAAAATCCCTTTTCTGGGCTCAGTTCGTGTCGCTGCGCGAAATCGTACCAGAGAAACAGCACAAGATTGTAAAGAATAAAATAAAATAGACAAAAAAGGGTCTCAATAAAAGATAAAATAAAATAAAGAAATATAATTGCTAAAAGATATACATATACACAATGATACAAAATAGAAATATTACTTAAAATTAACTTAATGCTAATAATATTTCTTAAATTTAACTTAAATGTAACATATATACAGGGCTTACATGGAATATATGTTGAAATCAGTATCTGTGTATAGTTATTATGTACAAAGCAATCAAAGCAATTATAACAATACTGAATAGAACAAACTTAAACATAATAATATAAAAGGGAATGTTATATGACTTAGTATACAAAACCCGTAACCATTGTAAACACGATGTGTCACCTAGCAAAAAAATAAGGGGATCACATCAAAGATATCATTATATACAATCAATTGTGAGTGACCCTAGCAAAAAAATAAGGGGCACCCACTATACCATCATAAGAGCAGCTAAGACTCAAGGTAAACGTAGATGAACATGGCAGGTATAAACAAACTGTTGGGTGAGATAGGTAGAAAGGAGGACTGGATCTTCTACTAAAGATTAAGCAGTCGGGGGAAACTATGTTACCCGCCGCAACTGCTGAAAATTTCAGAGCTTCCAAGGACTTTAAGTAATGACGCTTAAATACTGTCGGCGATTTCCATCCAGTATATTTTTTCAAATCATCGAAATTCATATGTTGGAAATAGTTAATTGAGGTGGGCTACTGCCCTGACATCGTGTGCTTTAGGGGAAGGAGTCAGGATTGGCTTGCTTAATAAAGTACAGGATCTGTTTGCCTGGATGCCTTTAATAGGATAAAGTACCACCTTTTTCTTCCTCTTCAAAGAGAGGAACCCATGGAGGGCATGAAAGAGGTCCAGGCTGGACAGAAAGGCTCGTAAGGATCCGATACTGTGGGCAAAGAGAAATATCTTGTGGAGGGGTACCACCTTCCATGGTTCCCACCTCATCAAAGGATCCTCATTCTTTGCTATAAAACTACGTTCCGGGAAAGTAGTTAACTTCCCCTGTGGGAAGAAATTCAACATGATTTGGATCCCTGGATAATGCAGATAGTTCTGAAATTCTAGCTCCTGAAGCCAAGCTTAATAAAAATAGAGTTTTTTCTTAAGAGCATTATAAATGAGCTGTGTTATTATCTGTTTCTGAAGCCAGTTTTTAGAACATCATTTAAGAACCATGATACTGACGTAGGCCTTACCGAAGGTCTAAGTCTAGCACAAGCCTTGGGAATAGACGAGAAGTAAGAGTCTGTCAAGTCTATGTTGAAACCAAATTGAAAAATCTTTTTCAAGGCTGACTTGTTTGTCGTAATAGTGCTAGCTGCTAAGCCTTTTTCAAATAAAGATCTGAAAAAGGATATAGCTGAATTGATTGTCATGATTCTAATATCTGATTCTCTCAGGAAGGTTGCTAACTTTTTGACTGCAGCATCATACTGTCTCAAAGTTGAATCTCTTTTATCAGATTCCAAGAAGAATATTTTGAGGATCAATATTCGCATCTCTTTTAGGCTGCAAACTTCATGAAATCCATAAAGTTAGGGTTTTGAGAATTCCTGAGGAAGCGAACACAGTCTTCGTTTGTACTGACTGGGAGAGCCTGGGATTGGGAATTCGTAGAGGACGAAGACCCAGTTCCAGAATGAGAGGGTACCAATTGCTCTTCGGCCAGTCTGGGGCTACTAGAGCCACTTGACCCTTGAACGTCCTGAGTTTGTTCAGCACCTTCAGGAGAAGATTCACTGGAGGGAAGACATAAATCTTCTCCCAGTTGTTCCAGTCCAGGGCCAGGGCGTCCGTGGCATAGGCCAGAGGGTCCAGGTTGGGGGCCACATAACATGGGAGTTTGTGGTTCGCTTGGGATGCGAATAGATCCACTTGCAGACCTGGAACTCTCTGAAGAATCCACTGGAACGAACTGCTGTCCAGTGACCATTCCGATTCCAGAGGAACTGATCGGGATAGAGCATCTGCTATGACGTTTCTCACTCCAGCTATGTGGGTGGAGGAGAGGTGCCAACTGAACTTGTCCGCCAGGGAGAAGATGGCTACCATGACATGATTCAGATGGCGTGATTTGGAGCCTCCCCTGTTTACACAATGGACTACCACTGCGCTGTCTAAGACTAGCTTTATGTGGGAGTTCTTTGGCGGACGTAACCTTTTTAGAGTCAAGAACACCGCCATTGCTTCCAGTACGTTTATGTGAAGCTGGCGGAACTGGGGTGACCAAGTTCCTTGAACCTTCTTGAACTGAGAATATCCTCCCCAACCGCTTAATGAAACGTCTGTGTGGATGGTGATCCCCGGAGGAGGAAACTGAAGGGGTACTGATATTGACAAGTTCTTGACTTTTGCCCAAGGGCGTAGACGATTCCGTAGAATCTGAGGGACTGAGGATAATTTGTCCCTGGACCTGACATTTGCTCGTGAGCGCCAGATTCTGGTTAGGTCTTTCAGTTTGGCTTTCATCAAGATGTTTGTCACTGATGCAAATTGGAGTGAACCCAGGATCCTTTCCTGGGTTCTCCTCGAAGCAAGTTTGTGTCCTATAAATTGCTTTACTGACTTCGCTATTTCTTTCCTCTTGGCTGATGGAATCGACAGAGTATGGGAGGATAGATTCCATTGAATGCCCAGCCACTGAAAGTTTGACTCCGGAGTGAGTCTTGATTTGGTCCTGTTTATCTTGAACCCTAGATATTCCAGGAACCGGATTACTTTCAGTGTTGCTTTGTGACATTCCTCGACTGTTGGAGCCCAAATTAGCCAATCGTCGAGATACGCTACTACCATAATCCCTTGCGATCTTAGTTGTTGGACGACTACTTCCGCCAACTTCGTGAACACCCTGGGTGCTACGTTGAGACCGAAGGGAACTACCTTGAAGGAGAATGCCTGATCTCCTATCTTGAAGCCCAGATACGGGCGAAAGTGTCTTGCAATAGGGATATGATAGTATGCGTCTGTAAGATCGATAGAGGTGGTGACGGCCCCACGGGGAAGTAAGGTCCGCACCTGCGAGATGGTGAGCATCTTGAACTTGTCGCAGCGAATGGCCAAGTTTAAGCGGGACAAGTCTAAGATTACCCTTCTTTTTTGTGAGCCTTTCTTTGGAACGCTGAATAAGCGCCCTTGAAATTTTAATCTGTTGACTCTCGCTATTGCTCCTTTCTGAAGGAGGTCCTCCGCATACTCCGTCAATTCTTTGGATGGAAGTTGAAGGAAAGGTCTGGGTGGGGGCGGATTCGCCACCCAACTCCAACCCAGGCCTTTTGACACAATGCTTTGTGCCCATTTGCTGAATCCCCACCGGTGACGGAAGAGAAACAGCCTCCCTCCTACCTGAAAGCTCTCATTGATGTTGGTAGCCTCCGCGGCCTCCCCTGAAGTGTTTTCCTCTATTAAGGGACCTTCCCGATCCTCTCTGACGAAAGGATCGCTTACCTCTGCCTCCCTTACCTGAGCGGTCATATTGTTGAAAGGCCTGGCCTTCGAACACTTGGTTGAAGGCTGGGGAGACAGCGTAAGAGGTGGAAGGTTGAGGCTGGGGGGAAATCACATAAATAGGCTGTGATTGGGCCTTGGAGGTAGAGGGTTGGGCTGCCTGCACCAACGGAACAGCTGAAACAGGCTGGGCAAACTGTTGCTGTTTCTTTTGGTAAGGCTGGAAACGTCTGGGTTTCTTCTGAGCCTTACCTCTCACTGCCTGATCTTGGCGTCTCTTTGCGGTGAGACCCCACCGATCCTTAAGGCTTTGGTTAAGCCTTGTAGCTTCTGCCTGGACCTCCTTTACCATTGCATCTGGGAAGAGGTCTGCTCCCCAGATGTTTGATGAAAGCAACTTATTCGGTTCATGCCGAATAGTTGCTTCCTGGAGGACATGCTTCCGACAATTTGTTCTGGCCGTGGCGAACTCGAACATATCAGACTGCACCGTTTGAGTCAGTGACTTGGTGATCAGCTTGAACAGTGGCTCTGAACCATAAGAAATGGTAGCCACCTCTGTCATGGCCATGGTGTTGAGGGACCTGGCCAGCCTAGACTTGGCCTCAAACTCTGCTTGAATGAGGCTGTCTGGAAGTCTAGGCAGCTTCTCACCAAACTGCTCCATAGCACAGTCCGGTTTGAGTTTGCCCGCAGAAAAAGTGTTGGGCAGGTCTTCCCACAAATCTCCGGATGAGGGAAGTAAAGGAGATGTAGGGTCCGCTTCCTTAAGCTGCGGTAACGACTCCCCTTTTTGGGCCGCTGGGATAGTGACCGTAGCAATCTTTGTAAGGAAAGGAAGCGGAGTTCCCTCTTCCATTGTGAAGATCGTGAATGGACTCTTGAAAGGCTGTATTTTCGTATTGGAACAATCCATGTCCTCTAAGCACCTGAGCCATTCTCTTTGAGCCTGGTCACGTGAATAGAGGACTGTTTCTTTAGGGACCTTGTCATCCCGCGTCATGGCAGCGGCGGTGAGCCTGGCGTAGCCGATGAACGGCTGGTTGGAGATCCTCCGGGTAGAACTCTAAGTCCTCAATCCTTCGAGTTCCAAAGTCTGGGGATAGAAATAAGCCCGTCTTGGAAGGGGGCGTATGAAGCCACCCTCCAGGGATTGTTCATAGTGAACGGAGGCAGAGAGTCATGTGGTGGCAGCTGAGCTACACCCGAGCCGAAAGGTGGGGGAGTAGCTAGCGGAGCTTGGCTTAGTCCGGCTATAATGTTGTCCTGGGAGCTGATCCTATCAGACAACCGGGAGAACATCTGTTCCATACTGTTCTTGAGAGACCCAACCAGATCCCCCATGTGTTGCAACAGGCCAGCATTGGGATCCAAAGCCGGAGCTGCTGCGGAGGTGGACGGGTAGCTCTGAACAGGAACCAAAGGAAGGGGAGAAACGGTTGACTCCGCTGGAGTGTGTGATCTCTCCTTGGAGGATCTACTCCTTGAGGATTTGGAGCCGGACCCAGAAGCTCTAGACCTCTCTGCTCCGGGGTTTGGAGCCGGAGACTTGCGAGATGTAGACGCCGACGAAGTCTTTTTAGACGACGACGACGTCTTACTCAAGGATTTAACTACCGTTTGTCCTTTGACCTTAGGTCTAACAGATGCATCAGGAGAAGCATAAAGGAGCTCAGCTCCTGTAAAGCCTTGGAAGGAAGCTGGAGAGTTGTTGCAGAGGTAGAAGATCCGGTGGCGCCCAAGGGACCTTGGGCGTCCAACTACCACCTCGACCAACAGGTCGTCAACACCTACCATCGGTTCAATATTCAAGTCCAGTGTCGCGACTTCCGACGAGATGTCCTGGCCTGGTTCAGTCAACGAAGCGGCGAGCTGCTGCTGAATTTGCCGGCCATAGTCGGGGGGCCGCCTGCCTGTGCTGGGGTCGACGTAGCCCGTTGACTTGCCGCCGGGGAAGATGAGGACCGCCAATCTCTTCTCGAGGATGTAGGGCTGTCCCTTGGCGGCGTTCTTCCCAAAACCGCCGACCCAAGCCCGCAGGGTTGCCAGAGCGGTGTCTCTAACAGCGGGGGCCTGGAAGAGAGGGTATTTGTTAGTTTTAAGTTTAAACTTAAAATTAAAACTTAAGTATAAGGTTAACTTAAAATTATAGAGGATGCGAGATCCTATATAAAACAAGCTTAAGTTTAAGATAAGAGGTTAGAATTAAACTTAAGAACTATAACCTTGTAGGGATTGGCTAACGGAGTTGGAAATACTTACCCCGTCTAAGAGCTGGCTCACCAGATCATAGCAAATCGTACAGGTCTCGTGAAACCAGACTTGAAGGTTCCTGTGCGGAGTCGCGCATGGAGCATGGGACCGGCAGACTTCATGCCCACAGGGGTCCTGGAGCATGGCGTTGCATCCCGGATGCTCACAGTTGGTGGTCTGTAAGTGAAAAGATACATGAGCATCCTAAAAGATATCACTTACAGGCTAAAGGTTAAAAGAACTCCGTTGCATGCCGGAGCGCGAAAAAATTTCGGGCATAACCCCTCCCTTATTGCCTGAATAGGCTATAACCCCGGAGAGATCCGGTGTGAGCATGCAATGGAGGGAAGGTTTAAGGTAGCTTAAGATAAACTTAATATAGTTTAAATTAAATACCAATTCTTAAACCTATAGATATCGAACGTACCGGACTAAGTCCGGTGCGTGGCGGAGTCGTGTCGCGATATCAGCGCGACGGAGTGGTTAGTAACGACCAACTGTATGCCGCAGTCCGCCCATCCGGGTGAACTAGCACCTTTCCACGTGGATGCCGGAGCTCCGGTAGATAAAGAGCACCAGTAAGGTGGGAAAGGGCGAGAGGGCAAACAGACTCGCGCTAGCAACGGAGCGACGGAGTAACGACGGAGGGGGGGAAAGGCCAGTCCCCCCCTCCTTAGTCATCCGAGCGTGCCGAGAAGCTGGAGAGGTCGAGTCCAGTCTGGGTCTGTCCCGCCCCCCTACTCCCTCCGCCTAGGAGAGAGGGGGCAGGCCCAGGGCCCGGGTATGTGGAGCGAGCGAGCGTGGGCAGACCAACCCTCCCCCCGGCCCTATGGAAGAGCGGGGGGAGGAGGGAAACGCGACTGGACAGGCGTCTTGGCCTGGCTCCGTGATCGTGTAGTGTGACCTACGGAGCGGTAAACAACAAAATACAATTGAAACAATACAGCCTAGGATAAACAACCGACTGATCAGAGAGATGCTATAGAGAAGCAACCGAACTGAAGAGCGGAAGTATAGGGTGGAGACCCATAGTACATAACCTAGGCTGGGTGAAGCCAGACGCCGTACACTAACATAAAACATAATAAAACAAATTCACTAAACGTAAAGAAAGAAAATAAAACAGTAGGAGAAAAAATCCAGGAGTGTACGACTAACTCGAAAGAAAGTCTACCACTCAAAGCTAGCCTGGGCCGATACTAAGAGCTGTGGCTAAGGTCTGGATGGAAGATGCCTACGCAAGGTGAAAAGACATGCATGCATGACATAAACCCCGTAGGCTGCACCCTTAATATAAAATAGGTAACTAATAACAGAGCGTAATAAAATAAGGGAAGGTTCTGGGTATGGAAGACCAAGAACGAACCCGCCACGAGGCAGAACCATGCTGCCATGCTTCCGACCTAGAGCTCGTATTTATACCTAAAAAACGGCAAATACTGACTCAGGGCCGGAAAAAACCAAATAGCAATAATCACTGATTACTTAACTTAGCTGCTGCGATGGCTGCACGCTCCATGATGAATAAATCCAGAAAAAAGGGCACAAAAACACAGAGCAAAAAAGGGCACGTGTATACGCTGTGCGCTAACTGAAAAGGATGTCCACCAGAGGCGCAGCAGTCGGCAGCATGGGATGGAGTAGTAGTAGTTGCTGCCCCACTGGTCGGGTCGGCTCCCTTTCTAGTGGGGGTTTTGTAGTAGGAGATTTCTATTGGCAAGCGGTTCGTGGTAGTGGTCTCATCGCCATAGTGTTCATACCGACACCCTCTTGGAGGTGAGCGAGTCAGTTGTACTGACCTTTTCTTTATTTTATTTATTCTCTGGTATGTGTTAGTACATTTACCTTAGAAATAATGGATTAAAGGATATTTCGCGCAGCGACACAAACTGAGCCCAGAAAAATATTTTTATTCCGTCCGCGCGCCGATTCTCGGCCGAAAATCTCGGAAACGCGTAGGTCACATTCTCCTAATATTTGTGCCTTTTCATATTACGCTTAGTTTATAGTTTTATATATGGAAATGTGCGCAAAAACATGCACAATATAACAAAAAATATTGGAAGGTTGTAGCATTCATCATTTTTGAAATATTTGCATATAAAGTACGATAAGTACGAAAAAAACTACGATCGGTCAACTTTGACTCAGCCGAAAAGGTCAAAAAACGCATTTATAACATAAAAATCTTACAGTCTAGTAATATTCAATCATTTATCTTCATTTTAAAAAACATATTGCAAGTCTCTAGAACAATATCTCGATTTATGGTGAATATTTGAAAAAAATATTTTTATTCCCAGTCCTGCGCGCCGATTCTCGGCCGAAAATCTCGGAAACGCGTAGGTCACATTCTCCTAATATTTGAGCCTTTTCATATTACGCTTTTTTTAAAGTTTTATATATGAAAATGTGCGCAAACACATGCACAATATAACAAAAATTATTGGAAGGTTGTAGCATTTCTCATGTTTTTTATATTTGCCATATAAAAAAAAACTTTTAACAAAATTCGACATTCGGTCACTTTAACTCGTTCGAAATGGTAAAAAACTGCATTTGTAAGCTAAAACTCTTACAGTATCGTAATATTCAATCATTTTCCTTCATTTTGAAACAAATTGCAAGTCTCTATAACAATATTTCGATTTATGGTGAATTTTTTAAAAAATTATTTTTTTACATCCGCGTGCTACGAATTCATGCATCATTTTATGATAATATTTTCTCTGTGTTGCTTTTATCGTTTTACAATGTGTTATATATCAAAATGATCGCAATTTAGTGCACATTACAAAAAAAAAAAGTAACTTGTTACCTCTAACCGTTGGCGCACAGCGCGATTTTGAATACAATTATATATGAAAATTTCGTTTTTTTTGAGCTATCATATATCGCATTATTTATATATGATAATGATAATTTTTTTCATTTCTGATGGTTGCATACTAAACTTCAAGCAATGAGAAAAAAAGGAGCCAAAAATGAACTCTTAATCTTGAAAACTAAGCGCGCTGTGATTTTTTGAAAAAAATATTTTTTCCGCTTACGCGCTCACTCTCAAACCCCTCCGGCATACGGGAGTCATTTTTTTATTTACCGCTCCGGCGTTTAAGGGTTAAAAAAGTGCGTCTCTTCATCTTACATCCGAAAAGACGAAGAATGTATGTTTGGAGTTTCGATGATCTAGCGAGTTCTCTGAAAACTAAGAGAACACTGAGCAAGAGCCAGCCGCTGCCAGGAAGCAGCGTTCCAGCAAGCTAGCGTGAGCTACGTTCCAATAGCCAACAGCGAGGGGCGTTCCAGCTAACAGACTAGCGCGAGCCGCGTTCCTACAACCAAACGCGAGCCGCATTCTAGAAAATTTTTCTTGGCGCAAGGCGCCTTCAAAGAGACGAAGCGCCAGCCTGGCGCAAATTGCGCCAGAAAAACAGACGGCTAGAGCAAGGAGCCTTATAGTAGAGTGGCAATCAGAACGATCCTTCCATTGAACGTTTCCGGGCAAGAGGCTCTTTCTAAAAGGGGTCTAGTAGGCGCTCGGAACTATCAGGGCGCATGGGACCTTCCACGCAAGCGGAACGTTCCAGGAGCGAGTCTCCTTTCTAGCGTGCAGAATTCCAGGCGCGCGGAACATTCCAGGCGCTAGGCGCAAGGAGCCAGGCGCCAGAATATTCCTAATCTTCTTATGAGAGAGAGGTCAGTCGCGAGGCTCCTCTTTGAGTTTTTAACTTGAGCAACTTTCCCCTGGCAAAGGTGCAAGATGTCGCACAGGCGGCCGTTGCTTTTGCCAGAAGGATTCTGATACTAAGAGAAGCCATTTTTTCATTATTCAGAGGACTCTCTCCTTCATTCATGCTCTTCCCTCGTTATGAAGAGGCTAGAGCTTTGGGAGTTTTCTTATAAGAATCTCATCGACGTTTGGGTATGATGGCGGATAGGAAATATCTACTTCCTTCCGTAAACCCTACAGATGAACAGGAATTCTGTCTCTTCCACGATTTATGAGGAAATCACGAAGATTTAAAGAGTTCCTGGATTAACTTCCTTCCTTAAGGAGATATATATATACTCTTTCTATCGTTCTATTAACGAAAAGAACGAAGATAGTAAAAATTTTTCCTTTCTCTATCTGCCTCGGCAGGGAAAGAAGGTAGTAGAGTATCTGCTGTATGAGAATACGATACGGCAAATCATAAGCACATACCGTAGTTACTTCTTTGCTGAGCAACTCAATTACCAGTATCCTTCCAGGAATTTCCTAGGAAGGACTACGCTAAAAGGATTGTTAAGACAACACCTACTTAGCTTCTAGATTTATCGAAGTCTTGTTTTGCTTAAATATGCATTTTAAGAACTTCCTGAAGTTCGATAATAATTTTATAAGATTCCTTTATTAAATGGAGTAGCTGGCAACTCTGGAAGAGTAAGGCCAGTCGGCTAACGAGTTAAGAGACTGCTATCGCTTTGACACCAACGCAGTATCATGTAGGTGTCGGTCATGAGTGGTCAGTTACATGTGTCTCTCCTGCGGGATGGAATGACCAACCGTGTCTCTCCCCTACAATAGTGGTTTTAGCCTCGGATTGAGGGGATAGTTAAGCAAACATAAATAAAATATTGTCTGCCTTTTGCTAAGAAGCTTTCAATAAGAAAGATATTACAACATTTCAATGCTGTTTACCGTAGGTAACATTTTTAAAGGATTCTAATGCAGCGGAACTCTATATTGTATAATGCTCTCATGCTTACGAAAGCATGGCTTATTAGAGTACATGCTTAGTAAGAAGATGAATGTAGTAGAGAATTCACTTTAAGACTACGGTATGGTCAAGTCTTATGCACATACCGAGGTTAACTACAGAATTCCTAGTATCCTTACAAAGGTTTCCTAGATTAATGCTGTTTACCACAATGTGACAGTATTATAAAGGATTCTAATACGGCAGAGCGCGATATATATAATTCTCTCGTCCTTTCGAGAAACGCACACAACCCTTTTAGAATCGGATATTGCTCAAGAGAAGTTGGGTGAGTCGGATGGGAAACATTCTCTTAGTGGCAGAAGTTGTTTCCCTGAATGGACTATACTACGTATAGAAAAGTTTTTTCCCACTAAGAACGGAATTAACATGTGAAGGATGTAGGTACCATAAAGGCATAGATGTTATGGCACATAACCTAAAAATAAGAACTAGAAGGAAGCGCCAGCCTGGCGCAAATTGTGCCAGAAGCACCATCCAAGATATTTTCCTCGTTTTAGCGAGTTATTAACCTAAGAGTCCAGTTAGCCTCTCGGACAGCAGGCTCGGTAACGGCAAGACTCGTTCCTGATTTCGTTACCCCATTTAATCGAAAAGGGGTCGCTTACAAGGAATGATGAAATGATTTATTTTAATCACTTAGGCCAATTCCACGACTCTCTCATATCGCAAAGAGCATCGAGAATCTCTTTTTTTCGCCCCTGTTCGCGTTAACAAAAGAGAACCTATTTGGGAACAGAAACGGAACGTAACGATCCTTAGAGGTTCAATGCAAGATTTTGCATGTCCGTGAGAACCTTCTCGATCGAAGATAATAACTGTTAACGTATGTCTAACATTTATTGAAAAGAGTTGTGAGAACCTGCGGAAAGTCTTCTTCATAGATCTCTTTGTAAGGTAGAAGACGAACAGGCTTCCTTTAGACTGCTTCCTTTTCCTCGAACCAAGAGAGGTATGCAATATAAGACATCTTTAAATTTAAAGAAGGGGAATAAACTTTAGTCTTTTTTCCCCTAGTTATAAATTCTTAACAGATATTAAGATAAATGGGCGTCAAAGGAAGAGAGGATGTATGCCTCATTCTGGCCTTAGAGAGGTTGGATTCACAGAAGTCACGTTCTTCTCACAGCATGTTTCGTAAGGCTTTTCCAAGAGTATCTGGATATTCTATCAGAATCTATTATAAATAGACCTAAAAAACCTCTCCACTCTGAGTCTGTCCGCGTGCAGACTGACCAGAAGTGGACATGAATGAGAGGTTTTTTCAAGGTAAATGACAATAGTCATGGCTAAGACATAGAATTGCTGCAGATCGTGCTAGATGAATGAGGAAACTGTCCTCTTCCGATACCTCTGTGAACCACATAGCGAGGTTTTTTCTTCACTTTCAGAGGGAAGAATCACCTATGTATATATCTGCTATCAAAGAACGCAGTAAAACGCTATACTCTGTCTCTACAAGGGGAATTAGAGATAACAGAGGATTAAGATCTTCGGGATCTTATACGATACCGCAATACGACAAGAGTAGGATATCATGTACTTCGAATGGGATCTTTTTGTGGCCACAGATTCCGTGTTCCGACAAAATGGAACTGCTCCTCATCAAACTTCTTTGAGGAAGTTTATGAAGGAATTCTTTGTTTCTCTTAGCCCTAAACGACCAAGAAGACAAGTGAATTTTTTGTGCATTGGAATCTCGCATCAGATTCAATGGACACTCGGCAATGGGTTCTTGCCAGCATAGTATGTCTGGCAAAAGAACTAAATCCCTCTATTCCTGACGCAACGCTTTCAGATAGAAGTTTCGTTGCCCAGGCAGGGTACTTACATTTTCATCTACAGAAGAAGAGATGGTTTAAACGTTTGCCTACAGAGTCTTCGGGGTGCGATGAGGGCTCAAAATGCTTCCCAGAAGGTATTCAGAAGGATACAATAAGAGCTAGAAATCAGGGTTCCGCCCAATTTCAGCTCAGAGTCTCCTTCGACTTCCAGACTCCTTCCCTTCCTCGGGCAAGGATAGGAAGATTCTGCAACGAGGAACCTCATCAACATGTAAGAAGAGATCTTGTTAGCAAAAGAAGTGTTCACGAAGGATCCTCCTCGGAGGAAGACTCTTCTCTCTCGTATTGTTAGATATCCTGTCGTCTAGTGGGTTTGTATCTGAACTAAAAATAAATCACCTCCCCTTGCCAGGGGCCAAAAGCTCAAAGGGGAAGAATTTCTTCCACCTTCTCCAGTCTCCTGATAAACTATGTGGTTGTTCAGGACTCTCGGACAATGTAGCGCCAGCCAGGCGCCAAATGCCAATACAGGCGAAAAACGCCAGAGGCGGACAGTTCCAAGGAAACTCTGTCTACTGGTTGGATACTGAGAAGGAGTGGGCCTCCAACCTGGCGCAAATGCGCCAGAGGCGAACAAATCGGACAGATATAAGAGTGTCCGATGTGGACATCGCCAGACAGCCTAGAGACTCTTCCAAGCTCGAAGCTCCAGCAAGTGTGGAGGAGCCAAGCCAGGCTCTAGGAGCCAGCCAGGCTCTAGAAGCCAGCCAGGCGCCATCCAGGTGCCAGGCTCCTTCAAGGCTAGGCTCCAGTCAAGATTGAGGATCCATCCAGGCGCAAGGCTCCTTCCAGTAAAGAGAAACCTAAAGCTCTGTCATGTAAGAGGGCTAGTCCCCATTGATATGATACAGGTAAGGCTCTGCCATGTAAGTGGGTCAGCCCCCATTGGCACGATCCGAGAAGGCTCTGTCGTGTAAGCGGGCTAGCCCCCTTTGACATGATCCAGAAGGGTTTGTCAGTCATAGGTCCCTACCTCGCTGAAACTCTTGAGGCATGCAGACTCATAGACTGTAATTATGAAGTCTTCTGCCAGGCTCCAGGTGCCTTCCAGGCGCAAGGCGCCAGCCAGGCGCGAGGCGCTAGCCAGGAAGGAGGAGCCAATCAGCACCAGCCAGGCGCGAGGCGCCAGCCAGCGCGAGGCGCCAGCCAGGCTCGCGCCAGCCAGGCGCGAGGCGCCAGCCAGGCGCAAGGCGCCATCCAGGCGCGAGGCTCCAGCCAGGCTCTAGGCGCCATTCAGGCGCAAGGCTCCAGCCAGGCGCGAGGCGCTAGGCGCCTGCCAGGCACGAAGCACTAGCCAAGCTCCAGGCTTCACCCAGAAGAGATCTATATCAAAGAACGCCCTGGCCTTCTTTGAGACATTGTGATCTCCTAAGCACTTGATAAGTGCATTGATGATTCCTTCAAACAGCTGAGAATTAAAAGTGCATGAAGTGCGAGCTTTTCCGAATTCTTGTTCTTTCCCTAACAATATGTCATAAGGACATATTAGCTGTCACATACGGGAGATGCAACTCTGTGTTGACTTCCCATTATCCGAAGGATGTCAAGATAACCTTCGAGGGATTCTTCTCTCTTGGTTGATACATGTCTGCGGATACATTGCTGGGATAGGGAGCAGATACTGATCCTTAACTAGTGAGTTAAATTTTATTTAACGTCGTGTTTTTTCTTTGGGTTGTTTGAAAGGAGTTTGTAGATAACTCTTTTCAACTTAAGCACTAACCCTCGTGTTAGGATCAGGTGATCGGGATCGGTGTTGTGCTCCTTAATTATGCCACTAGGCATAGGCATATTGTCATGTAAGAGGCTCTGTCGAGTAAATGGATAAGACCCCATCGACAGACCCACAAGAACTCTTAGCCATAGGTCACATCCTCGCTGAGGCTCTTGAGGCGAAGCAGATTCCTAGGCATTAGCTATGGAGTCTTCCGCCTGATCAAGTAGGAACCAAGGTTTTTTTTATTTATTACCTACAACGTATGTTGTTTACCTGTCTATTCAGTAAATAGTTGTCTCTTTCCCACCACCAAGGGTGTCAATCAGCTAAGTATATATCTGCTGGGTAAGTTCCATGTACAAAAATGATATTGTTAAGATACAATAAAGTTTTGTACATACTTACCTGGCAGATATATACGATTGATGGCCCACCCAGCCTCCCCTCAGGAGACAGGTGGAAGAGAAAATCTGGTTCTAGAACGGTAATCGTCCCTATTCCTGCCACCCAGCGGCAGGGGCGGTAGATCACCTGACCTACCTGCAGCGTGTGCCGCGAAATTCGAATTTCTGTCGGGGACGACGGAGTCTATAGCTAATTATATATCTGCCAGGTAAGTATGTACAAAACTTTATTGTATCTTAACAATATCATTCTTTCAAGCACAGTAGTTTTGATTAAAATGATTTTATCCCAATTTTATCTACAGTTGTGTGTGATGGCAGACGTTTACTGCAGTTTTATCCTTGTTGCCGATGTACGATAATAGTCATTAGCAGCTTGAACAGTTTTCTCAGCTTCAGTTATAACTAGGTTTAAATTTAACGGTATATTTCCCGATTGATCTTTAATCTATATTGATCTCTGATCTATAGCGAATAAAGTTATTACTTTAAGATATCTCAGTTCTATTCTATACATAACTCCATTTATAACAAATACGGTAATGTTGCACTGTAGTACGATGATCGAAATACAAGCCAAACAGATGTTATCCAGTTCGGTTGTGCTTAGAAAAAAAAAAAAAAATTGTTTCTCGTTCGGTTGTTCATGGCTGTACACGTTCACGCAACGAGTATAACGTTAAAACCATACTTTCATAATTCTCTTTTGCTGTTATTGAACTTATGTAACTAGAAAATAGATAAAGTTAGGCCATTGTAATTTGATCTCTCATAAAATCGGACTATCGTAAGACTAATGATCGTAACCTGAAGACTACAGCTACCTGTACACTGTATAAACTTTATTATATCTTTACATACTTTAGACACCCACATGTACTGTACAGTAAATTCTATAGTACTATACTGCATAAATATAATTTTACTTATTGTGCCGTTGTGGGATTACGGCGCCTTTAGTAGGTTTGGTTGAGGATTACCCGCCCTGCTGGTCTAGATCGAAATATTAGATTTAGTAGGTTTGGATGAGGGCTAATGTTCACATCATGATGTCTTAGGGGAGATTTGGCCTAACTGTCCGGTTCCGTAGTGATCTCGGAGGGTTAGGCTAGATCCATACTGGGTAGTCTCCTTAACCTTAGTTACAACTCTTCCTTGATACCTCATTATTAGATTATTATTGTATTGTATATTATATTGTTTATTGTATATTATATTGTTTATGCACATTTATGATTTTCATATCACATGAGGTTGGAGGAGTTGCTTCCTTCCCTAGCTTAACCAACCAGGCCTAGATTAGGCTTGGAAGGTAGGCAAGGTGCCCCTACCCCTATACCCTTACCTCTCCCCCCGTCCGCGCTACGGGCTAATGGGGAGAATATCAAGGATAGAGAGTATCTCTATTGTAATATCGTTGGACCTATCCTCCCTACCTAACCAGATCGGAAAAAATTTTGAGTATGGAAGGTTTGGTTGAGTGCCCACCGTCCACGCCAGGATGTCCTTGGAGGTTTATCTGGCCTACCTGACCGGATCCATAGTGATCTCGGAGAGTTAGGCTAGACCTATGCTGGGTATTTTTTCCTACACCTTATGTTCCTCTTGCAACTCTTCCATGATATGTCATTATGGTATTGCATATTATATTGTTTATTGTATATTATATTATTTATACACATTTATAATTTTATGAATACAACAACATTGCGCCCAGGATATTCACAAAACTAGGAGAGACGATAGTTCAAGAACTAAGAACTCAAGAGGTTATGTTAGTAGCCTACCTAGATGACTGGCTCATTTTGGCAGCCAGCGTCGAAGAGTGCCGCAAATCATCAGCCAGAGTGATAAAATTCTTGAAATTTCTGGGCTTCCAGATAAACAGGGAAAAATCTCGGCTTGTTCCGGCTTCTCGCTTCCAAAGGCTGGGGATCCAATGGGACCTAATGAAACACAAGCTATCTCTTCCACCCAAGAAGGCCAAGGAGATAGCAGCGGCTACCAAACAGTTCCTCAAGAACAAAAAGGCGTCTCGGCGTACCCAAGAGAGAATCCTAGGTTCGCTGCAGTTCGTGTCAGTAACAGACGTCCTATTAAAAGCCAGTTTAAAGGACATCAATCGAGTCTGGAGAGAGAGAGCCAATATCAATCTCAGGCAGCGGCTTCGTCCATGGACGAAATGTCAGAACCTGGAAAACGACTGGCTCCGGCCAGGAACAATCAGGTGAGAGTAGCCTCGGCCAGCCTAATGGTGGTACACTGCATAAACAGAGGAGGCTCCAGGTCAAGCAAACTAAATTACGTATTAATTGCGATATTCTCATTGGCGACGAAAAATCATCGGCACCTGTCAGCAACTCACCTGGCAGGAGTAAAGAATGTTATCGCAGACACACTTTCCAGGACAACTCTGTTGGGATCGGAGTGGCCCCTGGACAAGAAGTCATTCCGGTGCATTTGCAATCAAAGCCCGGACCTTCAAGTAGACCTATTCACCATAGAATCCGCCCACAAACTACCATGTTAAGTGGCAACCAACCTGGACCCTCTAACTTATGCCACAGATGCAATGCCCATAAATTGGAACAATTGGCAGAAGATTTACCTATTTCCACCGGTGAATCTTCTGATGAAGGTCCTGCACAAGCTAAGATCTTTCACAGGACAAGTAGCACCAGTGGCACCCAACTGGCCAAAGAGCAACTGGTTTCCGCTTCTTCTAGAATTGAAGCTCTGACCCAGACGGATCCCTCGTCCAGAGCTGACACAGACAGTACAAACTCAGGCTGTGTTAGCTTCCTTGAGAATTATGAATGCTTTAACTTTATGAACTTTATGAAGTTTTCAACTCAAAAGGACGCTAGTATTAATCCACTAAATATCTTATTCATAGAATCAGATAAAAGAGAGGCAACGCTCCAATATGATTCAGCAAGAAAGAAATTGGCCAAATTTCTAAAAGACTCAGCTGCTCATGAAATGACTACGAATCTGGCAATCTCATTCTTTAAAACTCTATTTGAGAAAGGCCTGGCTGCTAATACCATTACAACAATCAAGTCAGCCTTAAGGAAGATTTTCCAGATTGGCTTTAATATGAACTTGTCAGATTCATACTTCACCTCAATTCCATGAGCATGTGCCCGCCTGACACCAATAGACCGCCCTCATACAGTCTCTTGGTTTTTTGAATGATGTACTTAAGTTAGCCTCAGACACTAATAATTTAGTCATGCTCTTGTATCACCCTGTTTAGGAAAACTTTATTCCTGATGGCCATGGCCTCAGGTGCCAGAATATCTGAGCTTTTAGCTCTCTCTAGGAATCCAGACCATATAGAAATCCTCCCGTCGGGGGTAGTATTACTATCCCCAGACCGGAGGTTCCTAGCTAAGAATGAGGACCCACAAAACAGGTGGACTCCATGGAAAATCATACCCTTAGCACAGGACACATCATTGTGCCCTGTTGCTACCCTTAAATCCTTCTTAGCCAGAACTTCCGGAAAATCTTCAGGGCCCCCTTTGCATTAAAGAGAAAGGCGGTACGATTTCTCTTAGAGGTATTAGACAACAAATACTCTACTTTACTGAACAGGCCAACCCGGATTCAGTTCCACACGTCCATGACATCCAAGCAGTGGCTAACTCTATTAATTTCTTTCACAATATGAATTTAGAAGACCTGAAGAAATATACGGGTTGGAAACCTTCAGCAGCTTTAAGTGCCACTATCTCAAGAATCTAGAGGCCCTTAAATTCCCAGCAGTTGCTGCAGGGAGCATAGTCTCCCTGATTGATGAACCTCGTCAAATCCTTTCCTTAGACTGTCTCCTTTTTCCTTAAATACTCTCTCCTTCCTGCCTGCCTCGCTCATATTCCCCACTGAACCCCTCTCCTCCGGGTCGAGAGGGTTTAGTCGTCACCTGGCCACTGGATCATGTATACATAATTTTGAGGCCATAATTGTTTTATGGACCTATCTGTAAATGCCCTAGTTTTTGCTCTGGATACCATTCTTGAGTCTATTATAATGTCATATTGTTACTAGTTCTAAGTCATAGTTTAAGTCCAAGTGGAATTAGCCAATAAGTAAATTTAATTTTCAAATGAACCTTAGGTTTCATTAACTCCTTCTTTATACTCTGGTTTGGTATCTGGTAAGCTTGGATGGGAATTCTCTGATACTTTTTCACCGGCGAACACAGGTCGAACCCAGAAAAGGGATTTGACGAAGGAAAAATCTATTTCTGGGGGAAGACCTGTGTTGCCCGGTGAACCCATCCCTTCTTATTAAATTTCCCACCCTTAACCAATCCAAGCTAGAGTGTCTAGTCCAGGAATGCTAGATGACGCGCGAGTCAGGTAGTAGTAGTAGTAGCGGGAGCGAGGAGGGAGGAGTGGCCGTTGCAACGGCTCTCTCTAAGAGAGGGATTTTGGAAAGGAATCCTCTAATTGGCAGAAGGCCTGTGAGTAGTGGCTTCCACTTCGCCCCTTTACTTATACCGACGCCCTTTGGGTGCTCGCACTGAGGGTAGTAACTTCAGCATACCATGCTAGTTTTTTCTCTGGTATATTTAGGATATATTTATATTTGAAAAATGAGCTACAGGGATTTTTCATTGGGCAACACAGGTCTTCCCCAAGAAATAGATTTTTCCTTCGTCAAAATCCCTTTTTTTGCTAGGTATCCAAACCAGAGCCTTTCATATTAGGAATATACTTCAGCGCAAGCTGGGACAGCCTCTGAACCTTGGTTACAAGGTATTTAACTGACGAAGAGGCAGGTGAGTGTGGTAAGCCCTCACTCACCTCCCTCTCGCCACTTCACTTTTATCTTTGTTCCCAGGTAGAGAGCAGGGCAGATGATGGGTACAACCTATGTAAAATTGCTTGAAAAAATTTATTATTTGTTCCTAAGAAGATTAAACAATTACCTTTTACATTAAAAAATTACCTCTCAGGAGGGTTTAGTCTCTGTCAAAGTCTGATGTTTGATTCATTCATGAATGTAATGCTCCCAGTTGCACCTATAAGCAAGTGATACAAAGACACCTGCAACCCCCCTACTGGTCTCATGAATAGGGTGACCAGAGCAGTAGGTGAGAACCCCAAAAAGAGAGGAAAATTGAGTAAGGAATAGTAGTTTTCCAGAAAAACATGACAATCTCCTTTGGGGCTTTTCAGAAAAAGTTCTACCATGTCCTCTTTCCCCCTTGTCAAAAGAGGAAGGACAAAGGGCAGTGCATTCTAAACTACTTACAGCAGGTGCTTATTGCGCACTTAGCAGTACGTATCTCATTTTATTCCAGTTTGTACTTTGGCCTTAATGCTGCTTGGGAAAAGGAAAAGGGAAGAAGGGGAGACCGATCACTCAACATTCACACTTCCAAACTCTGCTGCTTGGGGATGAGATCATACTTATTCTAGCTGATACTGCTAGCTAATTTGACTTGGAGGATGCTAGGAATAACTGGTCATCCAAGTATTGTGCAAACAAATACCCAATGATCGAGCCCACGCTAAGACCAAAGCAAATACCCAGGTGAATATGTGAGGAGCTGAGGCCAGTCCAAAGCACAATGCCTTGATGAATTGGTACTTGAAAATCTATCAAAAGCCTGAAATTGCCCACTCTGACAGAATCTAACGCTGAATGAATACATATTTGTGCAAGTAAGCGAGTTCAATTACTGGTCTGCAGCTCACCCAGATGCCTTCTCCACAAGGAAGAGTCGACTACAAAAATCCAGAGAGTGGTGATCCACAGCTTCTATGATGCCTTTCACCTTCATAACTTCCACCTCTGCAAACAAGGCCCAAGTTTCTGCAAATTTGGAGAAAAAACTAAAACTTCTAGTATCAGTGTTCAAGAGGGGAGGATTAGAGTCATTGAATGGAATCTGGTACCAACCCAGTTCCTACAACTTGGCCCAGTGGAAAGAATGGCAACCTCCAACTCATGTCAGTGGAGAAAGAGAACAGCCAACTTCAGCAGCCTCTCCTTTCTTCTTTCCCTTGCCTCCCATTCTAGTTGGGGCTGAGAGGTTTGGTGAAGGGTTTGGGATGACTTCCAGCCTTCTTTAACAGGAGGAGGTTGAGTATGTTTTGAATAGTTTGGGTTTCTTGACAAGCCGGTTTTTTCACAAACCCAAACAAGAAAGGCTTTATTCTACACACACTCTACAGCTGATTTCAAGGCTACTGAGTAGTTATGGTAGAGTCTCGAGAGTCCCTCCTTGTAAGCTCGATCACTATGTCAACACTGTTCTTAGTAAACAGTAGTGATGAACACAACACTGAATTGCTACTAAACAAGGGGCTACTCTCAAGAGAAACTTACCTTGAAAAGGGACAGGAACCTTATCTCTCCTTCAAAACAAAACGTTGGCTCACAGGCTGATACACTGATATGCTAGAAGGTAAGGGCCCTACACTAGATACCAACCACTTCCTGAAATTTGCCTTCTTTTTGCATGACAAGACACAGGGAGAGAGAAGGGTAACATAACTGCTCTCTACAGCGGCTGAAAAGAGTCACTGCCCCAGCCACCCAACTCTGGTTTTGCATATCCTTGTTTCCAATTTCCAATACTAATCAAAACTGAAAATTGTTGAAAAAAAATCTAAATTGACACAATTGTTCAATTTATATGAGCATCCTCTTTTTTTGTTATCTTTGTACATAGGAAAGCAATATATTAAACTGAAACAAAACTCACTAAAATTTTAAGAGATGTGCAAAAGATAATTCTGAGGTTTTTACTCACTAACCTGCCTTGCATATCCAGGTTTAGGAGGTGTAGAATAAATCTGCTTAATAGGCTGCAAAATTTCTGTGCCCCCCATATCAGCTTGTATTGTAGAATGAAGTTCTAGTGCCTTCTTCAGTGTTTCCTCTGTGTATTCCTGGCTCCCACTGTAAGAAAAGTTAAATATAAATAAAGATGAAAATTGATGAGATCAAAAGTTTTGTTAAGGCCTTCAAATCTAATGAAACGGGACATTGGGGTAGAAAAATAACGTTACCAAGATTTGTTAAGAAAAACATAAGCAATTCGTATTACCAAAAGAGTATCAGTTAACTTGAGATGTCTCTGCAAATATAGCTTTCTTTTGAAGTTGACAAAACAAGAATACTATCAGCATTCTTCCACTCTAATCTTCCACTCTATTAAAATTTGTCTTTTCAGTTAAAAAAGATTTTAAAAAAATTAATTAAAATATCAATTTAGCATACATAATTTCTGAGACTAGGTCAAAATTTTAACTGTACAAAGCAAATTTTATTTACAATTTATACCTTCTAAATCTGACAACATTCTTGGTGAGACTCTTTAGACCCTTACTTGTACAGTATGTCCTACTGTATGTATCTGGTTACATTGCAACGTCGTTCTAAATTACATAATACGTATGCATTATTCCTTCAAGGTGAAAGTATAGAAAGTAATAAAATAATGTCTTCATATCACAGAGAAACCCAAAATAGTCCACAAAATGGGGAATAACTGCTTTGAGTGTAATCTACATGTTTGTTATGCAAAGCAAGAAATTTGGACACTTCCCTTGATAAAATTAAGAGATAGGACACCACCATAAGGTAGTGATAACCACTATAGAGAACTCAAAACCCCTCTCTCTCAGATGCAACAAAGGTTATGCTCCACAAATGAAAATGAAGGACTCCATGTGACTGTGAAATCTGTGGAGTGCAGCTCTTGGAAGAGCTTGCTACCATTGGGAAGAGCCTTAGGACTATTGACTTCTATTCTAGTTCCAGGAGACCTGTGAACTATTGACTTCTAGTTCCAGGAGACCTGTGAACTATTGACTTCTAGTTCCAGGAGACTGTAAACTACTGATTCTAGTTCCAGGAGACCTGTGAACTATTGACTTCTAGTTCCCAGAGACCTTTGAACTACTGACTTCTAGTTCCAGGAGACCTGAACTATTGACTTCTAGTTTCCAGGAGACCTTTGAACTACTGACTTCTAGTTCCAGGAGACCTGTGAACTATTGACTTCTAGTTCCAGGAGACCTTTGAACTACTGACTTCTAGTTCCAGGAGACCTGTGAACTATTGACTTCTAGTTCCAGGAGACCTGTGAACTACTGACTTCTAGTTCCAGGAGACCTGTGAACTATTGACTTCTAGTTCCAGGAGACCTGTAAACTACTGACTTCTAGTTCCAGGAGACCTGTGAACTATTGACTTCTAGTTCCAGGAGACCTGTAAACTACTGACTTCTAGTTCCAGGAGACCTGTGAACTATTGACTTCTAGTTCCAGGAGACCTTTGAACTACTGACTTCTAGTTCCAGGAGACCAGTGAACTACTGACTTCTAGTTCCAGGAGACCTGTGAACTACTGACTTCTAGTTCCAGGAGACCTGTGAACTACTGACTTCTAGTTCCAGGAGACCTGTGAACTATTGACTTCTAGTTCCAGGAGACCTGTAAACTACTGACTTCTAGTTCCAGGAGACCCGTGAACTATTGACTTCTAGTTCCAGGAGACCTTTGAACTACTGACTTCTAGTTCCAGGAGACCAGTGAACTACGGACTTCTAGTTCCAGGAGACCTGTGAACTACTGACTTCTTGTTCCAGGAGACCTGTGAACTACTGCTGGAACCTGAAAGTCATGTGGTAGTTTGATGACTGATGAAACTTCAAAACCACAAGGTTGATCAATCTGAATGAAGGGATGGCATAGACATTCAAACTATTTCAAACCTGCAGCATGACCTCCATCACCTAAAATCACATAAAAAAAGTATAAAGACTGAAAGAAAACTGCCATAGAAATTAGATCACTAGGGCCTTAAATTAAATCAGAAATTAAATCACTTATGGCCTTAAATTAAATTAGAAATTAAATCACTTGGGCCCTAAATTCTGTGATAGAAACACAACATTGCGTTTATGACATGGAGTCATATAAAGAAAATTACCAGCAGCTGAATTGTTTTAAGAGGACTGGACACACACAGCAAGGGCACTTGAATCTTTATTGGTACAAGTTTATGCATCTGGCTGTGTTGCATATAGAAAATACATATTTGTATATCATTTATTGGGTTGTAATGAACAAACTAAGTTTCATACAAACCTATCTATTATAAAGAAGCACCCACCTTTCAGTCTCCTCTTTCTCTATTTGTGACAATCAATTTACACAAAAGAAAGAAGGGAGGCGGTTAATACTTCTGATGGCTCAGAGGTGTAGTTAGACCAAGAGCTAAGGCCCTTTGAACTAACCGAGAATGGCCAAAAGCGAGAGTGGTTGTTTCCAGGGTAAAAAAGTGTGCTGAATCCAAAAATGGGCGTCTTACAAGTCCCTGGTGAGACATATGCCTGTAAGACACCATTTACCATCATGACAGCCGTGACAGAGTTACGACTAAATGTGACTACTTCAGGCGGAAGTGTCATTGATTAATGATACCTTTCCTATTCTGTCATTATAGTAATAACATTGTATAGCTTTTAGATTAATGATCTATATCCATTATTAACTCTTTAAAGTTTAAATGTCCTCTAGAGGGCATTTGAAGTCGTCCGATGTCAAAGATAATTTAATGGAACTTGTTACATGGGAAAAGCTAAGCAACGTAATGAATAACCTTCTGATTAAATTAAGATTAAATTAAAGAGTATTTATAAATGTGAATAGAATAAGTAGTATACTGTTAACCAAAAGAACATAACTCAGTCACTGGTCTTCAGAAGAAACTTCCTCGATTTCACTTACTTCGTTCCCTGGATCCAACGTCTTTTCATCATCAGTCCTACAACAGATGTCTTTTGGTATCTGCTCTCCCTTAAACCAAAGTCAAGCGTATGTACCATTTTGAACTCGCCACCCATTATCTTCAGGTTTGAGCGTTGTTGGGGCGGGTTTGTTGGCATTTTTCCATATTAATGCAACATATATTGAGCAACAAATTTTCTGTTTCAGTACTGATTGGCAAGGAAGCAGTCCACCAGCAATAAAGCCTTTGATATTCGTAAGTGGTTGTTGGACATTTTTTGGCTTGCATTTATGACTGAAAAAATGAAGTACTGCCCTTCATCTACTGAAGCTATTTTTTGTTTTCCATGGAGAACACAAAAACATTTCTCTAACTCTTTTGAGATGGTTTCAACACTGTCCCGTGATTCTGTTCCCAGTTTGGCAAACGTGTCTTGGAATTCCTTGGAGGAATGGCATATGGTTTAATCAATCTTTCCTTTCCTCAGAAATGATGCTGTGAAATCACAACCTGTTAATGCGTGCAGCCCAGGAAGAGCCATACACAGGTTTCTTCCAAGATTTGAAGCAAAATTTCTGACATCTATAAATCTTCTAGTATTTTCCCATTCTGCCCTACATCCATCCATATATGTAGCTGTGTTATGGACATGATAAAGCAGGATCACAAGAATATCTGTGTTATTACATCTCACAATTAAATTGGCAACAACATATGTTCTTGCAATATTTTAAAGATGCAACATAATATGCGAGTTGGCCTCCTCATGACAACTCTCAAGATCACCAACTTTTTCACACACTAACATGACCATCAACCTCTTTGTAACGGTAGTAGTCTTTTACCAGTCTAAAATATATTCCTTCACAAGAAAGTGCAGTAATGACTTCTTAAAGTTATTTCTCAGTGCTTGTTGTAAGTTCTTGGGACGATGTTGCTCAGGGTCCTGTACAATGAGGCTGATTTACCTCCAACGTTTCCACGTCTACTACAGAGATTTACCTTGATGTCCTTTGCAATTGCGCCATAGGTGGGTGCTATACTCTCTCATGACTGTATTATGAACATTCCATCTACCACACAAGTGTCCACGGATGTCGGTGTCACACTTGAAACTTTTCATTCTAGTATATACATCAAATTGGATTTGCTGCTTTTCATAACAGTTCCATCAATATGTGCTAGTGAAGTGACATTAGTACAGTTGTTAAAGGAAATTTCAAAATTTCATGAAGATCTACCTTCTCATATTTAAAGCTAGGAACAAGTTTACCAAATATATCTCTTGTCCCTTGGACTTCCCTAATCTTCATACCCTTGGTTGATATTTTGACCTTCATGGCCACATTAATAAAACATTTTACTTTATGTTTAGGGATTGGGTTTTCAAACCTGTTGGGATCTGCAAAGCACTCACTGGTAAACTTATCACACCACTCTTTCCCTTTCTCCGTACAGTGAATGAGGTCTCCTTTTACATTGTCTGGTTCTGCTTCCCCAGTGCTTATGCAGTACAAATTTTCATCACCCAGAGCTTCTCCAAATGAATTCAGTGTGTCCTCTATTCCTCTTACTAGTTTTTGAAGGTTACTGTTATCTCGTTTGATATGATAGGGTTTCAGCTCTTGAGATGTGTGTTAGTTTTTGTTACACCTGATTTTTCAAGTTTTTGTCACCATCCATTTTCGACGGGCAGAGAATGACAGTGAGAAAGCCAATATACCTTTCAGTCGTGATGCTGCATCACCATTTACAGTTTGCTCCAAAGGCATATCCAGGTCACTAGTACAACAGGCCCTACCAAACTGGAGAAATATATGCACAAGATCAATATACAGAATCAAATACCTTGCAGTTGCTCCATGACATCCAGATCTTTTGTTTGTGAAGTGTTCATATTCATCCGTTAGGGTTATATATGTTCGTGTACTTTCTAGATTCTCCAAGTCAGCAGCTGAGTTCAAAGTATGCAACATTCCTTGTAGGTGTTCAGTTACTGCCACCATTGGTTTTAAGAAAGCTCTGAAAATGCAACACCTGGAAAGCTGTAGCTAGCAGTGGGTGTAGTCGTTTGTGGAGGTTGAAGTGTTTTCCGGCAATAAATCCTCTAAACGATCCAAGTGCCAAGACCTCTGTACCCACAAGAATAAGGGGTTCTCCAGATTCATCTATGAAATATCCAAGTGAAGCAAAATAAGCCACCATGATGTGAAAAGTACCAAAGCATATGGGCAGATCATCATATTTTGGAGATTCTTGGTCCTGTATCTCCATAGCTAGTTTTACGATTAACAGATCGTAGGTCACTAGTGTGTATGTATCGCCACACTCCTATGGAACAGTCTGTGATTGTCTCATCGTTTCAGCAACCACATTCAGTCGTGACGGGGCTGGATGTAAGTTCTCCATGTATCTGGCAATCCGGACCACATTGGTGTATCGTCAAATAGTTCACTTGACATTGCCCATTCTATATTTCTTCTTATCTGAATCAGGCACCTGGGTTTATTAATTTATTCAACTGAATAGTTGAAGGTTGAGATATGAGGTTTCTTTGAATATGGAATTGGATGAACCATGTCAGTCAAACTTTTGTTTTTGCTTAAGTTTTTTGGGTGACATGTCTGCTTGTGTTGTATCTTTACCTGTTGGACTGGCGGTTGATATGTCTTTTTTAAGAACATTTTGGTAGCAAATGCCAAAGGTATCATGTAAAGTCCCTTTCCCTGATAGGGCTTCAGTGTTTTCATCATAATTATCCCATGCTGTACCTGTTGACAAACAGGGTCTTAAACTATTATGGTGCACACAAACGTTTTTGCACTGTGCCCATTTGGTAATGAATGGAAACAAAAAATCCAATATATATTTTTTTAAACATTAATAATTCATTTAAAAGTTATAAATTGTTGTTAGTACTATAATGACAGAATAGGAAAGGTATCATTAATCAATGACACTTCTGCCTGAAGTTGTCACTTTTGGTCGTAACTCTGTCACGGCCGTCATGATGGTAAATGGTGTCTTAAAGGCATACGTCCCACCAGGGACTTGTAAGATGCCTATTTTTGGATTTAGCACACTTTTTTACCCTAAAAACAACCACTCTTGCTTTTGGCCATTCTCGGTTACTTCAAAGGGCCTTAGCTCTTGGACTAAGTGTCAATAGCTATTTCTAGCTGTTGTTTCTTCTATCCATAAAACATCAGAAAATATCATGGCTAATTATAGTTGACTGCTTTGCATGAAAAGAAGTTTTATACATATTATAAAACACCCGTTTTAGCCACCTCACATGATAAACCATGAAAGTGTTTGTCAATATGCATCATATAATTGCCCTGCATATCAGAAACTATATTCTTAAGTTTTCTATACCACTGGACTAGACTACTGATTCAGTATCATATTCTTAGTAACAAAGTTGATGAAGGTGACAACTCTGCATTCGGGGTACCCAGTTATTAAGATATGATGAATATCTCTTCATTGGTACATCTTAAGGCTGGAAGACAGAACTGGTGTATAATACAGAAAAGAATAACTCTTAGCTCTTTAAAGACTACAGAGGAAGTCGTGAAAATGAGATAAGAGAAACAAATCCAATGTTGTGTATGGGCAAAAATATATTTAAAAATAAATTTATCCAGATATAAATGAGATACTAATTAAGAATGTCGATCAGATGGAGGATTCTATATCACTTAACTTGTAATCTTATGGGACAAAAGTATTTATGAATTAAATCAACATGAATAAAGAACAAAGCAGGAGTGGAAAAGAGCTACAAGATATTAAAATCTACTTACTCTGGGAACAGTAGAGAATATGTGCTTCCAAAACTTATAACATTAAAGTAACATCCTGTAGGAAGACTCTTCAGGAACAAGAGAAGTGTGGCGCGTGCACTTTGTATGCTATCTCCTTCCATGCTTCCTGAATTCCCAAAAGAAAATACTACTGTAAGACAGCATATTTTGATACTTAACAATGTTACTCTAAATGTTCACATCTGCCTGAGAATTGATAGGCACTGGCCGAGTTGCTGAGCAGTTGATGAACATACAAGCCATATTCACACTGACAGCATGTAATATTCAATAAAACCAAAATGACGTGGCCATGCCAGAAAACAGTAAGACAAGGAAGATTTCAAAACGCTGTACATACTAAGTGTTTTTCAGACATTCAACTTACCTGAGCGATCTACAACAAATAAAATCTCGTTTCTGTGAGAGTAACTTTCTTCTGGGAATTCTGGGTGTAAATTGACCATGACAAGATCATCCTTCATGAGGCCAGTACCAGCTCGTTCTCCTGATTCTCGAATGATGTGAGTTTTGTATGGATTGGCATAGTATATCAACATGCTCCAGTCATGATCTGGCTTAAATCCTTCACTGTCTTGAGTCACCTGAAAGGGACAGGTGTTAAGTGTGCTCTACATAAGTTAAATCAATCACATATACAGAAATAATAATAATTTGAAAGTACGTACAGTACACAATAAACTACTATATAAAATTCAATACCTTAGTAACTGTCCATTTGCTGAAACAGGCTAAATAAACTTTAAGTTCATGTCCAATGTACAATACTTCATGTATTTACAAGAAAATGAAATACAGTATCCCCTACTCTTTCAGGAAGAATCTTCAAGGGACCACAGAATGAGCAATTCTCTGGAATTCATCTTTTATCAACTACAAATTCCACCTGGAATCTGAGGTTTCTTAAGCATTCTCTGCAATCTTGACCCCTAACATAAACCTCAGGAAAGGATAGAAACTGATATCATTGTATTCCAATGCTGTTTCTGGCTTTTGTTTTCTTCATTGGTATATGTTTCTTACAATTACACTACTTATCTGCAACAATGTATGAATTATACAAATTCAAGTAAACTATAGACCATGGTAATGGCCTACCTACAACAGACTGCAATGAGTCAGAGTGGATGTTTTCACAATCTCATGGAGATAAATAGTACTTACATGCTGACAAATAATGTAGGTGTGAGAAAAACTAAATTTCATTACAATCCTAGAACTTGATTTGCTAAAAAAGAAGAAAATGGAATATCTTGCACTCTGCCACTCTCCAGGAAAAACAAATTATATCTATGCCAAAATGGCTAGGTTACAAGGTAACAATGGCAAACTGATAAGCATCTGTTGATCCTCAGCATATTACCTTTCCACATCTAAAGGATAAAGTTGTGAAAATTATCTTTTAATAAACTTACAAACCTTAAAAAAATGTGCATTTTCCTACAATGTGTACTGTATATTTTTTCACTTATTTAAAATCTTAGGACAACAAACAAGTAAACTAGTAGATACACAAAAAAAAAATACGAGAGCAAAACAAGAACACTCCACTTCCACTTGCAATATCATATTGTAACCTGCATTAGAGCCCTAGGATAGAAGAAGCAAAATTTATTCACCACCATAAAATAGATAAAAGTGACTAAGAAAGCAAAGATTTATTAGTTATCTAGTAAAATTCATGCAAGGGTCAGGAATTGGGCAAATATGAATGCCACAAATCCTGTCTTCCAAAATCTTTTCCTTTCTGAAATATTCCCACAAGCTTCTAATCTACTACTTTGATGACACTTACTTCACTTATATAAAAAGTTTATCAACATTTAACATCAATAGTATTAAGATACAGCACAAATATATCACAAAAAAACTTACCTCTGCAGACATACTGTCGTCACTTAATTTCACATTCAAGGACTCACGGTGTGAGGTTATGCGAGCTATAGTATGTCCCCCTTGAACCTTAGCATTCATGCCAAACGTATAGGCTTCAGACACAATGACTGTTTCAGGGTTGCCAGTTTGTGCAACACTCTCTGAAAAAAACCCTAAAAGTTACTTCAAATACAAAAGATTGCTAATACTTGTAGATATACCTAAAGATATCCTAAACAGCATTATAAAAACAGTCTGCAAAGAACTGAAAAAACATCAATATAAGATACGTAAATATTTTATATACTTTATATACAAATGACAATATTAAAAAGAGGTCAGTTTATTTTCTTCATCTATCAAAATTCCAAGCTTTCATTGTAATCACTCCATCAGAAAGGATACCCACATCCAGGCTAACAATAAGAAATCTGTGGTCCTATTCACATGTAAAATATGCAATATCTGAGGCTTTTAAGGGGGCTTCAAATTGGTCCTTTTTTTTCTGGGTTCGACCTGTGCAAGATGCGCTGCAGTGGTTTATTTCTCGGAAACTTACGTGAATGCAAGAGTAACAAAAAACGTTTGTGGGTTCAAGAGTGGTTCAGGAGAGCCACTATCAGCAAGCAGCCATCTTGTTTGTTTACTATGCTGTGGGCTCGCGGCTCGGTGGCTGGCTGCTTTCCGTTCCTGTTCGGAGCAAGAATCTCGAGCTAAAAAGCTCCCGGTTTTTTTCATTCTCGGCAGCAACGGCTCGCTGCTCGAGAAAAAAATGCCTTAGTGTGGAGGCCAGCTCAGAAAGGATACCACATCCAGGCTAAACATAAGAAATCTGTGGTCCTATTCACATGTAAAATATGCAATATCTGAGGCTTTTAAGGGGGCTTCAAATTGGTCCTTTTTTTTCTGGGTTCGACCTGTGTCGGCTGGTGAAATGGTCCTGTAGCACACATTTCTAGGTATAAATAGATGCTCAATATACCAGAGAAAAAGCTAAATGGAATGCTGAAGTTACTACCCTCAGCTCGAACATCATAGGGCCTCGGTATAAGCACTGGGGCGAGTGGAGGCCACTATCACAGGTCTTCTGCCAATTAGAAGATTCCCTTCAAAGTCCCTCACAAGGCAAGTGTTGTTACAAGGACTACTACATCTACCTTCCGCTCACTACTACAACAACCCATGCCCGGCGGCTTCATTCCTGTATTTAGCCGCATTGTTGTCGCACGTGTCTCTCGCTGCTCCTCTTTTCTGTGTTTTGTTGAAGCCAAGTCTGCTGCAGAGCTCCAAGCTTTTTCATCCAAGTTGAGTATTCCATTTTACGTTTTGCTATTTCATGTGGTCGCGATGCATCCCCCTTTTTGGCCCTTAGTTCTCGCGCACGGGGGTGATGCTATTTCACCCGCCATCTTGGGTGCATCCTCAGACGCGTGCGTTCTTTCTTCCCTTTGTTTGATTATGATTACATTTATTTCACGGTTTAGTTTTAACTGTTTTTACCGCTTTTTAGTATTCCCGTGCATTTTCATAGCTCCTATCGTATCTGGAGTTCTGATTTTACGTTATTTATCTATACGTCGTAGGCTCTTAACTCGCTCCTGACGTCCTCTGGGGTCTCTTATTAATTATTTATTCCGCCTTTTCTAGCCTTTGTCCTCAGTCCCTCAGGAGCGTGTTAGTTCCTCTTCGTACGTATTCTCTTTTTTATGTCTTATTGTACGTGAAGTGTGTATTTGGGCTTCCAGTTAGCCTATACTATGCTAGTATTGTAGAGAGGGCGATTCCTCTCTCTCTTGCGCGATTTTTATGCATGCATGCTTTATTGTATTTTCGATGTTAGCCAGCTATGCACTCGATTTTATGCACATTTTGATATTCATATCACTGTGAGGTTGGGAGTTTTGCATTTCCTACCCTGGCTTACCCGACCAGACCTAGGCTAGGCTTTGGAAGGTAGGTCAGGTGACCCTGCCCCTCCACCCTTCGGGCACCTCCATTTCGCCCCCTGCCTGCGTTATTGTGCTTGTAGGGAGAGCGGTCCAGGATAGAGAGTCCCTCTCGTGTCGTGTTTGTTGGGCCTAGACCTATCGTACCTGACCAGATTGAAAGTTTCGATTTTGGAGGGTTTTGTTGGGTTTCTTCCGTCCACGTCATGATGTCCTTGGAGGTCGAGCTAGCCTACCTGACCGGATCTGTACCGATCTCGGAGGGTTAGACTAGGTCCCTGCTGGGTATATCCTTTTCCCCCTTATTGTTCCTCTTTCGCAATTCTTCCAGTGATTCCTCATCATTATTTTATGTTTGTTTTGTTGTGTATTGCCTTGGCCTAGCCTCCTTTAGGGTGCCAGTTGGCCTACCCTCTTCTGCTCCCTTTAGTAGTAGGCTAGATATAGCTCCCGTAAGGTGGTGGCCACTGATCGGTTGCTGTGGCCAGGCGTTCACAACTTGTCCACTCTCCTCCACCCCACCCCACCCCCTGCACCGGTCCTGTCCGGCACTGCCTAATAGCTCGCGGTGCAAGTAATCCTACCGACGAACGGCCGCTAGAGTATCTATCTTTCCAGGAGGGGGGGGGATTGGTTGGTGGGGAGTGGTTGCTAGTAGTTGGTGTAATCTCCTTATATCAGGGTTGGCAGTTTAAACCCAATGGCTTCAATTTGGGGCGCCAACCTCTTCCCTGAGGATGCAGTTAACAATGTCCTCGGTGAGACAGCTAGAGCTAACCAGAACCTTCGTGTCCGTTGGGGACTTCCTTTCAAAAGGAAGTTTGAGACCCCCGGACCACAATCCAAACCTAGGAAGAGGGCGAGGAAATTCCAACCTTACCAGTCCTCTCATCCTCAGACGGTTCTCCAGGCGGTCCCTGTCTCCCAGATCGGCAAGCCTTCAACATCCAAGGCTCAGCCACAGCAGCAGTTTGTCCTGGTTCAGAGTCCTCCGGCTCAGCAACCCTCGACCTCAACAGCCTTAGTAGCCTCCCCAGCCTTCAACGCCTCCTATGAGTCGTGGGGAGCATTCCGCGGCTAAAGTAGACATGCAGGTAGTAGCAGAGCCAGAGGTGCCTTCCGACAGAGAGGTGGCTCTAGAGGCAGAGGCTTCAGGGGAGGCAGAGGAGGCAAGACTGCAACCAACCAGTGAGACCCAGCAGGTGGGCGGGAGACTATATCTCTTTCGGGACCATTGGACCTTCAGTCTGTGGGCCCACAGCATTGTATCGAAAGGTCTAGGGTGGAAATGGGAGAAAGGGCCTCCTCCACCAGTCAGTTTTCACCAGGCTCCAATGACGGACCTACTAGACTATGCCAAAGATCTCCTTCAAAAGAAGGCAATAAAGAAGGTCAACCACCTAAAGTTTCAAGGACGTCTGTTCAGTGTACCAAAGAAGGACTCGGACAAACGAAGAGTGATTCTGGACTTGTCCCGTCTCAACTCATACATTCAATGTGACAAGTTCTGCATGCTGACCGTCTCACAGGTGCGGACCTTACTTCCCCGTAGGATCGTCACCACCTCTATAGATCTTACAGACGCTTACTATCATGTTCCGATAGCAAGAAACTTCTCTCCATACCTAGGCTTCAAACTAGGAAAACAAGCTTACTCATTCAGAGTCATGCCATTCGGGCTCAACATAGCACCCAGAATATTCACCAAACTAGGAGAGACGGTAGTCCAAGAACTAAGAGCTCAAGGGGTAATGTTAGTCCAAGAACTAAGAGCTCAAGGGGTAATGTTAGTAGCTTACCTAGACGACTGGCTCATTTGGGCAACCAACGACGAGGAGTGTAGCAAAGCAACAGTCAAAGTAATAGAATTCCTATAGTATCTGGGTTTCCAGATACACAAGGAAAAATCTCGTCTCGTTCCGGCGTCCCGCTTTCAATGGTTGGGAATCCAATGGGACCTAAACTCGCACAAACTATCTCTCCCATCCAAGAAGTGCAGAGAGATAGCGAAGGCTACGAGACAGTTCCTCAAGAACAAAAAGGCTTCTTGTCGTACTCAAGAGAGTATTCTAGGTTCGCTTCAGTTTGCCTCAATAACAGACGTCTTCTTGAAAGCCAGACTGAAGGATATCAATCAAGTCTGGCAAAAGAGAGCCAACAACAAATTCAGAGACAAGATCTCTCTAATTCTGCCGATATTGATGAAAAGGCTCCGTCCATGGACGAAACACCGAAGCCTTTCCAAGTCAGTCCCACTGCAATTTCCCCCGCCGTCTCTGATAGTCCACACGAACGCCTCTCTGAGCGGTTGGGGGTGTTACTGACAATAAGTACAAGAAAGTTCAAGGAACGTGGTCGAAGATGTTCCGCCAGTTCCACATCAATGTCCTAGAAGCAATGGCCATTTTTCTGACCTTAAAACGTCTGACTCCAGTCAAAAACAGTCATGTAAGGTTAGTCTCGGACAGCGCAGTGATAATTCATTGCATAAACAGAGGAGGCTCCAGGTCGAGCAAAGTAAATCATGTGATGATTGGGATTTTCTCATTAGCGACGAACAATCGTTGGCACCTGTCAGCTACTCACCTGGCAGGGTAAGGAATGTCATCGCAGACTCACCATCCAGAACGACTCCGCTGGAGTCGGAGTGGTCCCTGGACATGAAGTCATTCCGTTGGATTTGCAATCAAATCCCGGGCATTCAAGTAGACCTGTTCGCCACGGAGTCCAATCACAAACTTCCGTGTTATGTGGCTCCCAACCTAGACCCTCTAGCTCACGCCACGGATGCGATGTCCATAGACTGGAACAGTTGGCAGAAAATTTACCTATTTACACCAGTAAACCTCCTGATGAAAGTCCTGCACAAACTCAGATCTTTCACAGGACAGGTAGCATTGGTTGCACCCAACTGGCCGAAGAGCAACTGGTTCCCTCTTCTACTAGAATTGAATCTCCGTCCCAGACAGATCCCCTGTCCAGAACTGACTAAGGCAGTACAAACTAAGACTGTGTCAGCTCCCTCAAGAATTCTAAATGCCCTAACTTTATGGACTTCATGAAGTTTGCGGCCCAAAAGGTCGCTAGTATCGATCCACTAAACATCCTGTTCATAGAATATGATAAAAGAGAGTCAACACTCAGACAGTATGATTCTGCAGTAAAGAAATTGGCCATCTTTCTAAAAGAATCGGATGCCCAAAAGATGACTACGAATCTGGCAATTTCATTCTTTACAACCCTATTCGAGAAAGGTCTAGCTGCTAGTACCATTACTACAACCAAATCTGCCTTAAGGAAGATTTTTCAGCTTGGCTTTAGTATTGATTTGACAGATTCGTACTGGGACCAGTAGACCGCCCTCATGCGGTCTCCTAGTTTTTAAATGATGTATTTAAATTAGCCTCGGACACTGATAATGATTCATGCTCATATGTAACCTTTCTCAGAAAAACATTATTCTTAATGAGTCTGGCTTCAGGCGCCAGAATATCTGAACTGTCGGCTCTCTCTAGAGACCCAAATCACGTCGATTTCCTTCCGTCGGGTGAAGTTCTACTATCCCCGGATCGGAAATTCTTGGCCAAGAATGAAGACCCACAAAACAGGTGGGCTCCGTGGAAGATTATTCCTCTTACACAGGACGCATTATTGTGTCCTGTCGTCACTCTTAAATCTTATCTGGCCAGAACTTTTGAAAAGTCTTCTGGTCCTCTTTTTATTAGAGAGAAAGACGGAACAATATCCTTAACCCTTTCATGTCCAACTGACGTAATAGTACGTAAAAATACTCTATCCCCTATCTATCCAACTGACGTAGCGGTATGTAAAATGTAACGAAATTTTTCGTACGTGTGGCAGGGGCATTTTTTTTTTAATTTTCGGACAAGTAGCGATTTCCATAGGCTAGATCATACCTTGGACCGTGTATCTCGGGTATCAATACGCCAGCAAAGTAGTTTCTGTACTGCGCATGCTCAAATCCCTGGCGTAGTAAAATTCTCACAATGAAATCAGCTGATCGCACCTACACTTCCCTCTCAGTGACCCCAAAGCCATTTTTCTTAACTCTCCCTTTATTCTTCAACTTTTCCTCTACATTTTCGTATATTTACAAAGTAATTTCTATGAAAAATAATCGAGATAGGGCTCTTCAACAAATTTTTATTCTAGCAATAAATGTTGACAACGGTAAAATTTTTTCGTTTCGATCAATTTATAATGTCAAAACGAAACTGTTGCCGTATCCAAAGCCATTTTTCTTGACCTTCCCTTTATTCTTCAATGTTTCCTCTACATTTTCGTATATTTACAAAGGAATTTCAATGAAAAATAACTGAGATAGGGCTCCTCAAAAAAAAAATTTCTAGCGATAATTCTCACTATGCGCCGGGTAGATCACTATGTTTCTTATCCTCTTTTCTATCAATTTTTTCACAGGCTGGACTTATTCGTTTTCCATTGATTTATATGTCGATATTTAGGGAATTTTATTGGCTTTCTCATAAAAAATAATTCATTCGCCTGACTTTCGTAGTTTTTGGGTTAGGAATGAAAATATAAAAAAAAGTAAAGATTTTTTTTGTTTGTTTGTTAAATAACTCACATTCTATCGTATTTAGAGGGCTGGGACTCTTATTCTGACTATTCCACCATAAAATACTAACATTTAGAAAAAAAGAACAGCAAATGAACGTTGTTGGCATAAAATTTATATTTTGCTGAATTTTCAAAATAATAATTTTTTTAGCACTGTCGAGCGCTCCCAGACACCTCGGATATCTGGGGACACAGTGCTCAAAACTAAGCGGATATGAAAGAGTTAAAAGGTAATAGACAACAAATTCTTTATTTTATTAAACAAGCCAATCCAGATTCAGTCCCTCACGTCCATGATATCCGAGCAGTGGCTACCTCGATTAACTATTTTCATAATATGAACTTCGAGGAGCTGAAGAAATATACAGGTTGGAAATCTCCGGCAGTATTTAAACGCCACTATCTCAAGAATTTAGAGGCCCTTAAATTTTCAGCAGTGGCTGCAGGGAGCAGTCTTCCCTGAGATGACCGAGTCCTAAAACTCTATTTTCTTTTCCTTTATTCTGCTTAGCTTTTTTCCCTTGATACTCTTTCCTTCCTACCTGCCTCACTCGTAATCCCTACCAATCTCCTCCCTCCCCCGTGCCGGGCTGGTTTGCTTGTCATTCCGTTGCCGGACTTGTACATAGTGTATATGACCCCTTTTTGTATTCCTTACCTGTTATTGTACATACTTGTATGTATCTGGTCATATTGGTTCCATCTATCATACCATTGAAACTTAACCTTAAGAATGCAGCTAAGTTTGCTTGTTTCTTTACGTTGCTTATTAAATTTAATCTTAATTGTTTCTTTACGTTGCTTATTAAATTTAATCTTAAGAGAACATTAAGTTTTATTGTTCATTATATCTTTGCTTTGTATCTTTCAAGCTTGTATGGCAATTCTCTGATACTATTTCACTGGCCGACACAGGTCGAACCCAGAAAAGGGATTTTGACGAAGGAAAAATCTATTTCTGGTGGAAGACCTGTGTCGCCCGGTGAACCCGTCCCTCTCTCTTTTCCTGATCCCCACCCTGTAGCCAGTCCAAGCTTGGGTGCGTAATCCAGGAATGAAGCCGCCATTTGTGGGTTGTAGTAGTAGCGAGCGGAAGGTAGATGTAGTAGTCCTTGTAACGGCACTTGCCTTGTGAGGGACTTTGAAGGGAATCTTCTAATTGGCAGAAGACCTGTGGTAGTGGCCTCCACTAGCCCCAGTGCTTATACAGACGCCCTTTGGCGTTCGAGCTGAGGGTAGCAACTTCAGCATTCCATTTAGCCTTTTCTCTGGTATATTTAGCATCTATTTATACCTAGTAATGCGTGCTACAGGACCATTTCACCGGGCGACACAGGTCTTCCCCCAGAAATAGATTTATCCTTCGTCAAAATCCATTTTTACAGTTTTGCAACTTGTTTATAGATATGGCACACAGGAAGGATTAAATTTTGTTTAATGGTTTTTCAGCCATTTCTACTTATAGTTTAAGTTTATTATAAGTACACAGTACAATGTTATAGTACGTATTGAGTTTTTGACTAAGCAAGAAATAGTTATAGCGCTAAGACTGATGCAAGACACAAGTTTTGATGAAAAATGAAGCACGAAGAAAATGAGTATGGTGAGAGAAAACTCTTTACCTGTATGCTGGTTGGGAGAAATGTCACCAGGACAGTATCGAGGATTAAGAACAGTTGGCAAAGTGAAACTCACAGCTCCATCAGTCTTGACTTTTAGTTCCATCATCATACTCAACTGCAGTTCAGCTTGAGAACCTGAAAAATAATTGTTTTCATATGTTAAACTGGGTAAAAACCAACTTAAGAAGGGCCTCTTAAAATGTAATCTGTCAGTAAGAGGTCGTCAACACAGGACCCAA